>NC_084615.1:77689408-78004408 GCF_033978795.1 Nerophis ophidion
GGACTCTCACACTATTATGTTAGATCCACTATGGACTGGACTCTCACTATTATGTTAGATCCACTATGGACTGGACTCTCACTATCATGTTAGATCCACTATGGACTGGACTCTCACTATTATGTTAGATCCACTATGGACTGGACTCTCACTATCATGTTAGATCCACTATGGACTGGACTCTCACACTATTATGTTAAATCCACTATGGACTAGACTCTCACACTATTATGTTAGAGCCACTATGGACTGGACTCTCACACTATTATGTTAGATCCACTATGGACTGGCCTCTCACACTATTATGTTAGATCCACTATGGACTGGACTCTCACTATTATGTTAGATCCACTATGGACTGGACTCTCACTATTATGTTAGATCCACTATGGACTGGACTCTCACACTATTATGTTAGATCCACTATGGACTGGACTCTCACAATATTATGTTAGATCCACTATGGACTGGACTCTCACTATTATGTTAGATCCACTATGGACTGGACTCTTACTATTATGTTAGATCCACTATGGACTGGAATCTCACTATTATGTTAGATCCACTATGGACTGAACTCTTACTATTATGTTAGATCCACTATGGACTGGACTCTCACTATTATGTTAGATCCACTATGGACTGGACTCTCACACTATTATGTTAGATCCACTATGGACTGGACTCTCACTATTATGTTAGATCCACTATGGACTGGACTCTTACTATTATGTTAGATCCACTATGGACTGGACTTTCACTATTATGTTAGATCCACTATGGACTGGACTTTCACAATATTATGTTAGACCCACTCGATGTCCATTGCATCCGGTCTCCCCTAGAGGGGGCGTGGTCACCCACATCTGCGGTCCTCTCCAAGGTTTCTCATAGTCATTCACATTGACATCCCACTGGGTTGTGAGTTTTTCCTTGCCCTTATGTGGGATCTGAACCGAGGATGTCGTTGTGGCTTGTGCAGCCCTTTGAGACACTTGTGATTTAGGGGCTGTATAAATAAACATTGATTGATTGATGTTTAATGGAAAAACAGAACAAGTTATTTTTTCATTCTGGCAACTTAGCTGCCAGTTTTTCTACTGAAAAAACAAATGTACCGTTTTCCATTTACAGTAATAACCGTTAAAAACAACAACCGTGGATTTGAGAGTCAAAAACTGGCAGTTCAATTAAGAGAATTTTTACACAAAAAATTGGCATTTTTTTTCAATTTACGGTAATATGCTTTAAAGAACACTGTACATTTTTTTTACATATATATACGTATACATGCATGCATATACATACTGTATATATATACATATACATACACCCACATATATATACATAGATACATACATACGTATATACATACATACATTTGTCTAAACATACATACGTACGTAACTACACACATGAACGTACATTCATACATACATACGCACGTACATACATTCATTCATATGTATGTACGTACATACATTCATGCGTACGTATGCACATACATTCATACGTACGCACATACATATGTAACCACATACGTACGTACGTAAGCACACACATACGTACGCACGCACGTACATACGTACGCACATACATACATACGCACATACATACGTACGTACGCACATACATACGTACGTACGTACATACATATGCACGTACATACATACATACGTACACATACGCACATACATATGTACATACATACATACGTACGTACATACATACATACGTACGTACATACATACATACGTACATACGTACGTACATACGTACATACATACGTACATACATACATACGTACATACATACATACATACATACATACGTACGTACATACATACATACGTACATACGTATATACATACGTACATACATACATACATAAATACGTATGTACGTACATACATAAATACATACGTACGTACGTACCTACATAAATACATACGTACGTACGTACCTACATACATACATACGTACATACATAAATACGTATGTACGTACATACATAAATACGTACGTACGTACATACATACATACATACATACGTACGTACGTACATACATAAATACGTATGTACGTACATACATAAATACATACGTATGTACGTACCTACATACATACGTACATACATACACACGTACATATGTACATACATACATACGTACGTACGTACGTACGTAGATACATACATACATATGTACGTACGTACATACATACGTACGTACGTACATACATTCATACATACGTACGTACGTACATACATTCATACATACGTACGTACGTACGTACATTCATACATACGTACGTACGTACGTACATTCATACATAGGTATTTACTGTACATATGTACATAGGTATATACATACGTATGTAGATGCATGCATACATACATATACATGTATATACATACTGTATAAACACACATATACAGTACATACATATGTATACATATACACACACACACACATATATATACACATGCATAAACATACATATACACATATATGTAGAAGGGCCGTCAAAAATGTGTTATTTCAACCACAAAAAATGATTGCATGAATAATGCATACATGCAGAATAATGACGCATAGTTGCCTAAAAGGTGGTGTGGTCTGTTCTCCGGTCAGTGATCAGGTCAGTGCAAAGATGAGTGATGAGACTCCAACTAGTGTGCTCGCTGGCAAGTTTCACTTCAAAATAAACCCTGACTGGACTTAAGATAAAAACTGTCAAATATGTGCATTCAAATACAGTTGTGTCCAAATATCGGGGTACTTTTTTAACTTACCGTATTTCATTGAATTGCCGCAGGGCATAAAGTATGCGCCTGACTTGAATTACTGCTGAGTCAAACTTGCTTCGCAAAATAATTCGCGCGTGCTTAGTATTACCGCCTGGTTAAATTTGTGACATCACGAGTGACACTTCCCCTGTCATCATTTTCAAAATGGAGGAGGCTGATTCCAATACCGGTAATTTAAAATCGCATAAAGAGAAGAAGATTGAGAGCTATTCAGTAGGATTTAAGGTGCAAGCTTTCATCACACTCAAATTTTTACTGCATGCCTTTGGTAAGTGCCGGAGTGAGAAGAGTTTTTAAAATAATTAGCGCATGCTTAGTATTACCGCCGGATCAAACTCGTGATGTCACGAGTGACACTTCCCCTGTCATCATTTTCAAAATGGAGGAGGCTGATTTCAATACCGGTCATTTGAAATTGCATAAAGGGAAGAAGATTAAGAGCTATTCAGGAATTAAGGTGCAAGCTTACATCACACTATTTTTTTTGCTGCATGCCTTTGGTACGTGCCGGAGTGAGCAGAGGTTTTAAAATAATTAGCGCATGCTTACTTTTACCGCATGCCTTTGGTAAGCGCAGGAGTGAGAAGCGGTTTTAAATGAATTAGCGCCCCGGCGGCAATTCAATAACCTGGGACTAATCACAATTATTTTATTGATTAATCCGACTGAAAACAATAATGGTTTGACAGCACTATTACAAATGTTTGCAATTGACTCCGAAATGTAACTAAATATGGTTATTGTGTAAAAATCGAACATTTGTCCAGTAAAAGGCCAATTAAGGGTTAAAGGTTGCAGTAGAAGTGTCTTCTCTCCTTTTTCTTGCATAAAAACCACAGCGATGACGAGTGAAATTCAAAAGGAGCGAGTGAATCTGATCAAATGTGACATGAGCGTATTAAGAGTCAAAAGTGCCAAATGAAAACCTCTCATGCAAGTGGAGTGGAATTCCAAATGCACACCAGATCTTTTTTTTTCCCCCCCCCAATTGGCATCCTTAAGGAAACGGAGAGAATGAATGGAGGCCAGTGAGTCCTACCTGCCTTGCTTCAAAGTCAGTCACTGGCTGAGCTGCACGGTCGCCGGTTTCGAGACCTCAAACTCCACTTGAGCTGTCACTGGCGCAACCTTATCAACCTTTACCGGCTTTATCTCCCGGCTCCAAGTTTCTCTCCTCCCTTCTCTCGCATCGTTGTCTCCCGTTGTCACCCACCTCCCTCTCTGGCTTTCTCCTCCCCCCTCCTACTCCGACCCGTCCTTGTATGGAAAGGAGGTTAAAAGAGCCTCGCTCTACTCCTCCGCTGTCGCGCTCCTCCATCTCGCCCCCCTTTCTCGGTCCCTGCTGACTGGCTAATCAACGCCACATTGGCCTCTCTGAGCGTGTGCACGCATGTGCAGGTGTAGGGCTTGATGAAAAATGAAAATAGTCCGCATGGAAAAGAACACAGCTGTTTATTTACTGATTAGGAAAGAAAAGCAAAGCATTTTTTTTTCCTGAGATCCGGCTGTGATGTCAGCTGAGGAGCTGCTTTACTTCAGGTTTTCATGTGTGTGTGTGTGTGTGTGTGTGTGTGTGTGGTCACACAGCTGGTACACACATGCACAAATAGGGAGGTTTTTATTGCCGGACGCCCCTCACTTATCATCATGTCAAAGCTGCGACTAAATGAGTCGGTTTGGAAAGGTTTCCAAAAATAGGTAAGAGTGTATATATTTTTCTTAAAGGGGAACATTATCACCAAACCTGTGTAAGCGTCAATATATACCTTGATGTTGCAGAAAAAAGACCATGTATTTTTTTAACCGATTTCCGAACTCTAAACGGGTGAATTTTGGCGAATTAAACGCCTTTCTGTCTATCGGTCTTGTAGCGAGGTAACACACCCGCCATTTTCATTTTCACATTACAAACACCGGGTCTCAGCTCTGTTATTTTCTGTTCTTTTGACTATTTTTTGGAACCTTGGAGACATCATGCCTCGTCGGTGTGTTGTCGGAGGGTGTAACAACACTAACAGGGAGGGATTCAAGTTGCACCACTGGCCCCAAGATGTCAAAGTGTCTGCCGCCAGACCCCTATTGAATGTACCAGAGTGTCTCCACATTTGACCGGCGATGCTAAGACAGACATGGCACAGAGATGTATGGATAACCTGCAGATGCATTTGCAACCATTAAGTCAACGAAATCACAAAGGTGAGTTTTGTTGATGTTGTTGACTTATGTGCTAATCAGACATATTTGGTCACGGCATGACTGCCAGCTAATCGATGCTAACATGCTATGCTAATCGATGCTAACATGCTATTTACGCTAGCTGTACGTATATTTGAAACTAGATACCCACATTTAATGCGAAACAAACACTTACCAATCGACCGATTTAAGTTGCTATAGTGTCAAAAGATGCGAAAGTCCTGATCGTTTGGTCCGCACATTTTACCGGCGATGCTAATAAGGCAGCCATGCTATGGGCCACTTCATTAAGCACGCCGAATAGCGTCAATAGCTATTCGCTCAATAGCTTCAATTTCTTCTTCAATTTCGTTTTCGCTATCTGCCTCCATACTCCGACCATCTGTTTCAATACATGCGTAATCTGTTGAATCGCTTAAACCGCTGAAATCCGAGTCTGAATCCGAGCTAATATCGCTATATCTTGCTGTGGTAACCGCCATGCTGTTTACATTGGCAGCACTGTATGACGTCACAGGAAAATGGATAGTGGTTTCGAAGATAGCGAAAATAAGGCACTTTAAAGCTTTATTTAGGGATATTCCGGGACCGGTAAATTTTTTTTAAAAACTTCAAAAAATACAACAAGCCACGGGGAACTGATTTTTATTGTTTTTAACCCTTTTGAAATTGTGATAATGTTCCCCTTTAAAAAAAAAAAAAAAAGGCTGATGCCGCTGATTAACGTTCATGAGATCACACTGCAAAAAGTCAGTCTTCAAAATCAAGAGAAAATTAAAGCTGCAAGCAGCGATGGACGGGACCGCTTTGGCTGCTGCCCCCGCGACCCAAGCCCGGATAAGCGGTAGAAGATGGTTGGATGGATGGATTATTACACAGAGAAAAAGTTGTATACACATGTGTTATACATCAGTCTCATGGTAGTAACAGTTGTAACGTGGCTTGGGCATTTTATAAGGATGCCTTGGTGCCGCCATTTTGATACTGTAATGCAGTTATTGTATTGAAATGGGAACAGCAAACTTCCTGTTGATTTTAATTGCGGGTGGTCAGTGTATGAAATATAGGTCTCAATGAGACCTATATTGAGGTTTTTGTTTCATGTGTGTATGACAGTCCTACAGTGAGTTAGAAGCAGTTTTGTCTGAGCAGGAAGCCACTATTTTGTGACAGCAGCAGTGCTACAGCATGAGCAGGGCTCATAAAATCCAAACCGGGGTAGTAATTAAAACTCTTTCATTAAATTTTAATCAGAAGGGTTCAATCCCTCTTCTGTGTTTATTTGAAGGCGAAACGACAAACGGCTTAAGAGGAGATAATGTTTGAAAAAAAGCGCCATCTTTTAGCTAACTTTTGTATTGAAGGGGGAATTGCAAACTTTCTGTTGATTTTAGCCGGGAGGTGTCAGTACATGAAATATAGGTCTAACTGAGACCTACATAGTGGTTTTTGTTTCATGTTTCTACCATGTTCCTATTGGAAGTTAGAGACACTATGCCATATTGATATGGCATAGAAAGAGAATGAGTTAAGACCTTTGTTAGATGGGAATCTGGGTTTAACGTGGTTTGTGGAGCTCCCCCTGGTGTTGTGGTTATGGCGGTCATTTACGTTAAGGAAGTAGTTTGACATGTACTTCGGTATCAGGGAGGTGTTGCGGATTTTATAGACTAGGTTCACTGCAAGTTGTTTTACTCTGTCCTCCACCCTGAGCCAGCCCACTTTGGAGAAGTGGGTTGGAGTGAGGTGTGATCTGGGGTGGAGGTCTAAAAGTAACCGGACTAGCTTGTTCTGGGATGGTTGGAGTCTAGATTTGAGGGTTTTGGAGGTGCTGGGGTCCCAGGAGGTGCAAGGCTGATCATTTAAACTCAGCTTATGTCATCAAAATAACTTGGGATTGACCAGTAACTTAAATGCCCTTGGAGGAACATCTGGTCCAAACGCAACATTACTTTAGGGGTCTACTAGCCGCTCAAGCAAATCATATGGTCTAAAAATGCAGTTTTCCATCCATACCATGACATCATCGCGCCAAGTGCGTGCTCTTTCAGTCAATTAGTGCACATATACAGCCCGGCTCCTGGCCAAGATTTTTTTCATTGTAATTTTGAGGAATTTACCTAAATGTGCATGAACTATTTCTGTTCAAAATTGTTTGAAATGTCACATATTAAATGTTTAAATAATAACTGTCAGTTTGCTGTACTGTGCCAACTGTACTGAGACATTTGTGATTCAGGGCTATATAAATAAACATTGATTGATTGATATGACTACGTGTTTTCTATTGTTTCATTGAAAATAAAACGGTTCTTTTAATGACACACAATTGTGTCAAAATCATGATTTTTTTTTTCATGATTGAAATAAGAAATTATTTCATTAAAGTAGTTTTATACTTGTGAGTGTTGATGACACAGCTTTGCAACAGTTGATATTCTAGTTTCAAGCATGTTTTACTCAATATAGGTCATCAAATCTCAGCAACAAGCTGTAATATCTTACTGAGATCATTTAGGACCAAAACCCTTAAAGGGGAACATTATCACAATTTCAAAAGGGTTAAAAACAATAAAAATCAGTTCCCAGTGGCTTGTTGTATTTTTTGAAGTTTTTTTCAAAATTTTACCGGTCCCGGAATATCCCTAAATAAAGCTTTAAAGTGCCTTATTTTCGCTATCTTCGAAACCACTATCCATTTCCCTGTGACGTCACACAGTGCTGCCAATGTAAACAAACAATGGGAATACCACAGCAAGATATAGCGACATTAGCTCGGATTCAAACTCGGATTTCAGCGGCTTAAGAGATTCAACAGATTACGCATGTATTGAAACAGATGGTCGGAGTATGGAGGCAGATAGCGAAAACGAAATTGAAGAAGAAATTGAAGCTATTGAGCGAATAGCTCAGACAAAACTGCTTCTAACTCACTGTAGGACTGTCATACACAGATGAAACAAAAACCTCAATATAGGTCTCATTCAGACCTATATTTCATACACTGACAACCCGCAATTAAAATCAACAGGAAGTTTGCTATTCCCACTTCAATACAACAACTGCATTACAGTCTCAAAATGGCGGCACTAAGGCGTCCTTATAAAATGCCCAAGCCACGTTACAAGTGTTATTACTAGGAGACTGATGTATAACACATGTGTATACAACTTTTTCTCTGTGTAATAATCCATCCATCTTCTACCGCTTATCCGGGCTTGGGTCGCGGGGGCAGCAGCCAAAGCGGTCCCGTCCATCGCTGCCTGCAGCTTTAATTTTCTCTTGATTTTGAAGACTGACTTTTTGCAGTGTGATCTCGTGAACGTTAATCAGCGGCATCAGCCTTTTTTTTTTTATTTTAAAGGGCAACATTATCACAATTTCAAAAGTGTTAAAAACAATAAAAATCAGTTCCCGGTGGCTTGTTGTATTTTCTTAAGTTTTTAAAAAAATTTTACCGGTCCCGGAATATCCCTAAATAAAGCTTTAAAGTGCCTTATTTTCGCTATCTTGGAAACCACTATCCATTTCCCTGTGACGTCATACAGTGCTGCCAATACAAACAACATGGCGGTTACCACAGCAAGATATAGCGACATTAGCTCGGATTCAGACTCGGATTTCAGCGGCTTAAGCGATTCAACAGATTACGCATGTATTGAAACAGATGGTCGGAGTATGGAGGCAGATAGCGAAAACGAAATTGAAGAAGAAATCGAAGCTATTGAGCGAATAGCTATTGACGCTATTCGGCCATAGCGGGGGTGTACCTAATGAAGTGGCCCATAGCATGGCTGCCTTATTAGCATCGCCGGTAAAATGTGCGGACCAAACGATCAGGACTTTCGCATCTTGTGACACTGGAGCAACTTAAATCCGTCGATTGGTAAGTGTTTGTTTCGCATTAAATGTGGTTATCTAGTTTCAAATGTACATACAGCTAGCGTAAATAGCATGTTAGCATCGATTAGCTGGCAGTCATGCCGTGACCAAATATGTCTGATTAGCACATAAGTCAAAAACATCAACAAAACTCACCTTTGTGATTTCGTTGACTTAATGGTTGCAAATGCATCTGCAGGTTATCCATACATCTCTGTGCCATGTCTGTCTTAGCATCGCCGGTCAAATGTGGAGACACTCTGGCACATTCAATGGGGGTCTGGCGGCAGATTTCTTGCCAGTGGTGCAACTTGAATCCCTCCCTGTTAGTGTTGTTACACCCTCCGACAACACACCGACGAGGCATGATGTCTCCAAGGTTCCAAAAAATAGTCGAAAAAACGGAAAATAACAGAGCTGAGACCCGGTGTTTGTAATGTGAAAATGAACGTTCTGACGTCATCGCTAAAAGACCGATAAACAGAAAGGCGTTTAATTTGCCAAAATTCACCGATTTAGAGTTCGGAAATCGGTTAAAAAAATACATGGTCTTTTTTCTGCACCGTCAAGGTATATATTGACGCTTACATAGGTTTGGTGAAAATGTTCCCCTTTAAAACAAGTAAAAGTCTAACATTAAAATCTGCTTAGTGAGAATAATTATCTTATTAGACAGAAAATGAGCAAATATCACCCTTATTTGAGTTATTTCATCTTACTTAGATTTCAGTTTTTGCAGTGCAGCGACTAACGAGAAACAGCAGCAACACACAAGTGTGTGTACGCATGAGCGGACGCACTAAATGACTCACTGTCTGAACTCCGCGTTGACCCCGGGCACCAAAGAGAAGGCCTTTGGCTTGAGATTTGATGAGGACTTGGAACACTCTGACCGTATACTGCATGCACGCACACACACACACACACACACACACACACACACACACACACACACACACACACACACAATGCCTAACAGAGGCCAACGTCCAAGATCTCAGGTTGCTTCCTGTCAATGGCGTGCTCACGCCAATGTCACATGAGCCAGGTCAGTGAAGCATAGCGAGGCCAACCAGCAAACTAATCACAGCACATCAGCTTAGCGCTAGAGTGCAACAAACCCTGCAGACATTCGCACACGATGCACAAACAGAGGGCACAACTTAAAAGTGGAACCCGATCCGGTCCGGAACGCATGCTGCCGATTTTCCCAATGGCGAAACTTCATTTCATATAGGAAACCAAGAAAATGGAAAGAAGCTGTTCCAGGATCTAACTGTCAGCAGTGGTATCGTAAGTGTATAAAGCAATTCAACAACCTCCAACACTACCCGTTTATACACCTACAGACGGATTTGTGTATTTTTATGGAAATTCAAGTAAAAAATGGCTATTCAATTAAAAAAAAAGTATTTTCAAACAAAAAATGTCGTTGCTAATCATTTTTTGGTCTTGACTCAACTTCAACTTTTTTGGCGTAGCCTCCTTTGAACAAAATGCTACAAATATTTTTATTGGTCAGTCTTGGAAGGTGTGACCATATGAGCGGGACTGATGACTACTTCTACACTAAACACTTTCATATCAAAGCCTAGGGCTGGGCGATACTGAACTATAATAATATATTTTATTATATTATTATTGCCTGGGGATAGGTTTATTGGTCCCCAATGGTCCCTAGTGTGTGAATGTGAGTGTGACTACTTGGTATCGGATTTATACCCAAATTTATACCCAAATTTGTGGGTTCTTCCGAGGATGTTGTAGTCGTGATGATTTGTGCAGTCCTTTGAGACATTTGTGATTTGGGGCTATATAAATAAACATTGATTGATTGATTGAACTAATGTAAAGTATCAAACAGAAGAATAACTGATTATTACATTTTAACAGAAGTGTAGATATATGATAAAAGAGAAAATAAGCAGATATTAACATCAAATGAACAAGTAAATTAATAATTCATTTTCTACTGTTTGTCCTTAATAGTTTTGACAAAATAAAAGAATGGAAAATGACACAATATTTTACTGCATACATCAGCGGCTAAATTAGGAGCCTTTCTTTGTTTACTTACTACTAAAAGTAAAGTTGTCTTGGATGTTAACTATTTTATTTAAGGACAAAATTGCAATCAGAAACATATGTTATTGTACCGTAAGATTTAATTGTATGTAAGATGTTAAAATAAAGACAATAATGCCATTTTTTGTGCTCCCATTCATTTAGAAACGTATCGAAATACATTTTGGTACCAAAATATTGCCCTAAAACACACAAAACGTCACACTCTTAACTGTAATTGTCAGGCTTGCCCCTGACAGTGTGTTTGTATTTTAGTTTTTCCTCTGTGTGTAGTATTTCCTGTCTTTAGTTCCTGTTTATTTTGTCTGTTTCCTGTCTTTCTCCCTGAGTGCTGTGTCCCCTCAGCTGCGGCTGATTGGCACCTGGCCACACCTGGTGTCAATCAGTCCGCTCCTATTTAGACCTGTCTTCCCATCCAGTCTGGGCTGGATTATTGCCGTGTCGATGTCATGTATTGTCGCTCGGGGCGTGCCATGTCTTGTCTTTGCAGTGTAGCGGTAAGCTATATTCGTTAGATGTTTGTAACTTACAGTTTTCTGTTCCCTGCTTCCAATTTGTTTTCATATTACATGTACAACTTCTGTTTTCCTGCTCGCTACATGCTAGCTACCACGCTAGGCCCTTTTTGTTTTTTGCTAGCTTCCATGCTAAGCTCCCTTTGTGTTCTAGCTCCCATGCTAGCTCTCTTAGTTGGTTATCCGCCTCGTGCGCACTTTTTGTTGCACCCCTTTGGTTTGTTCTTGTTTTAGTATCTTTATTAAATTATGTTTTCCTATCCAATGCCTGCCTCCATCTGTGCATCTTGGGGTCCATCACAAACTAACTCTGACAGTTATGACAAAGGAGACTACAGTTATTTCCATACAAAATGTTGGCCTGATTGTAAATTCCGGTTGAATACTGAGAAACAAGGTTTCACAAGGAGTGAATGCATCATAATGAAAGTGTTTGTGTAATATCACCATTACGGAATAAGGCTGTCGCCAAGATGTTAAAAGATAACTGGTGTTGTTCTATACCAGGGGTCGGGAACCTTTTTGGCTGAGAGAGCCAAGAAGCCAAATATTTTAAAATGTATTTCCCTAAGAGCCATATAATATTTTTTAACACTGAACACAACTAAACGCGTGCATTTTTAAGTAAGACCAACATTTCCAAAGTATGATAGGTCTCTTATTCTTTGTAATAACATTGTTATTTCGAAGCTAACTGTGGAGGGGGCGTGGCCTGCGGGCCTGCAGCAGAGCAGGATGCTGCCAGGACCGGCCTCGAAATCAGCGACAGGTGCGTAGATGGCCCACCTGGGCCTTGTTATCTAATCACCTGTCGCTCTGTTACAAGCAGCAGCCAGGAGGAGAGACAGGGTTGGGGCTGGAGCCAGAGCGCGAGTGAGGACGAAAGAGAAAAAGACAATTGCTGGAAAGCAACTGAGAGGAAAATAAAATAAAACAACATTGTAACCCTAAAACAGGCTCTTGGTGGTCTGAAGAACCCCCAGGAGGGCAAGCCCCACACAAACCAATAATAAATAAATTACTTCTTACCATTAATGCAACTTCTTGAACATAAAAAAGCATGAGAATGTTTTATATTTTGAACGTTATTTCTAACACTGTGATTACAAGTGGAATTATTCATTACTTATCATGTTAAGCAACGTCAGCTCAGATTTATCCGAGAGCCAGATGCAGTCATCAAAAGAGCCACATCGGGAACCTTTTTGGCCGAGAGAGCCATTAAAGCCAAATATTTTAAAATGTATTTCCGTGAGAGCCATATAATATTTTGTAACACTGAATACAACTAAATGTGTGCATTTTTAAGTAAGACCAACATTTGTAGAGTATAATAAATCTCCTATTCTTTTTAATAACATTCTTATTCTGAAGTTAACCAATAATAAATCAAATACTTCTTACCATTAATGCAACTTCTTGAACAAGTCTGGTAGAAAACGGATGGATGGATAAAATGCATGAGAATGTTTTATATTTTGAACGGTATTTTTAGCACTGTGATTACGAGCGGAATTATTCATAATTATCGTGTTAAGACAGGGGTGTCTAAACTTTTTCCACTGAGGGCCGCACACTGAAAAATCAGAGCAAGCGGGGCCCATTTTCATTATTTTAATTTTAAAAACCAATACAATATATGTATAAAAAATATACATTCAGGCCTCCACTCAGTAATTTTTATTATTAAGCAAGTTTTAAATCTCTAGATAAACGTTAGAAAAAAAAAAATGGAAAAAAGACAAAATATGCAATATTTTCCCCCAATAACTATTTAAGGTGGAATATTTGAGATTATATAATAATTGGAGCCTTAATTTTGGATTTTGATTCATAATTATTTTTGGAGCAATGACACTTAAAAACAAATCACACTAAAATAATTGGGACTCCAAAAGTGTCCTAATTATTAAAGTGTTAAAAAATAAATTAGAAATTCATCAGCTCAGATTTATCCGAGAGCCAGATGCAGTCATCAAAAGAGCCACATCTGGCTCTAGAGCCACATCTGGCTCTAGAGCCACAGGTTCCCTACTCCTGTTCTATATTGTCAAGCAAACCCTGTGAAAAAACAAATCGCTCCGTTTTTAATCAGCCGTCTTTTTGTGCATTGGCTGTAAGATTTATGACATTACTCTAGCAGCAATTAGCTGGGTAAACACACAGTAAGTGAAATGGGCTTCTGGGCACAGAACGAAGTCACGCACCCACGTGTGCGATGTAATGGGAGCACTGTTATGATAGCTGCTGTGTGTGCATGTGAGTGCGTGGGATGGAGGGATGGCAGCAGCGGGCAACCTAAAGTACAGACTTGGACACACGAAGGAACTTTAACGGCCAAAAAAATCTACTATGAGATGCAGACTTAAAATCCTTCCACTTGTTGGCACAGGAAGGCTTCTCACCAATATAGTAAGTCTCTACTGGCTCCTGCACCATATTGCATCATTTGAGAAAAGTAGGCGTAAATCTAGCAACCAACCAAGAAAAATGTTTCAGTGCAAACCAGAATTTAAGCAGCTAAAAGTAGCAGGTTTTGGTGAAGATGGCAAATAGGTTAGACGCCAACGATGTTCCTCTTGAGGCTGGGAGGTTTTGGGCTAAAACGAAATTACAATGATTTGAAAATGTTTGACTCGATTTCGGTTAATAAGCTATAACTATAATTTTTCGGACTATAAGGCGCACTTAAAATCCTTTCATTGTCTCAAAACTCGAAAGTGCGCTTTATGTACGGAATAATTTTGGTTGTGCTTACCGACCTCAAGGCTATTTTATTTGGTACATGGTGAAATGATAAGTGTGACGAGTAGATGGCAGTCAAACATAAGAGATACGTGTTGACTGCAATATGATGGCAGTCAGACATAAGAGATACGTGTACACCACAATAGTAAACAACACCAAAATGTAACATGTTCCATTGAAAATACAGACCATTACACACTGCACTCAAAAATCTATCAAAATGTTTTAGTACGACTTTGGTAAGCTATGAAGCCGCACCGCTTGATGAATTGTACCGTGCTTCAACATACCAGTATTATTATGGAGTGTGTATAAGGTACGACATATTATCTGCCGTTTTGTTTTGCAATATTATGCAAAAGAAACGTTTCTTACCTTCGGGTACCTGCTGATCTGTATTTGGGATCTGCATAAGTCCTGAAAATTTGTGCGCCTCCGCCATTGCAGTCCGTGCAGACTCCGTAGTCCAGTGGTTCTCAAATGGGGGTACTGGAAGCTATGCCAAGGGGTACATGAGATTTTTATTTTTTTTTAATTCTAAAAATAGCAACATTTCAAAAATCCTTTATAAATATATTTATGGAATAATACTTCAACAAAATATGAATATAAGTTCATAAAGTGTGAAAAGAAATGCAACAATGCAATATTCAGTGTTGACAGCTAGAGTTTTTGTGTTCCATAAATATTGATGTTAAAGATTTCTTTTTTTGTGAAGAAATGTTTAGAATGAAGTTAATGAATCCGGATGGATCTCTATTACAATCAGATAATTGAAGGAGTCATATAATTGAATTTTTGTTTTTCTAAATTGAAATCACTTCCTTGTGGTCTACATAACATGTATCGGTGGATCTTTGGTCAAAATGTTGCACGGATGATGTTTTACAGATCATCTTCAAGTCGCTTTCTGACAGTCGCTTCAGGATGCGCCGTTTTGTGGGCGGTCTTACTTACGTAGCTTACCTTCGACAGCTTCATTTCTTCTTAATCTTTGTTGTGGCGGTGTAGCGTACAGAGTCAAAAGATGGCGCTAACTGTTTTGATGACATTCAGACTTCACTTAAATCAATAACGGAGCAGCATCTCCTCATCCGGAAACGACAACAACACCGGAATTGTGTCCCGTGAAAAACCGCCCGACTGGAACTCTCTAATAACTAAAGCTCTTAGGGTGAAAAATTTAAAATCACTACACCGGAATGTTTTAGCGCTTTTATGGCGAGTTTACTGACAGATATAAGTACTTTACACTACTTTTTATTAGAAATGGCAACAGCGGAAGATGAATGTCCCATAACAAGAAGATAGACAAAAATAAGAAGCTTATCAACTGCGGAACCGCACAGACTAAAAAGGCGGACGCGTGCAAATTTTCAAGACTTATGCAGATCCCAAACACGGATCGGCAGGTACCAGAAGGTATGAAAAGTTGCTTTTGCATAATATTGTGAAACAAAATGCCAAATAATTGGTCTTACCTTATACACACACAATAATAATACTTGTATGTTTAGCGCACCGACAATACATCAAACGGTGCGGCTTCATAGCTTACCAAAGTCGTATTAAAACATTTTGATCGATTTTTGAGCGCCGTGTGTAATGTTCTATATTTTCAATGGAACATATAAAATGTTGGTGTTGTTTACTTGAGTCATATTCCCATCATATTGCAGTCTACACATGTCTCTTATGTTTGACTGCCATCTACTGGTCACACTTATCATTATACCCATCCATTTTCTTTCGCTTGTTCCCTTTGGGGTCGCGGGGGGCGTTGGTGCCTATCTCAGCTACAATCGGGTGGAAGGCGGAGTACACCCTGGACAAGTTGCCATCTACCATGTACCAAATAAAATTGCTTGGAGGTCGGTAAGCAAAACCAGAATTATTCCGTATTATATGCGCACCGGGTTAAGGCGCGCTGTCGAGTTTTCGAAAAAGAAAATAAATAAAAAAATTTAAGTGCGCTTTATAGTCCGGAAAATACAGTACGTTCCTTCATCAAGTCCCCCTAAAATAGGCTTAACCACGCCAATGAAGTTGACCTCTAGCTAGAAGTTATTGCTAGCGAGAAAGACCAGATGTTTAGGATCAAATCTTAGGAAGTCATTCCTACAAACACTACTGTCAGGCTCTTTGTTTCCTGTCAGCGCTCTTATTTTGTCCGTTTCCTGTTTGTCTCCCTGAGTGCTGTGTCTCCCCAGCTGTGGCTGATTGGCACCTGGCCACACCTGGTGTCAATCAGCCAGATACTATTTAAATCTGCCTTCCCCTCCAGTCAGTGCTGGATTATTGTCACCACTACCTGTCAATGTCATTAATACTTATAGTTGTAGCTGTGTCTACTTCTGTTCACTCTGCTCATGTCATGGTTCCTTCGTGTCCAGGAAGTGTTTTTGTTTCTAGTCCACAGTTAGCCTTTGTGCTAGTTTTTGTTCATTGCCAAAATTCTTCTCCGCCTTTTGTTTGTTCTTGTTTTAGTGTTAAATTAAATCATGTTTTCCCGCACAATGCCTGCCACCATCTCTGCATCTTGGGGTTTGTCACAAACGCAACGTGACAACTACGTCTCGTAGCAATTGGGAGGTCCAAAACTCAAATATATGCTCACAGCAAACGCAAAGGGCTCATATCTGAAAATATCCACAAGTCGGGATTCTCGTAAATTGAGGTACCACTGTAGGATCAAAGCCGTAACAGAGGCGGGACAATGTTCGAAGGTAAGGGAATGGCGCCATGCAGGGAAGTGTGACGTTTCACGGGCGGCATAGCTCGGTTGGTAGAGTGGCCGTGCCAGCAACTTGAGGGTTGCAGGTTCGATTCCCGCGTCCGCCATCCTAGTCACTGCCGTTGTGTCCTTGGGCAAGACACTTTACCCACGTGCTCCCAGTGCCACCCACACTGGTTTAAATGTAACTTAGATATTGGGTTTCACTATGTAAAGCGCTTTGAGTCACTAGAGAAAAGCGCTATATAAATATAATTCACTTCACTTCACTAACGACTCCCAAATACTCGCCGTTGTCGGACGAGTATTTTATACGTCACACTAGGGTAGGGGTCGGCGAGTCGCATGCGCCTCTTTAGCGCCGCCTTAGTGGCTCTCAGGAGCTTTTTCAAAAATGTATGAAAAATGGAAAAAGATGAGGGGAAAAATACATAAAAAATATATTTTTTGTTTTAACTTGGTTTCTGTAGGAGGACAAACATGACACAAACCTCCCTAATTGCTATAAAGCACACTGTTTATATTAAACATGCTTCACTGATTTGAGTATTTGGCGAGCGCCGTTTTGTCCCACTCATTTTGGCGGTCCTTGAACTCACCGTAGTTTGTTTACATGTACAACTTTCTAAGACACGTTTTATGCCACTTCTTTTTCTGTCTCATTTTGTCCACCAAACTTTTAACGTTGTGCATAGATGCACAAAGGTGAGTTTTGTTGATGTTATTGACTTGTGTGGACTGATAATCAGACATATTTGGTCACTGCATGACTGCAAGCTAATCGATGCTAACATGCTATTTTGGCAAGCTAAATGTACATTTTGCATCATTATGCCTCATTTGTAGCTATATTTGAGCTCATTTGGTTTCCTTTAAGTCCTCTAAATTCAATTTATACCTCATGACACACTATCTGTATGTAATATGGCTTTTATTTTTTTGCGGCTCCAGACAAACTGTATTTCCTTGAATTGCCGCCGGGGCGCTAATTAATTTAAAACCTCTTCTCACTCCGACGTTTACCATGAATTGATTAACGTGGACCCCGACTTAAACAAGTTGAAAAACTTATTCGGGTGTTACCATTTAGTGGTCAATTGTAGGGAATATGTACTGAACTGTGCAATATACTAATAAAAGTATCAATCAATCAATCAATCAATCAATCAATCAAACCAAAGGCATGCGGTAAAGGCAAGCATGCGCTAATTATTTTAAAACCTCTTCTCACTCCGGCACTTACCAAAGGCATGCGGTAAATTTAGGCCTGCGCTTATAAATTTGAGTGTGATGTAAGGATAACATCACGAAAAGCACATTTAATAAAAAAAAACGTTATTATGGTCTTACCTTTACTTATAAATGAAGTCCATGCGCAGCTCCTTCTGATCAAAAACATTTGATAACTTGTTTATAGAAGTCTTCCTTATCTTTCTTCAGTTTTAAAAGTCTGTGTCTCGATGGAGATCTTCCTTTATTACCTCCTGCTTCGATTGAAAGTCCAGTTTAGAAAACTGTTTTATTTTAGATATGTAATCCTCCATGTTAAAAGTGCAAGAGAGAGGAAAAAAAATAAAGGATCACTGCTCACTCTTGCTGCTTGTTGTCACTTCTTCTGCAGCCGAGTAGTCGCAAGAAGGATCACTAGCGCCCTCTACCACCAGGAGGCGGGAGTCATTTAATGACTCATATTTGACACACGCAGCTACGGTATATTAATAAAACATAGCTGCTTACTGGTCTTTTTAGCATATTCAATAGCTTGGACCTTAAATCCTACTGAATAACTCTTAATCTTCTTCCCTTTATGCGATTTCAAATGATTGAAATCAGCCTCCTCCATTTTGAAAATGATGACGGGGGAAGTGTCACTCGTGACGTGACGAGTTTGACCCGGTGGAATTTCTAGACATGCGCTAATAAGAAAATAATATTTTGCGAAACGAGTTAATCCTGAGCCGGCGGTAATGCTAAACATGCGCTAATTATTTTGCGAAACGAGTTTGACCCGGCAGTAATTCTAGGCAGGCGCTTACTGCATACCCAGCGGCAATTCAAGGAAATACGGTATTTGTTTTTGTATTTTTGGTCCAGTATGGCTCTTTCAACATTTTAGGTTGCCGACCCCTGCACTAGCACAATGCTGCGGTAAATCGAAACTAAGAACAATAATTGTACTTACAACTTTCCGAAGGTAATCACTGGATGTGTGATGATTGACAGGTAGACCATCCGATGACTGCAATGCCAAGCAGAGCGATGATTGGCATCTTCACTGACTGCATGAAAAGAAAGTGAGATGTCAGCCAATGACGGTATGGAAAGTCAGCATTCAGCAATAGGAAAAGAAGACCGGACCTAAAGAGGAATGTAAGTCGCAGAGCAGTGGAATTTTTTTCACTCAGGTAAATAATACTGTACATTAAATCAATTATAGCAGTCGAAAGCCAAGGAGAAAACACTTGGAAAATACATCTCAGGTTGCATATATAAGTCATGTAAACTGATAGGGGAATTTAATTAAATTACATTCAAGTTGTGTACATTAACTGCCAACAGTGCTCCAAATGCCATGTTTGGAAGATCAGCCTGATTTAGTGGAAAAAAATACCCTCATTCCCACATACATACCCTCCTGAGGGCATTCCATTCCCCTGAGTTCCCTGCAGTGTCTCTGTGGCTGTGTGGGGAGAAAACAAACACGCAAATGATGGCTATCCATCTTACGCCGTCAAAGAGGTGTTATTCATGTGATCATTCTGGAAAAAAAACGACTTCCACAAGACTTTGTAAGATCATTGTCAAAATGATGTGTTTTAGGCTTTGACGTTGACACTCGTGTGACAGTTCAGGTGAACAAGTGGAATGCATTTGTGATGTGACTCATTACGCCTTTGATTGATTGATTAATTGATTGATTGAAACTTTTATTAGCTCGGTTGGTAAAGTGGCCGTGCCAGCAACTTGAGGGTTGCAGGTTCGATTCCCGCTTGTGCCATCCTAGATAGATTGATAGATAGATAGATAGTACTTTATTGATTCCTTCAGGAAAATTAAAATTCCAGCAACAGTGTACAGAGTTGAGATCAATTCAAATAAAAGTAAAAATTAAATAATGGGGGTTTAAATGGAAACAAAATAGAGAAATATTACAATAAGAATATAATGGGTTGTACTTGTATAGCGCTTTTCTACCTTTGAGATACTTAAAGTGCTTTGACACTACTTCCACATTCACACACTGATGGAGGGAGCTGCCATGCAAGGCGCTAACCAGCACCCATCAGGAGCAAGGGTGAAGTGTCTTGCTCAGGACACAACGGACGTGACGAGGTTGGTACTAGGTGGGGATCGAACCAGGGACTCTCGGGTTGCGCACGGCCACTCTTCCACTACACGCCACTAAAAAGCAACAATGGGAATAACAATATAACAGTAAAATAACAAGACAAAGTAGGCAGTAGTGACCATGTTATGAAAACGTATTACACTGTTATTGTTTTGCATCCCCTGTCATCCTTTTACCCCCCCGCCCCCGTCCCAGAGAGGAGTTGTACAGTCTAATGGCGTGTGGCACAAAGGAGTTCTTGAGTCTATTAGTCCTGCACTTGGGATGAAGCAGTCTAGAACTGAACAGGCTCCTCTGGCTACTGATAACACTATGCAGAGGGTGACTGGCATCATCCAGGATGCTCACTAGTTTGTCAACAGTCCTCTTCTCTGCCACCCTCACCAGTGAGTCCAGTTTCATTCCCATTGTAGAACCGGCCCGCCTGATCCTAGTCACTGCCGTTGTGTCCTTGGGCAAGACACTTTACCCACCTGCTCCCAGTGCCACCCACACTGGTTTAAATGTAACTTAGATATTGGGTTTCACTATGAAAAGCGCTTTGAGTCACTTGAGAAAAAGCGCTATATAAATATAATTCACTTCACTTCACAATTAGTAGATTGCACAGTACAGTACATATTCCGTACAATTGACCACTAAATGGTAACACCCCAATAAGTTTTTCACCTTGTTTAAGTCGGGGTCCACGTTAATCAGTTCAATTCATCGAAGATCTGACTAAGCCTTTTATTATCTTTTTTTTAAAAGAGTTAGCATTAGTAGTTGGGTTTAGGATAACACCTTTGCCATTAGTAACTGGATTGCTTTCACACGTCAACAATAACAGTGCCAGTTTTGCCATATAGAAAACCTAAAACCAGTGAAGTTGTCACGTTGTGTAAATCGTAAATAAAAACAGAATAGATTAATTTGCTTAACCTTTTCAATTTATATTCAATTGAATAGACGGCAAAGACAAGAAATTTAATGTTCGAACTCCATCCATCCATCCATCCATCATCTTCCGCTTATCCGAGGTCGGGTCGCGGGGGCAACAGCCTAAGCAGGGAAACCCAGACTTCCCTCTCCCCAGCCACTTCGTCTAGCTCTTCCCGGGGGATCCCGAGGCGTTCCCAGGCCAGCCGGGAGACATAGTCTTCCCAACGTGTCCTGGGTCTTCCCTGTGGCCTCCTACCAGCTGGACGTGCCCTAAACACCTCCCTAGGGAGGCGTTCGGGTGGCATCCTGACCAGATGCCCGAACCACCTCATCTGGCTCCTCTCCATGTGGAGGAGCAGCGGCTTTACTTTGAGTTCCTCCCGGATGACAGAGCTTCTCACCCTATCTCTAAGGGAGAGACCCAAACTCATTTGGGCCGCTTGTACCCGTGATCTTATCCTTTCGGTCATGACCCAAAGCTCATGACCATAGGTGAGGATGGGAACGTAGATCGACCAGTAAATTGAGAGCTTTGCCTTCCGGCTCAACTCCTTCTTCACCACAACGGATCGATACAACGTCCGCATTACTGAAGACGCCGCACCGATCCGCCTGTCGATCTCACGATCCACTCTTCCTTCACTCGTGAACAAGACTCCTAGGTACTTGAACTCCTCCACTTGGAGCAGGGTCTCCTCCCCAACCCGGAGATGGCATTCCACCCTTTTCCGGGCGAGAACCATGGACTCGGACTTGGAGGTGCTGATTCTCATTCCGGTCGCTTCACACTCGGCTGCAAACCGATCCAGTGAGAGCTGAAGATCCCGGTCAGATGAAGCCATCAGGACCACATCATCTGCAAAAAGCAGAGACCTAATCCTGCGGCCACCAAACCGGAACCCCTCAACGCCTTGACTGCGCCTAGAAATTCTGTCCATAAAAGTTATGAACAGAATGGGTGACAAAGGACAGCCTTGGTGGAGTCCAACCCTCACTGGAAACGTGTCCGACTTACTGCCAGCAATGCGGACCAAGTTCTGACACTGATCATACAGGGAGTGGACCGCCACAATAAGACAGTCCGATACCCCATACTCTCTGAGCACTCCCCACAGGACTTCCCGAGGGACACGGTCCAATGCCTTCTCCAAGTCCACAAAGCACATGTAGACTAGTTGGGCAAACTCCCATGCACCCTCAAGAACCCTGCAGAGAGTATAGAGCCACCTAGGAAAAAAAAAAAAACAGACCGCTTGTAACTTCCGTTAGCAATGTCATAGAGACATGAAACAAAAACCTCTATGTAGGGCTGACTTAGACCTAGATTTCATAATTTTACTTTCTAGGGCAAAAGTCAACCAAAATTTTGCAAAAACCCTATTCAAAGCTAAATTTTCGCAAAAAAATGCTATTTTTGCCTCTTTGAGCTGTAATCTGACCCCCTTAAAATGCTTTAAAACTCATCAAACTTGGCACACACATCAGGACTGGCGAAAATTGTGATCTAATGAAAAAAACAAATCCCAATACTCAAAATTTCGCTCTAGCGCGATTTTTGAATAAAACACAGCAAAAACTACTCCTAGGAAGAACACACAAACAAAATTGCTTGTAACTTCCAGTAGGAATGCCGGAAAGACATGAAACAAAAACTTCTATGTCGGTCTCACTTAGACCTACATTTAAATAATCGACATCCTTCAGCAAAAATCAACAGGAAGTTAAAAATTACCCCTGCAAAATAAAAGTCTCCTTTTTTCAAAAGTTATCTCCTCTGAGCGGGTTGTCGTTCCGGCTTCAAACTCGCACAGGAGAGAGATTGAACCCTTCTGATTAAAAGTATATAACAGAGTTTTGATTACTGCTCCGGTTTTGATTTTACGCGCCTTCAAAGAACCCTTGCGCAAAGTTACCTAAAAAATGTCATTTTTGCCTCTTTGAGCTGTAATTTGTGGCAAGTTAAAGCTCTACTATACAAAACGAAAGCCATTTATCAACAACATCCAGAAAAGCCGATCTGCAATTTGACCCCCTTACCATGCTTTAAAACTCACCAAATTTTACACACACATCAGGACTGGCGAAAATTGTCATCTAATAAAAAACCAAACCCTAAAATCTAAATTGCACTCTAGCGCCCCCTAGGAAAAAACCCAGACAAAACTGCATGTAACTTCTGTTAGAAATGTCGTACAGACATGAAATAAAAACCTCTATGTTGGTCTGACTTAGACCAGGGTTTGGGTAGCGGCGGCGGCAGCCACAGGCGGACCCGACCAACGCTGCTTGCAGCTTTAATTGTATTTGCTGTTGTTGTTTTTGTCTCTCTGTCTAATCCCCCTCTTATCCCCACAATTTCCCCCTCTGTCTTCCTTTTTTCTCTCTTTCTATCCCCTCCTGCTCCGGCCCGGCTGCACCAAATGATAATATAAATACACTTAATAAAGTCAAACTCAAATAAGGCAACAAGAGAAGTAAATCTGAACAGCCCATATGGGCATCTACATCAACTATATGATTTGCCTGAGAAGCTGGACAGGACAAAAAAACAATACACCAATATTAATAGTTCCCCTTTGATGCAAGTGGAGTTATTTCTTTCCTTTTAGCGACCGTCCGCAAGCTGGAGAAGTTACGCAATCAGGATGACCAGCAGCGAGCCAGCTTCACTGTGCGGGCAAGAGTGCTCCGACTTTACTGCCTTGGCAGCTTCTCACACCCGACTTATCCCGCTGGGCTTTCAGCGCCATAACTCTCTGTCCCTTGTGGAGGTGTACAAATAAATACAAATAATCTGGCAGTCCAGCATGGGAGCTGACAGCGCTTAATGTATCGCGCGGTTGCACAATCCTGAGTCGGACTTTCGGAGGTAATGAGGCAGAGTGCGCCTGAATCAGGCCTGTAAAAATACTGCTCGCATTCTTCCACCCCAAAAACTTGTATACGCATGCTCTTACGCAATCCTTCATGTATGGACACCGTGTGCACGCTGCTGGAGAGGACCATGATTCAAATAACATACAGGTATACAAAAAGGAAAGACGTTAAATGTACTTTGTCATCCGAGCAACGACACACTTCACTGCACGGCATGGAAATGTTGAGCGCTTTCCTTCATCGTCTGTCAAGTTTTTTTACCTTTTACTATTATTTATTGTCACACTCGTGAGCCGATCAAGATGTAAAATTAGACATGTCCGAAAACATCGGCGGATAAATGCTTTGAAATGTAATATCGGAAATTATCGGTATCAAAAAGTACAGAGCGCCAATAAACCTAAAATACCTTTGCATGCCGGATCAGTCACATAATATATGCTGCGTTTACACAAAAACACAAGTGAATGCAAGCATACTTGGTCAACAGCCATACAGGTCACACTGAGGGTGGCCGTATAAACAACTTTAAAGGGTGTAACTCCCTCCAAATAGCACTGACACAAAGGCTTTCTTTGACCGATTTATTCAAGGCTTCCTTTCCCTTCAATTCACCATGAAAACTGTTAATAAAATAAAGCACGTTACAAACGTAAAAATAACATGCACAGCATGTGGCTCAAACATTTTACCGAAGTAAAATACAAACAGAAATGACAAATACCTCGTTGGCCTGCATGCTTCCTTTAGGACAGGGGTCGGGAACCTTTTTGACGGAAAGAGCCAAGAAGCCAAATATTTTAGAATGAATTTACTTAAGAGCCATATAATATTTTTTAACACAACTGCATTTTTAAGTAAGACCAACATTTTTAGATTATAATAGGTCTCTTACCAGCCACCCCAAAGGGAATAAGCGGTAGAAAATGGATGGAGGGTTTCACGGTGGCAGAGGGGTTAGTGCGTCTGCCTCACAATACGAAGGTCCTGCAGTCCTTGGTTCAAATCCAGGCTCGGGATCTTTCTGTGTGGAGTTTGCATGTTCTCCCCGTGAATGCGTGGGTTCCCTCCGGGTACTCCGGCTTCCTCCCACCTCCAAAGACATGCACCTGGGGATAGGTTGATTGGCAACACTAAATGGTCCCTAGTGTGTGAATGTGAGTGTGAATGTTGTCTGTCTATCTGTGTTGGCCCTGTGATGAGGTGGCGACTTGTCCAGGGTGTACCCCGCCTTCCGCCCGATTGTAGCTGAGATAGGCGCCAGCGCCCCCCGCAACCCCAAAAGGGAATAAGCGGTAGTAAATGTATGGATGGAATAGGTCTCTTATTCTTTGTAATAACATTGTTATTCTGAAGCTAAATGTGGAGGGGGTGTGGCCTGTGGGCCTGCAGCGAAGTGGGGTGTTGCTAGGATCGGCCTTGAAATCAGCGACAGGTGCGTAGATGGCCCACCTGGGCCTTGTCATCTAATCACCTGTCGCTCTGTTATAAGCAGCAGCCAGGAGGAGAGACGGGGTTGGGGCTGGTGCTGGAGCCAGAGTGCGAGCGAGAACGAAAGAGAAAAAGACAATTGCTGGAACGCAACTGAGAGACTGATTGAAAAATAAAACAATATTTTAACCCTAAAACAGGCTCTCATGTCGGTGCTTGGTGGTCTGCAAGCCCCACACTAACCAATAATGAATAAATAACTTTTTACTTTTAACGCAACTTCTTGAACAGGTGTGGCAGAAAACGGATGGATGGATTAAAAATGCATGAGAATGTTTTATATTTGAACGTTATTTTTAACACTGCGATTACAAGTGGAATTATTCATTACTTATCGTGTTAAGCAACGTCAGCTCAGATTTATCCGAGAGCCAGATGCAGTCATCAAAAGAGCCACATCTGGCTCGCGAGCCATAGGTTCCCTACCCCTGCTTTAGGAGGAAATTGTGATCTTCCGGCTGTCATAGCCCAAACGCTGAAAGTCCTTGTGCCACTTTTTAGTCCTTTTTACCATCAGTCGCTGTCTTTATCCCTTCTCATTGCATCAAACAGATGTTCCCTCATACCCGGAAGTAGCTTCACAGACCAATCGAGACACTTCAAAACAAACAAATGCCCACAAACCCAACAAAAAGGCATGAAATTACATTTTTAACCATAGTAACTTAAATAAAGCCTTCTTATGAACTTTTATACATTTTGATTCCCTTTTATGAACTTTACTTATTCTGTTTTTAGAGAAATAAAACAAACTATAATAATTACTAGTAGCAACAGTTACAAAGGGCCTACTGAAATGAGATGTTCTTATTTAAACGGGGATAGCAGGTCCATTCTATGTGTCATACTTGATCATTTTGCGATATTGCCATATTTTTGCTGGTAGAGAACATCGGCGATGAAGTTCGCAACTTTTGGTCGCTAATAAAAAAGCATTGCCTGTACCGGAAGTAGCAGACGATGTGACCAATGTATGATCCTGTAACTACTTGGTATCGGATTGATACTTAAATGTGTGGTATCATCCAAAAACTAATGTAAAGTATCAAATAAGAGAAGAGTGAGTGATTATTACATTTTAAGAGAAGTGTAGGCAGAACATGTTAAAATAGAAAATAAGCAGATATTAACAGTAAATGAACAAGTGATTAATAATCATTTTTTACAGCTTGTCTTTAATAATGTGTATAAAATAATAGGTGTATAAATGGCGACTTTGTTTGTTTACTTACTACTAAAAGACAAGTTGTCTAGTATGTTCAACATTTTATTTAAGGACTAAAATACAATAATAAACATATGTTTCATGTACCCTAACCTTTTTTGTTAAAGTAAAGCCAATAATGACATTTAAAGGGCTACTGAAATGAGATGTTCTTATTTAAACGGGGATAGCAGGTCCATTCTATGTGTCATACTTGATCATTTCGCGATATTGCCATATTTTTGCTGAAAGGATTTAGTAGAGAACATCGACGATAAAGTTTGCAACTTTTGGTCGCTAATAAAAAAGCCTTGCCTGTACCGGAAGTAGCAGACGATGTGCACGTGACGTCACGGGTTGTGGAACTCCTCACATCCTCACATTGTTTATAATCATGGCCACCAGAAGCCAGAGCAATTCGCACCGAGAAAGCGACGATTTCCCCATTAATTTGAGCGAGGATGAGGATAGTGAGAGTGAAGGACTAGAAGAAAAAAACAAGTTAAAAAAAATAAATAAAGGCGAGGGCAGTGGGAGTGATTCAGATTTTATTAGACACATTTACTAGGATCATTCTGGAAAATCCCTTATCTGCTTATTGTGTTACTAGTGTTTTAGTGAGATTATATGGTACCTGAAAGTCGGAGGGGTGTGGTGACCGCCAGTGTCTCCGGTGGGAGGAGGTAAGAGAGTCCGCAGCAGCTGCAGGAGGATGCAAGCTCCGCTCATGTCTACGGTAAGAGCCGACTTATTACCACAATTTTCTCACCAAGACCTGCCGGTTGATTGACATGTGGTCGGGAACTATGTTCGCTTGACCGCGGTAAAGCTCGGTTGGTAGAGCGGCCGTGCCAGCAACTTGAGGGCTGCAGGTTCGATTCCCGCTTCCGCCATCCTAGTCAATGCCGTTGTGTCCTTGGGCAAGGCACTTTACCCACCTGCTCCCAGTGCCACCCACACTGGTTTAAATGTAACTTAGATATTGGGTTTCACTATGTAAAGCGCTTTGAGTCACTAGAGAAAAGCACTATATAAATATAATTCACTTCACTTCCATAGTAAAGCTTCACCTTCGGGAATGTAAACAAGGAAACACCGGCTGTGTTTGTGTTGCTAAAGGCAGCTGCAATACACCGCTTCCCACCTACATCTTTCTTCTTTGACTTCTCCATTACTAAATGAACAAATTGCAAAGGATTCAGCAACACAGATGTCCAGAATACTGTGTAATTATGCGATTAAAGCAGACAACTTTAAGCCGTGAGCGGTGCTGGAAGAACATGTACGCTATGACCGGTGACGTCACGCGCACGCGTCATCATCACTTTATCATTCCGCGACGTTTTCAACAGGATACTTCGCGGGAAATTTAAAATTGCAATTTAGTAAACTAAAAAGGCCGTATTGTCATGTGTTGCAATGTTAATATTTCATCATTGATATATAAACTATCAGACTGCGTGGTCGCTAGTAGTGGCTTTCAGTAGGCCTTTAACATTGTTACAAATATGCACCACACTGTAAACCCACACCAAACAAGAATGACGAAACATATTTCGGGAGAACATCTGCACTGTAACACAACAGAACAAATACCCAGAACCCATTGCAGCACTAACTCTTCCGGGACACTACAATATACACCCCTGCTGCCACCAAACCCCGCCCACCTCAACCCCCCTCCCATCTCCAAAATTCGGAGGTCTCAAGGTTGGCAAGTATGCTCTAGTACAGTGGTTCTCAAATGGGGGTACTTGAAGGTATGTCAAGGGGTAAGTGAGATTTTTTTTAAATATTCTAAAATTAGCAACAATTCTAAAATCCTTTATAAATATATTTATTGAATAATATTTCAACAAAATATGAATAAGTTGATAAAGTGTGAAAAGAAATGCAACAATGCAATATTCAGTGTTGACAGCTAGATTTTTTGTGGACATGTTCCATAAATATTGATGTTAAAAATTAATTTTTGTGGGAAGAAATGTTTAGAATGAAGTTGATGAATCCAGATGGATCTCTTTTACAATCCCCAAAGAGGGCACTTTAAGTTGATGATTACTTCTATGTGTAGAAATCTGCATTTATAAATAAATCACTTGTTTATTTCTCAACAAGTTTTTAGATATTTTTATATCTTTTTCCCCCCAAATAGTTCAAAAAGACCACTACAAATGAGCAATATTTTTGCACTGTTATACAATTTAATAAATCAGAAACTGATGACATAGTGCTGTATTTTACTTCTTTATCTCTTTTTTTCAACCAAAAATGCTTTGCTGGGATTAGGGGGTACTTGAATTAAAAACATGTTCACAGGGGGTACATCACTGAAAAATGGTTGAGAACCACTGCTCTACTATACTCTGAACCAGGGGTGCCCACACTTTTTCTGCAGGCGAGCTACTTTTCAATTGACCAACTCGAGGGGATCTACCTCATTTATATATATCATTTATATTTATTTATTTATGAAAGAGACATTTTTGTAAACAAGTTAAATGTGTTTGATGATAATACAAGCATGTGTAACACATATAGATGTCTTTCTTTCACGAAGACAAGAATATAAGTTGGTGTATTACCTGATTCTGATGACTTGCATTGATTGGAATCAGACAGTAATGATGATAACGCCCACATTTTCAAATGGAGGAGAAAAAAAGTTGTCCTTTCTGTACAATACCACATGAAAGTGGTTGGTTTTTGGCATCTAATTCATCCAGCTTCCATACACTTTACAAGAAAAACATTGGCGGCAAATTCCGTAGCTTGCTTGATTGACATTCACGGCACCCGAGGGTCTTGTGAGATGACGCTGGCTGCTGCCAGTTCATTATTATGAAAAAATGACAGAGAGGAAGGCGAGAAACACTTTTTATTTCAACAGACTTTCGCGCCGTCCCTTCCGTCAAAACTCTAAAGGCCGACTGCACATTTCCTATCTTCACAATAAAAGCCCTGCTTCATGCTACCTACGCTAACAAAATAAGAGTCTCGGAAAGCTGGCGTGCACAAGTGATGTGCACGCCAGCTTTCTGAGGGATCGCTTGTGCACGCCAGTTTTCCGAGACTCTGTATTTAGTTAGCGCAGGCAGCATGAAGCAGGGCTTTTATTGTGAAGATAGGAAATGTGCAGTCGGCCTTTAGAGTTTTGACGGAAGGTACGGCGCGAGAGTCTGTTGAAATAAAAAGTGTTTCTGGCCTTCCTCTCGGTCATATTTTCATAATAATGATCTTGCAGCAGCCAGCGTCATCTCACAAGACCCTCCGGTACCGTGAATGTCATTTAAGTGACGTCTTGGTGAAGATTGATGATCACTCATTTTTAGGTCTATTTTTTTTAAAAGCCTGGCTGGAGATGGACTGACACACCCCTCGCGGTCGACTGGTAGCTCGCGATCGACGTAATGGGCACCCCTGATTTAACCTGTAACTGATTACTGTATTATATTTCCATTATTTCCTATTCTATGTGTTTAAACGTCAACACATTTTATTGGACCAGTGAGGCTGTACTATACAAAGTAAGCAAAGTTAAATAAACATGACCTGGTGTACACATTCTGGCTACTACGGTATATTCCAGGTGTGTCTATTTGAAAAAATAATGACGCAAAATTGCGCAGTAAACATGAAGCCCAGATAGTCATCTCGGCAAAGCAATTCCCTTACCAGTCATATTTCTAAAGGCAAAAACAACGTACAAAAATACAATCTGTTTTGATGTAAAAAGCACATTTCCAGTGATAAATTATTTTGTTTGGGCATGATGATAAGGAGGAAATTATGTGGGTTTTAGCACAAGTGTCAATAGTTTGAGGTGGTTTTGGTAACAGTGATTGAAAGAGACTGAAAACACATTTTTCCAGAGTCTGTGGTGGAAGCAATAACCGAGTACTACTATTACTTTTCCATATGAGATGATGAAAACTGTTTGGTAGTCAAGAACAAAAACTTTCATCGATTGATTGAAACTTTTATTAGTAGATTGCACAGTTCGGTACATATTCCGTACAATTGACCACTAAATGGTAACACCTTGTTTAAGTCGGGGTCCACGTTAATCAATTCATGATAACTGCTAGAAACTGTTGTAGACTGTAAATAATTTGTTTTCATCATTACACTGAAAATAGAGCTGTCAAAATATAATAGATTTAAGGAAAAGTAATAGCGTAATTAACTCGCTGAATGGAGATATACACATCCCGTTTCCATATGAGTTGGGAAATTGTGTTAGATGTAAATATAAACGGAATACAAAGATTTGCAAATCCTTTTCAAACCATATTCAGACAAAGACAACATAATAAACTTTTTTTTTGTTGCAAATAATCATTAACTTTAGAGGTATATGCCAGCAACAAGTGACAAATAAGTTGGAAAAGGTGGCAATAAACACAGATAAAGTTGCGGAGTTCTCATCAAACACTTATTTGGAACATCCCACAGGTGTGCAATTGCAAGAAATTTAGGGATTTCAACATCTACGCTCCATAATATCATCAAAAGGTTCAGAGAATCTGGAGACATCACTCCACGTAAGCGGCATGGCCGGAAACCAACATTGAATGACCGTGACCTTCCATCCCTCAGACGGCACTGTGTCAAACACAGACATCAATCTCTAAAGGATATCACCACATGGGCTGAGGAACACTTCATAAAACCACTGTCACTAAATACAGTTGGTCGCTACATCTGTAAGTGCAAGTTAAAGCTCTACTATGCAAAGGAAAAGCCATTTTTCAACAACATTCAGAAACGCCGCCGGCTTCTCTGGACCCGAGTTCATCTAAGATGGACTGATGCAAAGTGGAAAAGTGTTCTGTGGTCTGACGAGTCCACATTTCAAATTGTTTTGGGAAATATTTGACATAGTGTCATCCGGACCAAAGGGGAAGCGAACCATCCCGACTGTTATCGACGCAAAGTGTAAAAGCCAGCATCTGTGGTGGTATGGGGGTGCATTAGTGCCCAAGGTATGGGTAACTTACACATCTGTGAAGGCACCATTAACGTTGAAAGGTACATACAGGTTTTGGAACAACATATGCTGCCATCTAAGCGCCGTCTTTTTCATGGACGCCCCTGTTTATTTCAGCAAGACAATGCCAAGCCACATTCAGCACGTGTTACAACAGCGTGGCTACGTAAAAAAGAGTGGGGGTACTTTCCTGGCCCGCCTGCAGTCCAGACCTGTCTCCCATCAAAAATGTGTGGCGCATTATGAAGTGTAAAATACGACAGCGGAGACCCCGGACTGTAGAACGACTGAAGCTCTACATAAAACAAGAATGGGAAAGAATTCCACTTTCAAAGCTTCAACAATTAGTTTCCTCAGTTCCCAAATGTTTACTGAGTGTTGTTAAAAGAAAAGGTGATGTAACACAGTGGTGAACATGCCCTTTCCCAACTACTTTGGCACGTGTTGCAGCCATGAAATTCTAATTTAATTATTTGCAAAAAAAAAATAATGTTTATGAGTTTGAACATCAAATATCTTGTCTTTGTAGTGCATTCAACTGAATGTGGGTTGAAAAGGATTTGCAAATTATTGTATTCTGTTTAATTTACATATAACACAATTTCCCAACTCATATGGAAACGGGGTTCGTAATTTTACATCCTAAATTAAGATTTTTATCTCTGGAAATAAAAAAAGAAAAAAAAAATGTTTATATAAAATATTTTTTTTCTGAAAACAAGCATTTTCCAGTTTACAATCCTTGAAATAAGCATTCCTGAGATTCAAACAAGATTTTCCGGGGTTGGGGAGGACACCAAAACATCTTATTTGAAGTTATTTTATCGATTTTAACAAAACATAATTATTTATGCTAAAATTAAGATTAGTCAATGACAAAACATAAGTACATAACTCTTAAAACTAGGGAACATTTTAGAAATGCAATTTTAAATTGTGTGTTGCTTGTCATACCATGAATTGATTAACGTGGACCCCGACTTAAACAAGTTGAAAAACTTTTTGGGCTGTTACCATTTAGTGGTCAATTGTACGGAATATGTACTGTACTGTGCAATCTACTAATAAAAGTATCAATCAATCAATCAATCAATCAATCAATCAAAAGTCGACTGTAAGGGACAATACAATAATTAAGAGCATTTCTAACTAATAAAAGCTATTAGGGGACGGTGTGGCGGAGTTGGGAGAGTGGCCGTGCCAGCAACCTGAGGGTTCCCGGTTCGATCCCCACCCTCTACCAACCTCGTCATGTCCGGTGTGTCCTGAGCAAGACACTTCACCCTTGCTCCTGATGGGTGCTGGTTAGCGCCTTACATGGCAGCTCCCTCCATCAGTGTGTGAATGTGTGTGTGAATGGGTGAATGTGGAAGTAGTGTCAAAGCGCTATACAAGCATAACCCATTTACCATTCATTTCAAATTATTAAATATATACACACACATACATACGTATACACATACATACACATATACATATATATATATATATACACACATACATATGTATACACAAACATATATATATACACACATACAGTACATACATACGCATACACATACATATATACTGTACATACATATATATATATATATATATATATATATATATATATATATATATATATGTGTGGGAAAAATCACAAGACTACTTCATCTCTACAGAACTGTTTCATGAGGGGTTCCCTCAATCATCAGATGATTGAGGGAACCACGGTATCGAGCACTATTCTCTGGATAATCCAATCAAGACATATATATATATATATTGTACATATATATATAGTACATATATATATATATATATATTTACAGTAACATGCTGAAAAAAAATTCACGCAAAAAACAATACCACTGTTTTTCACGGTACAAAACTGGCAGCTAAGTTGCCAGAACATTACTGTAAAAATGCAGTTTTAAAATTACAGTAGAAAAAACCCTGTATATTTTACAGTAAAATTCTATCAACTGAGCTGCCAGTTGTTTTTTGGGTCCGGCTGGAAATCAGGACAAAGGTTGTCCTGGGAGATGTTCGGGAGAGGCACTGAAATTCGGGAGTCTCCCTGAAAATTGGGAAAGTTGGCAAGTATGACATTAAGAACACAAAATGACCGACGGAAAGGCCAGAAAAGGCCATTTCCACACACTCCCTCGCCTTACATTCTGTCACAAGCCCAAAGACAGACTGCACAGTTCCTGTCTTCACAATAAAAGCGCTGCTTCATCCTGCCTGTGCTAACAAAATAAGAGTCTCAGCTAGCTAGCGAAGACGCACAAACTCGCAAGCTACGGAGTTTGCCGCCAACGTATTTCTTGTAAAGTGTATGAAAACAAGTATGGAAGCTGGAGGAATGACAACCACTTTCATGTGGTATTGGACGGAAAGAAGGACTTTTTTTCTCCTCCGTTTAAAAATGTGGACGTTATCATGACTAGTGTGTGATTCCAATCAAAGCCAGTCATCAGAATCAGGTAATACACCAACTTATATTCTCGTCTTCATGAAAGATAGGAATTCGTGTGTGTTAAACATGCTTGTATTATCATTAAACACCATTAACTTGTCGACAAAAACTTATTTCATAAATAGATATGTTTATATATGAATGTCGTAGCGTTACTTACCAAGTCTTTCATTACCGAAGATACAAGAGATTAGTGCGCATGCGCGGTGCGACCTTCAGTGACAGCGCCAACTACTGGTCTGGCGTGCAAATTACAGCAACATCCTTTGATTGATTGATTGATACTTTTATTAGTAGATGGCACAGTACAGCACATATTCTGTACAATTGACCACTAAATGGTAACACCCCAATAAGTTTTTCAACTTGTTTAAGTTAATCAATTCATGGTAAAATCCGTGCCCAAATGTATTGTCTTTAGTGTTTATGGCACAGGTGTCAAACTCAAGGCCCGGGTGCCGGAGTTGGCCCGCCACATCATTTTATTTGGCCCTCTAGAAAGCCTGGAAATAATAAGTCATTAAAGTACTTTATATTTTCTTACTAAATGTCATAGTTTCCATTTTGCCAGAAAAAATCCATGTACTCAATGCAACCGCATATTTTTTCAAGGTTATAGAACCATACATTCAGTGTTTTTGTTAAACGCGAAAAAAAAATACTTTTCATCTGCTTGACTGATGATTTCAAAGCAAGTTATTCATCAAATTGTCAAATTTTATTAATAGATTTTACAGCAACTTTATGACATTTACTGTGATTTTACTGTACATGAAAAAACAGTACCACTGTTATTAGACCATAAAATGCTGGCAACTGAGCTGCCAGTTTTTTACTGTAAAAAACAAAACAAAAACGGTTGTACTGTTTTGCTATTCACATTAGTACACGGTAAAATCTACAGTTGTCGTTTTTACGGTAAAATCCGGCAGCTAAGTTGCTGGAATTTTTCTGTAGAAATGCAGTTTTATATTGTACAGTGAAAAACAGTGTTACTGTTTTTTTTCCATTTACAGTAACATGCTGGGGGGGAAAAAACAGTACAAATTTTCACTGTACAAAAATGGCAGATAAGTTGCCAGAGTTTTACTGTAAAAAATAGTTTAAAAAAAACAACTGTACATGTTACAGTAAAATTCTATCAACTGTGCTGCCAGTTTTGCACTGTGAAAAACAGTGGTACTGTTTTTTTTCCATTTACAGTAAAATGGTGAAAAAAATGTTTACTTAATAAAATACCAGTGTTTTTTGACCATAAAATGCTGGCAACTGAGCTGCCAGTTTTTTACTGTAAAAAAAACGGTGATACTGTTTTTCTATTCGCACTAGTACACGGTAAAATTTACAGTTGTCGTTTTTTACGGTCAAATCTGGCAGCTAAGTTGCCAGAATTTTACTGTAGAAATGCAGTTTTATATTTACAGTACAATTCTATCAACTGAGCTGCCATTTTTGTACAGTGAAAAACAGTGGTACTGTTTTTTTTCCATTTACAGTAACATGCTGGAAAAAATAACAGTACCACTTTTCACTGTACAAAAATGGCAGATAAGTTGCCAGAGTTTTACTGTAAAAATACAGTTTTTAAAAAAAACCTGTACATGTTACAGTAAAATTCTATCAACTGAGATGCCAGTTTTGTACTGTGAATACAGTGGTACTGTTTTTCCCCCAGCATGTTACTGTAAATGGAAAAAAAACAGTACCACTGTTTTTCACTGTACAAAAATGGCAGCTCAGTTGATAGAAATGTACTGTAAATATAAAACTGCATTTTTACAGTAAAATTCTGGCAACTTAGCTGCCGGATTTTACCGTAAAAACGACAACTGTAGATTTTACCGTGTACTAATGTGAATTGCAAAACAGTACAACCGTTTTTCCATTTACAGTAAAATGGTGAAAAAACATTTTACTTAAAAAAACAATACCCGTGTTTTTTGACCATAAAAGGCTGGCAACTGAGCTGCCAGTTTTTTATTGTAAAAAAACGGTGATACTGTTTTGCTATTCACAATAGTACACGGTAAAATCTACAGTTGTCGTTTTTTACGGTAAAATCTGGCAGCTGAGTTGCCAGAATTTTACTGTAAAAATGCAGTTTTATATTTACACTAAAAGACACTGTACATTTTTCAGAAAAATCCAGTTAACTGAGATGCCCGTTTTGTACCGTGAAAAACAGGTAGGTTTTTTTTTCATTTACAGTAACATGCTGAAATAAACAATTTTGGAAAAAAAAATACCACCATTTTTCACGGACATAACTGGCAGCTAAGTTGCCAGAATTTTACTGTAAAAATGCAGTATTTTTACAGTAAAAAAAAAAAAAATTTACAATAAATTTCTATCAACTTAGCGGCCAGTTTTATACCATGAAAAACAGTGGAACCGTTTTTTCCATTGACAGTACCATGCTGAAAAATACACTAAATTTTACAGAAAAAACAGTACCAGTGTTTTTTGACCATAAAAAGCTGGCAACTGAGCTGCCAGTTTTTTACTGTAAAAAAAACGGCGGTACTGTTTTGCTATTCACAATAGTACACGGTAAAATCTACAGTTGTTTTTTACGGTAAAATCTGGCTGCTAAGTTGCCAGGATTTTACTGTAAAAATGCAGTTTTATATTTACAGTAAAAAAAACTAAATTTTACACTAAAATTCTATCAATAGAACTGCCAGTTTGGTATCGTGAAAAACAGTGGTACTCGTTTTTCCATTTACAGTAACATGCTGAAAAAAAACTACCACTTTTTTTAATGGTACAAAACTGGCAGCTAAGTCGCCAGAATGTTACCTTAAAAATGCAGTTTTATATTTACTGTAAAAAAAAAAGTTCAACCGTAAAATTCTACCAACTGAGATGCCCGTTTTGTACCGTGAAAAACAAAGGTAGTTTTTTTTTTTAAATTTACAGTAACATGATTAAAAAACACAATTTTACGGAAAAAACAATACCAGTGTTTTTCACGGTACAAAACTGGCAGCTACGTTGCCAGAATTTCACTGTAATAATGCAGTTTAATATTTACAGTAAAAAAACCAACTAAACTTTACACTAAAATTCGATCAATAGAGCTGCCAGTTTCGTATCATGAGAAACAGTAGTACTCTTTTTTCCATTTTTAGTAACATGATGAAAAAAAATTTTTTACGTAAAAAACGGTACAAGTGTTTTTTGACCATAAAATGCTGGCAAATGAGCTGCCAGTTTTTTACTGTAAAAAAACATAGTACTATTTTACTATTCACAATAGTACACGGTAAAAGCTACAGTTGTTTTTACGGTAAAATCCAACAGGTAAGTTGCCAGAATTTTACTGTGAAAATACAGTTTAAAAAAAAAACCTGTACATGTTACAGTAAAATTCTATCAACTGAGATGCCAGTTTTGCACTGTGAAAAACAGTGGTACTGTTTTTTTTTCCATTTACAGTAAAATGGTGAAAAAACATTTTACTTACAAAAACAATACACGTGTTTTTTGACCATAAAATGCTGGCAACTGAGCTGCCAGTTTTTTATTGTAAAAAAACGGTGATACTGTTTTGCTATTCACAATAGTACACGGTAAAATCTACAGTTGTCGTTTTTTACGGTAAAATCTGGCAGCTAAGTTGCCAGAATTTTACTGTAAAAATGCAGTTTTATATTTACACTAAAAGACACTGTATATTTTTCAGAAAAATCCAGTTAACTGAGATGCCCGTTTTGTACCGTGAAAAACAGGTAGGTTTTTTTTTCATTTACAGTAACATGCTGAAATAAACAATTTTGGAAAAAAAAAATACCACCATTTTTCACGGACATAACTGGCAGCTAAGTTGCCAGAATTTTACTGTAAAAATGCAGTATTTTTACAGTAAAAAAAAAATAAAAATTTACAATAAATATCTATCAACTTAGCGGCCAGTTTTATACCATGAAAAACAGTGGAACCGTTTTTTCCATTGACAGTACCATGCTGAAAAATACACTAAATTTTACAGAAAAAACAGTACCAGTGTTTTTTGACCATAAAAAGCTGGCAACTGAGCTGCCAGTTTTTTACTGTAAAAAAAACGGCGGTACTGTTTTGCTATTCACAATAGTACACGGTAAAATCTACAGTTGTTTTTTACGGTAAAATCTGGCTGCTAAGTTGCCAGAATTTTACTGTAAAAATGCAGTTTTATATTTACAGTAAAAAAAACTAAATTTTACACTAAAATTCTATCAATAGAACTGCCAGTTTGGTATCGTGAAAAACAGTGGTACTCGTTTTTCCATTTACAGTAACATGCTGAAAAAAAACTACCACTTTTTTTAATGGTACAAAACTGGCAGCTAAGTCGCCAGAATGTTACCTTAAAAATGCAGTTTTATATTTACTGTAAAAAAAAAAGTTCAACCGTAAAATTCTACCAACTGAGATGCCCGTTTTGTACCGTGAAAAACAAAGGTAGGTTTTTTTTTTAAATTTACAGTAACATGATTAAAAAACACAATTTTACGGAAAAAACAATACCAGTGTTTTTCACAGTACAAAACTGGCAGCTACGTTGCCAGAATTTCACTGTAATAATGCAGTTTAATATTTACAGTAAAAAAAACAACTAAACTTTACACTAAAATTCGATCAATAGAGCTGCCAGTTTCGTATCATGAGAAACAGTAGTACTCTTTTTTCCATTTTTAGTAACATGATGAAAAAATTTTTTTTACGTAAAAAACGGTACAAGTGTTTTTTGACCATAAAATGCTGGCAAATGAGCTGCCAGTTTTTTACTGTAAAAAAACATAGTACTATTTTACTATTCACAATAGTACACGGTAAAAGCTACAGTTGTTTTTACGGTAAAATCCAACAGGTAAGTTGCCAGAATTTTACTGTGAAAATGCAGGTTTATATCTACAGTAAAAAACATTGTACATTTTTCAGTAAAATCCAATAAACTGAGCAACCCAATTTGTACCTTGAAAAACAGTGGTACTGGTTTTTTTTTTTTCATTTACTGTAACATGCTGAAAAAAAGTGTCACAGATTTTTACGGTACAAAACTGGCAGCTAAGTCGCCAGAATGTTACTGTAAAAATGCAGTTTTATATTTACTGTAAAAAAAGTTTAACCGAAAAATTCTATCAACTGAGCTGTCAGTTTTGTACCATGGTACTGTTTTTTCCATTTACAGTACAATGCTGAAAAAAACAAAATTTTACGGAAAAAACAGTACCAGTGTTTTTTGACCATAAAATGCTGGCAACTGAACTGCCAGTTTTTTATTGTAAAAAAACTGGTGGTACTGTTTTGCTATTCACAATAGTACACGGCAAAATCTACAGTTTTCGTTATTACGGTAAAATCCGGCAGCGAAAGTTCGCAAGAATTTTTCTGTAAAAATCCAGAATTAAATTTACAGTAAAAAAAAACACTGTACATTTTCAGTAAGATTCTATCAACTGAGCTGCTATTTTTGTACCATAAAAAACAGTGGTACTGTTTTTTTCATTTACAGTAAAATACTGGGGAGGGGGAAAAAAAAAGAGAATGTTACTGTAAAAATGCGGTTACATATTTACAGTAAAAAAAACTACTGTAAAATTCTATCAACTGTGCTGCCAGTTTTGTACCATGAAAAATAGTGGTACCATTTTTTTCCATTTACAGTAACTTGCTGGAAAAAAAAAAACATTTTACGGAAAAAAAAACACAATTTTTTTTTACCATATAATGCTGGCAGCTCTGCCAGTTTTTTACTGTAGAAAAAACGGTGGTATTGTTTTGCTATTCACAAAAGTACACGGTAAAAGCTACAGCTGTCGTATATACGGTAAAATCCGTCAGCTAAGTTGCCAGAATTTTATTGTAAAAATGCAGGTTTATATTTACAGTGAAAAAACACAGTAAATTTTACATTAAAATTTCATCAACTGTGCTGCCATTTTTGTACCGTGAAAAACAGTGGTACGGTTTTGTTTTTCATTTACAGCAAAATGATGAAAAAAAAACAGTATCACTGTTTTTCACGATACAAAACTGGCAGTTGAGTCACCAGAATGTTACTGTAAAAATGCAGTTTTATATTTAGAGTAAAAAAAAAAAGTTTTACTGTAAAATTCAATCAACTGAACTGCCAGTTTTGTACCATGAAAAACTGTGGTACCATTTTTTTCCATTTACAGTAACTCTCTGAAAAAAAAAAAACACATTTTACGGAAAAAAAAACAAAATTTTTTTTTACTATATAATGCTGGCAGCTCTGCCAGTTTTTTACTGTAGAAAAAACGGTGGTATTGTTTTGCTATTTGCGATGAGGTGGCGACTTGTCCAGGGTGTACCCCGCCTTCCGCCCGATTGTAGCTGAGATAGGCGCCAGCGCCCCCCGCGGCCCCAAAAGGGAATAAGCGGTAGAAAATGGATGGATGTTTTGCTATTCACAATAGTACACGGTAAAAGCTACAGCTGTCGTATATACGGTAAAATCCGTCAGCTAAGTTGCCAGAATTTTATTGTAAAAATGCAGGTTTATATTTACAGTGAAAAAACACCGTAAATTTTACAGTAAAATTCCATCAACTGAGCTGCCATTTTTGTACCGTGAAAAACAGTGGTACTGTTTTTTTTTCATTTACAGTAAAATGCTGAAAAAAACAGTATCACTGTTTTTCATGATACAAAACTGGCAGTTGAGTCACCAGAATGTTACTGTAAAAATGCAGTTTTATATTTACAGTAAAAAAAAAAGTTTTACTGTAAAATTCAATCAACTGAACTGCCTGTTTTGTACCATGAAAAAGTGGTAGAGTTTTTTCCATTTACAGTAACCTGCTGAAAAAAAACACATTTTACGGAAAAAAACACCAGGTTTTTTTACCATATAATGCTGGCAGCTCTGCCAGTTTTTTACTGTAAAAAAAACGGTGGTATTGTTTTGCTATTCACAATAGTACACGGTAAAAGCTACAGTTGTCGTATATACGGTAAAATCCGTCAGCTAAGTTGCCAGAATTTTATTGTGAAAATGCAGGTTTATATTTACATTGAAAAAACACTGTACATTTTACAGTAAAATTCCATCAACTGTGCTGCCATTTTTGTACCGTGAAAAACAGTGGTACGGTTTTGTTTTTCATTTACAGCAAAATGATGAAAAAAAAACAGTATCACTGTTTTTCACGATACAAAACTGGCAGTTAAGTCACCAGAATGTTACTGTAAAAATGCAGTTTTATATTTAGAGTAAAAAAAAAAAGTTTTACTGTAAAATTCAATCAACTGAACTGCCAGTTTTGTACCATGAAAAACTGTGGTACCATTTTTTTCCATTTACAGTAACTCTCTGAAAAAAAAAAAACACATTTTACGGAAAAAAAAACAAAATTTTTTTTTACTATATAATGCTGGCAGCTCTGCCAGTTTTTTACTGTAGAAAAAACGGTGGTATTGTTTTGCTATTTGCGATGAGGTGGCGACTTGTCCAGGGTGTACCCCGCCTTCCGCCCGATTGTAGCTGAGATAGGCGCCAGCGCCCCCCGCGACCCCAAAAGGGAATAAGCGGTAGAAAATGGATGGATGTTTTGCTATTCACAATAGTACACGGTAAAAGCTACAGCTGTCGTATATACGGTAAAATCCGTCAGCTAAGTTGCCAGAATTTTATTGTAAAAATGCAGGTTTATATTTACAGTGAAAAAACACCGTAAATTTTACAGTAAAATTCCATCAACTGAGCTGCCATTTTTGTACCGTGAAAAACAGTGGTACTGTTTTTTTTTCATTTACAGTAAAATGCTGAAAAAAACAGTATCACTGTTTTTCACGATACAAAACTGGCAGTTGAGTCACCAGAATGTTACTGTAAAAATGCAGTTTTATATTTAGAGTAAAAAAAAAAAGTTTTACTGTAAAATTCAATCAACTGAACTGCCAGTTTTGTACCATGAAAAACTGTGGTACCATTTTTTTCCATTTACAGTAACTCTCTGAAAAAAAAAAAACACATTTTACGGAAAAAAAAACACAATTTTTTTTTACTATATAATGCTGGCAGCTCTGCCAGTTTTTTACTGTAGAAAAAACGGTGGTATTGTTTTGCTATTTGCGATGAGGTGGCGACTTGTCCAGGGTGTACCCCGCCTTCCGCCCGATTGTAGCTGAGATAGGCGCCAGCGCCCCCCGCGGCCCCAAAAGGGAATAAGCGGTAGAAAATGGATGGATGTTTTGCTATTCACAATAGTACACGGTAAAAGCTACAGCTGTCGTATATACGGTAAAATCCGTCAGCTAAGTTGCCAGAATTTTATTGTAAAAATGCAGGTTTATATTTACAGTGAAAAAACACTGTACATTTTACAGTAAAATTCCATCAACTGTGCTGCCATTTTTGTACCGTGAAAAACAGTGGTACGGTTTTGTTTTTCATTTACAGCAAAATGATGAAAAAAAAACAGTATCACTGTTTTTCACGATACAAAACTGGCAGTTGAGTCACCAGAATGTTACTGTAAAAATGCAGTTTTATATTTACAGTAAAAAAAAAGTTTTACTGTAAAATTCAATCAACTGAACTGCCAGTTTTGTACCATGAAAAACTGTGGTACCATTTTTTTCCATTTACAGTAACTCTCTGAAAAAAAAAAAACACATTTTACGGAAAAAAAAACACAATTTTTTTTTACTATATAATGCTGGCAGCTCTGCCAGTTTTTTACTGTAGAAAAAACGGTGGTATTGTTTTGCTATTTGCGATGAGGTGGCGACTTGTCCAGGGTGTACCCCGCCTTCCGCCCGATTGTAGCTGAGATAGGCGCCAGCGCCCCCCGCGACCCCAAAAGGGAATAAGCGGTAGAAAATGGATGGATGTTTTGCTATTCACAATAGTACACGGTAAAAGCTACAGCTGTCGTATATACGGTAAAATCCGTCAGCTAAGTTGCCAGAATTTTATTGTAAAAATGCAGGTTTATATTTACAGTGAAAAAACACCGTAAATTTTACAGTAAAGTTCCATCAACTGAGCTGCCATTTTTGTACCGTGAAAAACAGTGGTACTGTTTTTTTTTTCATTTACAGTAAAATGCTGAAAAAAACAGTATCACTGTTTTTCACGATACAAAACTGGCAGTTGAGTCACCAGAATGTTACTGTAAAAATGCAGTTTTATATTTAGAGTAAAAAAAAAAAGTTTTACTGTAAAATTCAATCAACTGAACTGCCAGTTTTGTACCATGAAAAACTGTGGTACCATTTTTTTCCATTTACAGTAACTCTCTGAAAAAAAAAAAACACATTTTACGGAAAAAAAAACACAATTTTTTTTTACCATATAATGCTGGCAGCTCTGCCAGTTTTTTACTGTAGAAAAAACGGTGGTATTGTTTTGCTATTTGCGATGAGGTGGCGACTTGTCCAGGGTGTACCCCGCCTTCCGCCCGATTGTAGCTGAGATAGGCGCCAGCGCCCCCCGCGGCCCCAAAAGGGAATAAGCGGTAGAAAATGGATGGATGTTTTGCTATTCACAATAGTACACGGTAAAAGCTACAGCTGTCGTATATACGGTAAAATCCGTCAGCTAAGTTGCCAGAATTTTATTGTAAAAATGCAGGTTTATATTTACAGTGAAAAAACACTGTACATTTTACAGTAAAATTCCATCAACTGTGCTGCCATTTTTGTACCGTGAAAAACAGTGGTACGGTTTTGTTTTTCATTTACAGCAAAATGATGAAAAAAAAACAGTATCACTGTTTTTCACGATACAAAACTGGCAGTTGAGTCACCAGAATGTTACTGTAAAAATGCAGTTTTATATTTACAGTAAAAAAAAAGTTTTACTGTAAAATTCAATCAACTGAACTGCCAGTTTTGTACCATGAAAAACTGTGGTACCATTTTTTTCCATTTACAGTAACTCTCTGAAAAAAAAAAAACACATTTTACGGAAAAAAACCCACACATTTTTTTTACTATATAATGCTGGCAGCTCTGCCAGTTTTTTACTGTAGAAAAAACGGTGGTATTGGTTTGCTATTTGCGATGAGGTGGCGACTTGTCCAGGGTGTACCCCGCCTTCCGCCCGATTGTAGCTGAGATAGGCGCCAGCGCCCCCCGCGACCCCAAAAGGGAATAAGCGGTAGAAAATGGATGGATGTTTTGCTATTCACAATAGTACACGGTAAAAGCTACAGCTGTCGTATATACGGTAAAATCCGTCAGCTAAGTTGCCAGAATTGTATTGTAAAAATGCAGGTTTATATTTACAGTGAAAAAACACCGTAAATTTTACAGTAAAATTCCATCAACTGAGCTGCCATTTTTGTACCGTGAAAAACAGTCGTACTGTTTTTTTTTCATTTACAGTAAAATGCTGAAAAAAACAGTATCACTGTTTTTCATGATACAAAACTGGCAGTTAAGTCACCAGAATGTTACTGTAAAAATGCAGTTTTATATTTAGAGTAAAAAAAAAAAGTTTTACTGTAAAATTCAATCAACTGAACTGCCTGTTTTGTACCATGAAAAAGTGGTAGAGTTTTTTCCATTTACAGTAACCTGCTGAAAAAAAACACATTTTACGGAAAAAAACACCAGATTTTTTTACCATATAATGCTGGCAGCTCTGCCAGTTTTTTACTGTAAAAAAAACGGTGGTATTGTTTTGCTATTCACAATAGTACACCATAAAAGCTACAGTTGTCGTATATACGGTAAAATCCGGCAGCTGAGTTGCCAGAATGTTATTGTAAAAATGCAGGTTTATATTTACAGTGAAAAAACACAGTAAATTTTACATTAAAATTTTATCAACTTTGCTGCCATTTTTGTACCGTGAAAAACAGTGGTACGGTTTTGTTTTTCATTTACAGTAAAATGATTAAAAAAAACATTATCACTGTTTTTCACGATACAAAACTGGCAGTTAAGTCACCAGAATGTTACTGTAAAAATGCAGTTTTATATTTACAGTAAAAAAAAAAGTTTTACTGTAAAATTCTATCAACTGAACTGTCAGTTTTGTACCATGAAAAACTGTGGTACTGTTTTTTTTCCAATTACTGTAACATGCTGAAAAAAAAGTTACGGTAAATTTTTTGTGACTGTCTTTTTACTGTAAAAATCTAAAAAAATATTTTGTCACATTGTACATAAAAAAATAATCATCAAATGCATAGGCAAATGTGTATGAATATCATTCACTGTTAGAAGTGGCCCTCTGAGGGCAAACATAACTGTGATATGGCCCCTGGTTTGTGGTAAAACGTGTGTGATTACAGCCTAATAAAGAATATTTTCATTTCTCTTCAGATATGTTGCAGCTTGTCTGAAACAAATACATCTGATAATACTTTGGGTGTCAACATACAGCTAGCAGGTTCCTCATGTGACTGCTTTTAGTCCAGTGTCATTTAAAAAGCAAGCGCAGAGTTACGTGCATGTGTTAGCAATTTTAGGCCCGATAATCCCCCCCACTCACTCCTCGCCTGCGGGTGCACACAAAATCCCCTTTCCCGTGTGCACCCCCGAGCGCCTTGGCACTGCGGATCCCCCTGACGCTCTATAAAAGAACCGACAAACCGCGGTAAACAATTTTGTTTACGGCGAAAGCTCTGTAAACTCAAATCCAGGTCCTAAAGCGGCGCGGTGTAATGAGTGGGATTGCACACCGGCAATCAGTCTCAGACTGTTTGGATGTAATGAGGTATAAAACCTGTGTACACAACAGGGTCTAATGGAACATTTAGGACAGGGGTCTCAAACTCAATTTACCTGGGGGCCACTGGATGCAGAAACTGGGTGAGGCTGGGCCGCAAGAAAAGTTTTCTTAAGAATATCTAACATGCACTTTTTAATGAATTCACCTTCTTTAAAATGGCTTTCCCGCCCTTGCAACATACTTGCCAACTCTCGCGATCTTTCCGGGAAACTTTCTGTGCCCCTCCAGACAATCTCCCGGGGCAATCATTCTCCCAGTTTTCACCCGGACAACAATATTAAGGACGTGCCGTGATGGCACTGCCTTTAACGTCCTCTACAAACTACCATCTTGTCCGCTTTTCCACCATACTAACAGTGTGCCTCTGTCACTGTTACAAATATGCGCCACACTGTGAACCCACACCAAACAAGATTGACAAACACATTTTGGGAGAACATCCGCGCCGTAACACTACAGACACAACAGAACAAATACCCAGAATCCAATGCACTCCTAACTATTCCGGGCTACAATAGGCGGCGGGGTTGAGGGGGCTGGAGTGTATATTGCAGCCCGGAAGAGTTAGGGCTACATGGGATTCTGGGTATTTGTTCTGTTGTGTTTATGTTGTGTTACGGTGCAGATGTTCTCCCAAAATGTGTTTGTCATTCTTGTTTGGTGTGGGTTCACTGTGTGGCGCATATTTGTAACAGTGATAAAGTTTTTTATACGGCCACCCTCAGTGTGACCTGTATGGCTGTTGATCAACTATGTCTTGCAGTCGCCTACAGAAGCCAAATACAACATGTGGCTGGGCTGGCACGTTGTTAGTACAGGTTATAGAGGACAACTAAAGACAGCGCCTTCACGGTGCCCCCTTAGTAATGTTCGGGTGAATTTCGAGAGAATGATTACCCCTGGAGAGGTACAGTAATATGGCAGTATTCTGGAAGAATCGAGGGTAGGAGAGTATGACACTGTAAAGCGCCAGTCATATACAACATTAAATCTTCATATTAAGGTGCGGGCCGCAAAATAACGTCTGGCGGGCCAATGTTTGAGACCCCTGATTTAGAAAGTTAAACATGTAAACAAAACGGTTTAATTTTTAAGATTTTATTAAAATATGGTGTGGAGTTTACCATTGGAAGTTACCATCACAAACATGATTGTTTCTAATAAAAAAAAAGTAAACAAAACAAAAAAAATAAAGCTTAAGAGCCTAGTTACAGAGATGTTTTTTTTTTTCCTTTTTTGTGTTTTTTGTTGTTGTTTTTGCAGTCTGGTGAAAATTGATTCACAAATGAGGGTGAGAGGGAGAAAGGGGGAAAAACATGTTGTAAAAATACATTTCCCAATCTTATCACACACACGGAGTCACACTTACACACACACATTCATTCATTCACTCCTTGTTAGATGGTTAGACGTCAGTGCCAAAGGGAAATTAAGAGATGCAAAAGTTGTGGAACCAGAGAAGAGGTTAGCGACTTCTAAAAACACATTCGGAGGGAGGACAACTGCTAAAGGATATGTGTGTGCATTTGAACCCTGAGAGAGAAAAAGTGACCAATTCTCTTTTTTCGTTTTGACAGATGACACCAGTATCGGTTGTGATACCCAACCCCCCACTCCAGCCCTTTGGGGGCTCTGTCAGCAGACTGAAAGACCCTTCGTAAGCCCCCGCTAGTAGAAGAAGTAGTAGCAGGAGGGGTGGCGTGGTTGGGAGGTGCATTTTTTTCACACCCAAGAGTGAAATATCAGCTGGAGCTTTGTGACCACACACACACACACGCTCACACAAACACTGTGCTTATCTTCTTAGCATGTGAACAAACACTTGCTGGCCCGACTTAACAGGGCCAAAGTGGCGTGTTTTAGGTTGGATCCAAAAATAAAACCTGTTGACACCGGGTCACATTTGCTGCGAAGGTGATGTTCTATGAAGGGATATTCAGAGCTGGGCTGCAAAAAAGGAAATAAAATGGTACTGAGAATAAAGTTGAAATACTATGCGAGTAAAATTTGTGTTAAGTTGCGATGTTATTCTAGGTGTTTTAACAACGAATGTTCCAAGAATACAGGGTCATCTTCTCAAAAAAGTACTTTTTTCCCCCTCATATGACAACTTTTTCCCAGTCTATCTTCTTTTAACGACTGATTATGTTACTTTTCACTTGTAGAATTCAGCCTGCTGTAGGAGTGTGGAGTTTTGTTGTGTTTTTTGGCTTGTTGGTTTCTACTGGTCACCTGTTGTGGTCAACTGTGTTAAGGCAGTGAGTGGTTCGTTGGCGACTTTCTACAACGGCTACAGGGGGAGGACAGTAAGGCATGGGGGCTGGGGGAGGGGGGCATGGGGGTCTGACGGAAGCGGGGTAGGGGGTGATCTCTTATCTATATTTTAAGTACAACATGTAGAACACAGACAGCATATATCCATTAAAAAAATCCACATCTACATTTAAACTAACTGGTATACATGACAGTGCACGGCTGAAATGAAAAAAATATATATAATCATCATCAACAGCAAAAAATGTAAGATTACCCATTAACGGAACTATAGGAAAGCGAGAGAAAGCAGGAGGAACGGGAGGGCGAAGGGTTATTCTTAAAAATATATACTCATCACATGACAAGAGGAGCCAAGCATCACATGCTCCAAGTCACTGTTAGACTCTGAAGGGGTGGGATTGCAGGGGATAAAAGGGCAAAACTGCACTTTACTGGAAACTGACCACAACATAAATGTCAACTGGGGCTTAAAAAAAAAAAAAGGGAGCACTCAGCAGAGGGAAAAGCAGCCACTAATTTGTAAGGTTATTTGTGTGTAAAGCAAATCGCACATGCACTACAAACAGAGCAGCAGGGCAATGATAAAAGGGGCTCAAAAACAAACAACAAAAAAAAGCCTCCTTTATAGATGTTCTAGTCAAAGAGCAGAGCGCAAGAGCCACCTTTCCTTATTCCCCAATTATCTTTAGCCAGTAAGACGGAGGATGAAAGGAGGCGGGGTGAAGGCATAAAGACAAGCATTGGTTTCGAAGCCTGAGTATTTAGTAACTTATGGAGAGACAACCTATTTGTCTGTTTATTTCATGATGGGGGAGGGGTTTTTTTTGTTTGTTTTTTTTTGTTTAAATCTTATTACTGCTACAATATCACAACCCTTCTGGTAAAGAACAGTAAGAAGAATCTAGAAAATCTGTACAAAAAATAAAAGGGTATGCACGGTACATTCAATATCTGTTACTGAGGTACTAGAAAGGTGTTTCATTGACACCGGAGGGACAGCGTTCAAGAGTTACTCCGAGGGACTATTCCTTTGGGGAAAAAAATCCGCTGGTTATAAACAGGGTGAAAAGACACACAGACACACACCTGCAAACACACCTTCACACGCACACACTCGCACACAGACACCACTGTTGTTAACAAAGCCAGCATGCAAGAATAATGTCCCCCCCGACTCCTTCTGAGGATCTAAACTCTACTGTCGCCTCACGTTTAAAGGAATAATGCATACTGGGTTGATGAGCATGTGTGTGTGGGTGGGGGGGGGGGGGGCATGGCAGTGGGAGAGAGGGAGTTGGGATGGTCTGCCTGGTTTGATCGCTTTTGGGGTGGTCATTGCTGCACTCTACAGTTGTTCTATTGGGCTGAAATTGAGCAGTCAGGCGGCGCCCTCTGCTGGCCACGCTGCACGATTGCCTATTGGCTCTGTGGCTTTAGGCATGAGACAGAAATTCATGCCCATAAGCGAGGCGGGTCTATGGACGAGTAGCGACGGAGGATTCAATCACTGATTACTGAAGCAGGGAGTAACAAATAACGAGCTGAAGAGTTCAAAGCGCTGAGGGCCAAACTGGGCTCTAGGTGAGGCATTTTGTGATTGGATGTAGATGTCGGATGGGAGGAGAAAAGGGGGGAAAAAAAGACAAGAAGAAAGCAGTAACAAGAGCCTTTCGTGGAGAAAAGGGTGACTTTCTGCCTGAGCACCTCTACTGGTCAGTCAGAGGATGCGACCAACTGGAAAATCTTGATGTCAAAAATGTTTTTTTTTTCTTTACAAACATTAACACCGAGAGTCACGACTGATCAACTTTCCGTTGAAACTACAGCCAACTATGGAAAAAACACCACTCCGATCATCGAATCCTTGAGAACTAAGTTATTGCTGACGTTGGGGTGTGAGAGGCGGGTAGGGAGGATGAAATGAGGATGGATGTGAGTGGGTGTGTCCTGAGCTGGTCACATGAGATCCATGTGGATCCGCATCAGGGCGTATTGGTACAGTGGGGGGGGGTGATGCTGGGAGCATGGGTATGGAGCCCGGTTTTTCCAGAGGTGACAGGAATGTGCTGGCGGCAGCAAGGGGAGGGGCTAGGGCTGGTGTGTGTGGTGGTGGTCGGGGGAGAAAGGCTATTGGTCGGAGGGGATGTCTCTGTCGGCTTCGGCCTTAGTTGGCTGCCCCGGGGAGGGGGCGTGTGGTGGGTGAGAGACCGGGGCGATGCCGTGAGCCAGGTTTGCCGAAACCAGGCTTTCAACCCCTGAGCCGGCTCCTGGGAGACCCCCTGCTGCGGCAACATTGATCAGACTTTGAGGAAATCTGGAACATAGATTAGATATATATAAAGATGATGATGACTGACAATGACCGATGCAAATGTTGTACCGTATTTTCCGGACTATAGGGCGCACTGCCGATCAGCGGGTCTAGTCAGGTCTATTTTCATACAAAAGGCGCACCGGATTGTAGGGCGCATTAAAGGAGTCACATCATTTTTATTTTTTGTAAATCTAAAACACTTCCTTGTGGTCTACATAACATGTAATGGTGGTTCTTTGGTCAAAATGTTGCATAGATGATGTTTTACAGAGATCATCTTCAAGCCGCTTTCTGACAGTCGCTTCAGGATGGGAGGTCTTATTTACGTGGCTCACCTTCGGCAGCGTATTTTCTCCGTCATCTTTGTTGTAGCGGTGTAGTGTGCAAAGACGGGAGTGGAAGAGGTGTCAAAAGATGGAGCTAACTGTTTTAATGACTTTCAGACTTTACTTCAACCAATAACGGAGCAGCATCTCCTCATCCATGGCTCACTAGTGCAACAACATTGCCGGAAATGTGTCCCGTGACAAAACGTCCGGACTGAGCTCTTTAATAACTAAAGTTCCTTGGGTGAATAATGTCATTTCACTACACCGGTATGTTTTAGCACTTCCATGGCGAGTGTACTGACAGATATAAGTCAGAACTGCACACTACTTTATATTAGAAATGGCAGCAGCGGAGGATGAATGTCATTAGATAGAGCAGGGGTCGGCAACCCGAGGCTCCGGAGCCGCATGCGGCTCTTTAGCGCTGCCCTAGTGGCTCTCTGGAGCTTTTTCAAAAATATATGAAAAATGGAAATGAGGGGAAAAAAACATATTTTTTGCTTTAATTTGGTTTCTGTAGGAGGACAAACATGACACAAACCTCCCTAATTGCTATAAAGCACACTGTTTATAATAAACATGCTTCACTGATTCGAGTATTTGGCAAGCGGCGTTTTGTCCTACTAATGTTGCCGGTCCTTGAACTCACCGTAGTTTGTTTACATGCATAACTTTTTCCGACTTTCTCAGACGTGTTTTATGCCACTTCTTTTTCTGTCTCATTTTGTCCACCAAACTTTTAACGTTGTGCATGAATGCACAAAAGGGACGGCGTGGCTCAGTGGGAGAGTGGCCGTGTGCAACCCGAGGGTCCCTGGTTCAAATCCCACCTAGTACCAACCTCGTCACGTCCGTTGTGTCCTGAGCAAGACACTTCACCCTTGCTCCTGATGGGTGCTGGTTGGCGCCTTGCATGGCTGCTCCCTCCATCAGTGTGTGAATGTGTGTGTGAATGGGTAAATGTGGAAGTAATGTCAAAGCGCTTTGAGTACCTTGAAGGTAGAAAAGCGCTATACAAGTACAACCCATTTATTTATTTAAAAGTGAGTTTTGTTGATGTCATTGACTTGTGTGGAGTTCTAATCAGACATATTTGGTCACTGCATGACTGTAAGCTAATCGATGCTAACATGCTATTTAGGCTAGCTGTATGTACATATTGCATTACAATGCCTCAATTGTAGCTATATTTGAGCTCATTTAGTTTCCTTTAAGTCTTCATAATTCAATTTATATCTCATGACACACTATCTGTATGTAATATGTCTTATATTTTTTTTGCGGCTCCAGACATATTTGTTTTGGTACTTTTGGTCCAATATGGCTCATAACATTTTGGGTTGCCGACCAATGAGATAGAGAAAAAGAAGAAGCTTATCGACTACGGTGTCGCCACAGACTACAAAGGCGGATGCGCGCACATTTTCAGGACTTACGCAGATCCCAAGGAAACAGAAGGTAAGAAAAGTTGCCTTTGCATAATATTACGAAACAAAACGCCAGATATGTCTTAGACTATACACACACACCATAATAATCTTATGTTGAAGCACAGTACAATCCATCAAGCGATGCGGCTTCATCGCTTTCCAAAGTCGTACTAAAACATTTTGATAGATTTTTGAGCGCCGTGTGTAATGTTCTACATTTTCAATGGAACATATACAATTTTGGTGTTTTTTAGTTGAGTCATATAGCAGTCTACACATATCTCTTATGTGTGACTGCCATTTACTAGTCACACTTATGTCACTATGCACTAAATAAAATAGCTTCGAGGTCGGTAAGCACAACCAAAATCATTCCGTACATTAGGCGCACCGGGTTATAAGGCGCACTGTCGTGTTCTGAGAAAATGAAAGGATTTTAAGTCCGCCTTATAGTCCGAAAAATACGTTAGTTTAGCAATATGTTATCGGGGTGCTTGCAGTTTGCAGGACTGCCCTGTGTAGAACTCTGTATGAGAATATCATTGGATAACAAAGTTACTAATGCAAGCCCCCATTTAAAATTCTTGCACCATGCTTGTTAATTGATCCCTGCCCGTTCCGTCTCACCTGTAGGTTGCTCCATTAAGTTCTGGGTGAACGGTCGCAGCCTCCATGCTGGGCCACTGAGACGCCGCCATCAGATACTCTTTATTCACACAGTTCTTCAGGCTGTCTGGGATACGCCCTAGAACAGAACAAAAACATTTAAAAAGGCTACATTTCAAACAGGATACAATACGGTTTGCACACCCATTGTTAAGCATGCGCTTTACTCAGACATTGAAGCTAACTAATACTGCACAAGCTAGTGCTTTCATCCTGATGGCTTGATGCTTTCTAATAGCAGGCCCTCTTTTACACATTCAGAAATGTGTAAAAGAATAATGTTGGAATTGGACAAACTTAAAGATGTTCCAATGTCACATATGGACCCATAGGTGCTGATTGACAACTACGTGAAACACTCATCATGCAGACAATCTCAGACTATAGGTATTTTATTAATTAAACACTCCAGTCCTGTCATTAAAAACCTTCAATGAAAGCGAACAATGAACATGTCAACGTTCTGACTGGGATGTCCTCAGAGAGAGAGAGAACCTATTGTCATGTCGAGATAAAAGTGAACCCATGTCGATATAAGCTTCCCTGCAAGACAAGTAGACTAGCGGAACATTTATTGTAGACGCGAATTAGACAGTACTGGACAAGAATTTTTTAGCACAGGAGTCCCCAGATTTCTAAATAAGGAATCACACACCTTGAGAGGATTACATTTAAAAACAACTGTGGAATTATGACCAACTGCTGCAAACACCAAATTTGGGCATTCTTTGTACTGACTCTTTGCACGGCAGATGGCTAAAGTTAACTGTATTTTTTCAGCCTTTCCTAGGGGTCTTCAAAGGGTGAGAGAGTGATTATACTCCGTGTGGTGGCATCTCATGTGCTCTTTGGTTAGAGTGACCAGTTAAATGATTGATAATTTTTTATTTTATTTATTTTGTATCCAACTGCTTTTTAGTGTAGTGGTTCAACTAACTGTTTTTACAAATCAGTTCCCTAAAAGTACGCCAACATTTTCTTGTGTCTAGAAACTTACAATTAATGTTGTTAGAATTGGGATACTAAAGTAAATTTCTCTGAGAAATTTCACTTCATTTGGCATTTTGGAAACTCGCCCCCTGATAGCGCTTTTTATGTGCTTGTGTATTGCAGTACAGAAAATCAATTTCTTGTGTGCACAGTTTACAGAGCACCATCTTGTTCAGGTTTTTAATAGGACTAGTTTTTGGGAAGTAAACTAGTAGTGGGTCATACTACAAAGTTGGGTATCGATTCAATGTGGGGAGTTACAGGGGCAGTATGGGCCTTAACCAGGCCTGGAATTTTGTCATTTTCAGGACAAGGCCACTTTGCCTCTGGTGTCGTCAACCTTTTTAGGGCACAAAAGTCAAATGCCAGGGCAGGAAGACCATCAAATAAAACAATAGTTTTAAGTCCACGGTCATAAAAACATGTAGCTTAAAGGTTAAGGATAATGACATGTTAAGCATGCATCACTTTCAATTAAATAAATGAAGCTGTTTATTTCACGTAATTGTTTATTTCTTAACAATCTATTTTGCCCTAAATGACGAGAACATGTTGGTACTTTATATTATTTAGTGCACGGCCAGGATCTTGCACAGCCAGGATTTCTTTGAGGTTTTCATTCACGTGAACTAGTATGGTCGAGTGGGATAGAGAAAACAGCAAACAACGCACACATTCTCGCCAGTGAAGCCAATTCCGTCTCTTTTGGCTTCTCAGATTTAATACCAAATTATGTGTAAAATTATTAACTAATGTAAAACAAAAAATATATACATATATGTATAGTATTTATATGGCTTTATTAATCAACTTAACATAACATACTGGATACATAAAGGTATTATTTAAAAAAAAAAAGACAAATTTCTCATCAATTCAGTCTTGTTTTGCTAGGGTCATAGCCTTTTGCATAAAGTGGCTCACAGAGCTCTGGGATGTAAGTCTACTAGGTGGCTGTGGTAATGATATACAGTTGCAGGAGTTGACACATTGGCACCTAACAGAGTCCTTAGCTGGACTTCTCTCCCTGTTGTATGATTCGTTTGCATATGCGCTGTGTGTGCAGGTTGTTTGTAGAGCCTGCTTGATATTATTTAGTAATTTACAAAGTGTACACTCTGCCTTTCTGAAGTCAACACTTTAAAATGTGTCCAAATCTTACTCTTTTTTTCCTGCTGTCACTGGTCTTGTATAAAATGGTAAAATCCTCTCACTCTCATCTCTCTCACTCCTGTTGGTGTGCGCTGCTGTTTGTGGGCTCCATGCGAGTGTCTGTAACCCCTCCCTTGTCCACAGCTACTCATGTTGATGAACGCGGCTTTAAAAATGTTTTGTTTTTTTTAATCGCTCTCTATTGCGAGCCAGCTCTCTCGATCGCAAACCGGCTCCTGTCAAGTCAATGTGTCTGTTTCCACCGCATTCGGCAAGTCACAGACATACTGTTCTGCCTTCTAGCGCTAAATACACGCAAAGTTTCTATTTTTTTCTGTACATCGCAACAAATCTGTTCAATTTAGTTTAAATCTGTTTGTGTTGGACAGTAAGTCATGCACAAACCCAAAATCAATTATCCGGTTCATTTTCAAAATAAAATAATCAGTTATCGAGGGCAGGACAGAGTTTATTTACTTCTGCTCCTTTGGACGAACAGAATAAACTGTGAAGTGAATTATATTTATATAGCGCTTTTTCTCAAGTGACTCAAAGCGCTTTACATAGTGACACCCAATATCTAAGTTACATTTAAACCAGTGTGGGTGGCACTGGGAGCAGGTGGGTAAAGTGTCTTGCCCAAGGACACAACGGCAGTGACTAGGATGGCGGAAGCGGGAATCGAACCTGCAACCCTCAAGTTGCTGGCACGGCCACTCTACCAACTGAGCTAAACCGCCCCGTTCACAATGTTGCAACATTCCGAATTCGCTAGATTTCATAAAGGTCTGTGCTATTTCGCTGCACGACGGAGCCACAACAGAATGGCGGTGGGCATTGCTTAACTGTGGATGGCGCTGCTGTCCCGTGGCGGTTTCGTTCAGCAGCCGTTCTGCATCCAGTGGAAATCTGGGGTACAGGCTGCTGTGTGTGTTGGATTTAACTTGTGTTTAGCACTGTCAGGAGTGTGGGACTCCAGCGGTTCATACAAGGCAGCAAAAAACCCATCACTGGTCAAAAAAGCCCTAACGACATGAAAATTGCGCAGAGTGAAGGAGATGCGTTCGTCAGAGCGTTACAGCTGTGGTGTATATCCTTTTTTTTTTATATATACATGTATTTATATAGCGCTTTTTCTTAAGTGACTCAAAGCGCTTTACATAGTGACACCCAATATCTAAGTTACATTGAAACCAGTGTGGGTGGCACTGGGAGCAGGTGGGTAAAGTGTCTTGCCCAAGGACACAATGGTAGTGACTAGGATGGCGGAAGCGGGGATCGAACCGGCAACCCTCAAGTTGCTGGCACGGCCGCTCTACCAACCGAGCTATACCGCCCCGTTCACAATATTGCAACATTCCGAATTCGCTAGATCTCGTAAAAGTTTTTGAGGGACACACGGCCAAACAGAGGGGCAACGACAGTCATGGCTATCCTAAAATTCCTGGCCTGGCCATAACAATAATGATACCGATACTTATTTATTAAAATATTCAAGATCACTGAATGATTTGTTCTCCAATTTTTAACCAAAATTATATTCAGGAAAAAATCGAATAAAAACAGGACTGCAGTGTAATCAACACGATATACAAACCAGTTCCTCAATATGTTTCATTACACACATTTATTTCGGTAATAATAAAGCCAGTTGTACACAATAACTAAACGAAAGCAAAAACTACCATCAACTACTCATTCAAATCATTTGGGTTTTGCCCTCAAAGTTCTCCTATGTCCAGGGACGTATTTCCTGAATTGGTAAATAACACAATTTTTTGGGGGAAACAATAAAAATATCTAATTCCTTTAGTATCAATCCTTTCCTGTTACTATCCTTGGTATTGACACTACCAATATATGGATCGATCCACCCTACCCTTACATGTATGCCTAGTGTAGTGTGTTAGTGTATTTCCTGTTCATAGCTGTTTACTTTCTACACTGCTGTTAAAGTGAACTAAGCATCATTCTTTTTGTTTTTTTTCAAGCCAGCATAGCAGTTTGCATATGGTTTCTTGTTGCCTGAAGCTCTCTTTTGCTCGGTCTTTCTCCGGTCCCCCAGTTAGAATGATAATTGTAAAAAATGTAGTTAATTTGTCGCGATGGAGGTGATAGTAACTTAGGCTACAGATTGTGTGTGGACATACATACACTATTAGCTGCTCAACGGTGGCCGATCCATTGGGGCACCACTCGTGCCATTTTTGTTTTGTGCGCGTAAATCAACGTATTTACATCATCGATGAGGTCGACTAAGTTCATGAAGTTAGTGTGCCATCCTTACTTACCAGTGATGGCACGGCGCACTTCCCTGGCTGCCTCCTCCCGAGCCTCTACCGAGGCCTGTTCGCTGTACCAGGAAGTATGTGGAGTACAGATCAGGTTGGGGGCATCCTTCAGTGGGCCTGTTGAAAAACTGCAAAGGACAGTAGGATTTGTTTGAAGGGAAGTGATGTGTAAATAAAATCTTTGAGGCTTCATGAGGGCCTGGGTTACCTGAAGGGTTCGGTCTCATGAACGTCCAAAGCAGCCCCTCGTATTCGACCCTCCTTCAGGGCCTGAGCCAGTGCTTTCTCGTCAACCAGACCGCCTCTTGATGTGTTTACCAGGAAAGCTCCCTGGCGCATCTAGGTTAGGGATTTTCGCAATGGTTCAGTCAAGAGTTTTCTTTTGGGCACAAAGACGTAATGAGTACAATAATACTATAATAATATTATAAAAAACAAGTGTACGCATTAGAGCCCTGTAAGTACTTTATATTTTACCCTAACAAGAATGCAAACAATGTGTCTACTTTAGCAGATCTTTCAATCATTTGTTGATTTTAAAATGCATTTCCCTTCTTATGCTGCTCACCACCGTTGCCTGTTTACTTTGAGTTGGAAAGGAATAACAGCAATTTACAGCTGACTTGCATGTATTTCTTCTCAATAAAAGCTTCATGAACCCACACTAAAAGAGGTGGATTTATTGTGGAGGAAAATATTGGGCTCTAAACTTCTGGCTGCTCATTTTACTGACATTATGTTGGTTGGAGACATCCATCTTCAAGCACTGCTGTTGTAAGGGATGGAACATTGGTTTAACATTTCTAACAGGCCTAACTAATTAGAGCAATTGAAGTAAAAAGCATCATCATCAGCCTCAGCTCACTTATCAAACAGCACAATCACTTAAATGTTTTTTTATGAACTGTTTTATGGAAGACCCAGTCAAATGTTGTCAGATGTGGATGAAATTACCATGCAAATGTTCTTGCACGTGCCAAGTTGTGCTTTACAAGTCCATTATTTCCACATAGTTTAATTATAAAGAAACTGCTTGTGATGCACAACTAGGGAGTAGAGATGCACGATAAATATTGGACAGGTAATTCCGTATATCGTAATAATAAAAAATGTCACACCCATAAATCTGATAAGATGTAAAAAAATAGCTCCAATGAAAAAAATAAAGACAAAGCTCCAGTGAGGCAAGATTAGCCATAATGTGCTGTAGGTGAAATAGGGTGAGCAAATCAAGCACTCGTTTTCTCTTAAGTGCTGTAAATGGCCTGTCGCAATCTTCCCGAACTTGTTGACAATCATGGAGTCGATTGAGTGAGACTTTTTCATGATTTCAAAGGAAACATTTTACATGCTATTTGCAAAATTTCCACACGGAAAGAAAACAATTTTGAGCTTCATATAACACATCAAACTATGTTAGTCACTTGAAATGCCAGTTTTGAAAGCCTAGGAAGACACCTGCACTGCTCAAGAAGCTGCCCCAGAGTCAGCTGCAAATAAAGGTGTTGCACAAACTTAAGTGAAATCTAAATCTGGAAGAATAATAGATAGAAATAAGTTATCAGTATCTCTCTTAAGTAGCAGGAAGTTAAAAAAAAAATTCCCCCACCCCTACAGACAAGTCCCTCTGAACAACCCAATATATCCAACACTTACTCTGTTCAGGGAGCATATTTACTTAACCTCGGATCCAGATTCAAAATAAGGCTAAAACGAGTACGGTACTATGAAAATACTATTATGAAAGTCACCTGTTTGATGGTGAAGTCATTGATGAGGTGGTGGTTGTGCTCGTTGAGACTGCAGTGCAGGGATACACAGTCTGAGTGGATAAGCAGGTCCTGGAGGGTGGTCATGCGTTGCAGTCCCAGGGAGCGCTCCACGCCATCAGGCAAATAGGGGTCATAGAAGAAGACGCCAAATCCAAAAGCTTTGGCCCGCAGAGCCACTGCTTGTCCAACGCGCCCTAGAAGGCCACAATAATTATTAGTTATTCCAAAAGTCAGGACACGAAGTCATGGGATGGCATCTTTCTACTATCACAGACCCCCGTCTATGGAACAGTTTACCGGAAGACCGCAAGGCTGCAGAGAACATTCATGATGTTAAGAACAGGCTTAAGGCCCACCATTTTTATTTGGCTTTTACTTAATATTTATTAATTTTATTGATGTAATTCATACTTTACTTTTTATCTTATTAGTTGTGCAATATTTAATTTAGTTCTATTCATTTATTATATATTTACTGTGTACATTGTTTATCCTTATGTTACTTGTATTCTATCCTTTATCCCAACTCATGGTTCTTACTATTTTACATGTTTTATCAGCTTTACTTTCCAGCGTTACTAAGAGGGAGCCATCTGCATCAGGGGTTATATGCCAGGGCAGTGGGGGCGCTTTGTGTCAGCATCCTAGTGGCCGCGGTCTCGGGACCTGGTGCAGACGGCTCCTGTGATAGTGTTACTTCACCTAGCTCTTCTGTACTCTGCCGTGCATTAATTTGTGTGCGTGCGTGCGTGTGTGTGATTAAGTGAGATGCAGGTCATAGGGGTATTGTTTTTAAGTCTGTAAAGCACTTTGTGATGCATTTATCTTATGTTTGAAAGTGCTTTTTTGATGCAGCTGAGATAGGCTCCAGCACCCCCAAAAGGGACAAGCGGTAGAAAAATGGATGGATGGATGGATGGATGGATGATTGAATAATTAGATCATTAAGTGCAACGGAAAGGCATATTTTAATAAAGAGTGATCTTTCTTTTGATAGAAAATGTGCCGTCCACTTCCATACACTGGAGCATCTAAGCAGGGCCTCGCAGAATATTATCAATTCATGCATTTTTAGACGATAAATAAAGCTGCGACACAAATGATAAAGTTTGCGATTTACCAAGACCAATGATGCCCAGCGTCTCTCCTCGTATGCGAGCAGCACCACCAGCCACCTCTCGGATCTGTTCTACACTGGAGGCACGGGTTCCCTCCCTGAGAGCCTGGTGCATCCAGGTGACTCGCCTGTACAGGTTGAGGATCAAACATAGCGAGGTGTCGGCTGTCTCCTCCACTGAGGATGCTGGAACGTTACAGACAGCAATGCCTGCACAGATAGGCAGGAAAAGTTAAGCGTGGTTGATTCATCGACTTTTTCAAAAGAGGATGTATTAATAAGTTCACAAGTTGAAAGAGTCAGACGTCTCCAAGATTGAGCATCTGACGAAACCCAAAAATAATATCGCAACACAAAAAGCAGGAGAAACAATAAACCGGAGAATGACAAAGTATTTGTTGTCAAAAACATTTTAAAAAAGACAAAGATTGTGCAGTCTTGATGGATCAAAGACATCAACAATTTAGTTCAACACTACAATCACCACACAGATCAGGACACAATTATTTATAAATATTAGCAATAATTGACTTTTCTGCAAGCAAAAACAAAACCGAACAATAAATTATCAATTTACTTTTCGACATCAGAAGCATGTATGCTAGTTTCAACAATACTAAAAGGTGCTAAAAATTACATCACCAACTGCTAGCATTTTACCAATAGTAGTCTATGTGAACAGATTTTAAAAATAAATCTCTATATTTGTCACAATTAGAATTTAAACTTTGTAAAAACTGCCATTCAGGCTGAATAAGATTACTGCTGTTTGGGCTGTCACTCAATGTTGTCTCGCAAAATAAAATGAATGAAGAACAGGGTAATGCTTGCAGCCCATTCAAACGCAAGCAACCTCTAAGTAGCCGCCGAACCACTGCAAATTGTCCATTTAAGCAATGTACTTTAATATTTCGTATCAATTGGTTATTGCTTAAGTCACTGCTTTTGTGTCCTTGGGCCAGACATTCACCCTTGGTCCCACTGGTGTATAAATGTCTGGTGGTGGTTGGAGGGGCCATAGGTGCAAACTGGCAGCCACGCTTCCATCAATCAGTTTATTTTGTCAGAAAAACTTATGTCAAGATGACAGCAACTGCATGCATCCGGACACAGCTGCACACTTCTTTGGAAGCGGTCATGGCGCCTGTTAAGCTGGCCGTATTCTCTTTATATGCAACTCTGCGCATAGTGATGCACTTGCGTCCCACCTAACACCCCCACCCACTATAAAAATGGAATATGTGGAAATAAATTATGACTGTTTTAGTATACCACCAAAAAGGGGGCTATTGGTGCCACGGCAGTGACGCGGTTGCATCCATCTCAAGACTCTGACCCGCAAATACAAATTTCTGATCGATCGGAGCAGGTGGAAGAAGTTATGGCTGTTATAAATTTTTAACACAAGGAGGCAATAATGGCACCATTGCAGTGAGGCAGTTGTATCTCAATCAATATTCCAACTTGCCATCCAAATTTTCAGAAACGCCTAGCTAAGCATGTGAAAGGTAGTTATGACCGTTTTAATTTTCCACCACACAGTGGCGATAAAGGCGCTGCAGTAGTCACGAAGTTGCATCCCGCCCAACACCCTAACCCACCATTGAAAAATTCAGAAAGATAAGAGCATGAGGAAGGAAGTTGGGACTGGTATAATTTTCCACTTCAAGGGGGGCAATATTGGTGCCACTGCAGTGACGTAGTTGCATCTTACCCAATACTCTGACCCACCATCAAACATTCTGGGAAGATCGGAGCACATGAAAGGAAGTTATGCCTGTTAAGATTTTTCACCACAAAGGGGGATGATCGGACCATCATCTTATAGCTTCATGTCAGTTTCGAAAACAATCCGATCAGCTATAGTGAAGCAAGGAAAGTTTGATAGTTGATGGCGAGGTGAAATTTCCGCCACTAGAGTCCGTATAGCTATGAATATAACCCACAGGCCACTATACATTGACATCATCATCATGTGCACTAGGGTTGTACGGCATACCAGTACTAGTATAGTATCACAGTACCAATGAATCAAAAACGGTACTCTACTCTGTTTGAAAAGTACCGGTTCGCCATTTTTTTTTTTTTACAGGCACGACGGCGCGTCGTTGTCACGTCGTACTTACAAGCAGACACTGTCGACAGAAAAGGGAGAACGGACGCATTTTGGCTTAAAACTAACGACAAAGGTGAAGTTATAACACTACAATACCCACAGGAAGAGGTGCTTAAAAACATTGCTAACTAGTTAGCGGCTAATGTCCAGCCGCAATCGGCAGTGTTTTACCTTCTTCTGAATCACTAATCCTCCCCTCTATGGCGACAAATAAAGTTAGTTTTTTTTACAAGTATCATACCTACAGGGAAAGGAATAACTAAACATGCTTCACTACACACCGTAGGAGGATACAATAGCTCACCTGTGTCACAATGTAAACAAATGCCCTGGGTGGCTCTACACCTGACATCCACTGTAATGATACTAAATCCAAGAGCGTATCTAGTGATATTGCTATGATTACATCGATATTTGTTATTGTCACAATATCTTTTTTCTTTTAAATTCATATTATATTCATTAACTGAGGAAATACGTCCCTGGAAACATGAGAACTTAAATTATGACCAATGTATGATTCTGCAACTACTTTGCAACGGATCAATACCTAAATTTGTGGAATCATCCAAAACTAACGTAAAGTATGCAAACAACAAAAGATTAAGTGATTAACAGTGTAGATGGAACATGTTGAAACGGAAACTAACAGTAAATCAAAAAGTAGATTAATAATCAATTTTTACAGTTTTTCTTTTATCATTTTGACAAAATAATAGAATAGAAAAGACACAATATGTTACAGCATATGTCAGCAGACAAGCTAGGAGACTTTGTTTGCTCACTTACTACTAAAAGACAAGTTGTCTAGCATGTTCACTATTTTATTTACGGACAAAATTGTTCCTCTATTGCAATAACAAACATATGTTTAATGTATCATAAGATTTTTTTGTTATAATAAAGCCAATAATGCCATTTTTTATGGTCCCGTTTATTTAGAATGCTATCGAAAAGTAGCGAAATACATTCTAGTACAGATACCAAAATAATGATATCAAGACAACCCTGATGTGCACCAATTGGATCAAGATCTGAACTTGTGGAGCCGAGTTGTTAGTGTTTCGTGTTTTGCGGTGACCATCATATCAGAGTTTGGTGCCATGCCATGCTCTGATCTTATGGCGTAAATATTTATGCACAATTTATTATCGGCCATGTGTGTAATATCTGTAATCTGTAAGATGAAAACCAAGATGGCCAACTTCCTGTTTGTTTACAGGTATGGGTTCCTGAGACTTATGTGCGTCCCGACATGATAGACATCTAACAATTTTTGTGTCGATAAATGAAACTGGTAGACGGGGCCAATTTTTCCTCATTTTAAAGAGGGCTTTGGAGAGCCAATTCTGAAATGTCTTTTTCAGGATCCCCAAAATATACAATTTTTCACTATACTTGACGTGCCTGCTAAATATGGGAACTTTTCATGCATGTTAGGGGTCTCAAAAAGTTGTTCAAACGTATAGAAGAAGAAACATTTCAATAGGGCCCTTGCGGTACTCTGCTCGGGTCCTTTCTTACCAAGCTCAGCAGCTGCTTTGATGTCAACATTGTCAAAACCAGATCCAATTCTGACAATTACTCGGAGGCCTTTAAACTTCTCTAAGTCATCTCTGGACAGAGTGATGGTGTGATAAAGCAGGGCAGCAACAGCCTCATTCAGCACCTGCACAGAACAAAATGTATCATTAACAACACAACCTCCCACTTAAAAAGGAGAATGTGTACACATTTTAGGCATGATGTGTGTGTGATTATTTCATAATGATTACATGTGTCCTTTGTCATAGCTTGTTACTGAAGTATTTAAATGTACCTTCTCGTGAATTTCTTGTGTGGACTGGGCGTCACAGAAGGCCACTGTGGCGACATCTTTGAGGATAGGCATTTCAACAGTGCAGTCGCGCCCATCCAAAAGCGCCACCAGTGGCCGTGGATGCATGGGCCCGTTAAGAATGGGGGGTCGGATACCTGAGTAAAGTATAGGGAAACCACCTGATATGTATTTGCATAGAAGATGTTAAAAATGCATATTCATCATGGCTAGTAGCTGGTTACACCGGTATGCCAGACGTCTATAAAACCGCTACTGCTATGGGTGTATTTTGTCATGCTTATGCAATATGTGGAGCACATACACATCATTAACTACCATTGCATAATCTAAAAGTGACAGAGAAAAATCTGAAAAATTTGCCTTTACATTGATAATGCTCAATTTTGATTGTAGTATGAGAGGTATTAAAGGGGACCTATTATGCAAAATCAACTTTCTCTTACCTATTGGTACCTGTTGTGTGTATTTAGGATCTGCATAGTCCCGAAAATGTAAAATTAAACATGGAGACATTGCGGATATTTATGAATACGCTGTATATAAAACAATTGTGCTTTTCTTCATTCTTCCTCCAATTGAGCCATTTTGAATTTGCTCCAATTGTGACGTTTTTCCCAACTGCGACGTCAGCGAATATCTCCATATACAGGTGAGACTTAAAACAATTTAACATCATGCAAAAGACCATTAATTTCAGGGATTCAACTTCAAATGTAAAACTAATGTGATCCTTATATACAAAGTGAGATATGTCAAGCCTTTGTTATTATTTTGATGATCGGGACAAGCGGTAGAAAATGGAATGGATGTATGGATCATGGCTTACAGTTTTTGAACACACCCCTGGAAAATATATATATATATATATATATATATATATATATATATATATACATATATTTGAAATAGCTGTAAGTCATGATTATCACACTTCTATCAAAAGATGGCTTGAAATATCTTGAGGTACATGTTATGAGCCTATGTCATATATTGGTCTCACTTTGTAAAGAAATCTATTTGCTGGAATAAAAAAAACCTTTGCACAATATTAAAATGTTTTGAGTTTCACTTGTCTTAGAAATCTGGCCAAAGTGCTTTATAAAGATCTGCCATTGTAGTCAGACGCTGTGGTCAGTAAGCTCCTTCTTTTTCTCTATCATCTTGTTGTGGGGCAGACTGACTCGTACATGCACATGCATCCCCCACTATAGCCATTTCGAATACAAATTAGTGTATAATTCAAACTTATATCTGTCTCTGAACTTGCTATGGAAGCGCTAAAAACTACAAAAATGCCTGCGGGAGAAGACAAAGTCGAAGTGGAGGCACGTAAATAAGACCACCAACAAAACAGCGCATCCTGAAGAGACGATCGGAAAGCGGCTTGAAAACGGTCTGTAAATATGCACCATTTTGACCAAAGAGCCACCATTACATGCTATGGAGACCACAAGGAAGTGTTAAAAATGTGGAAAAATCATATTGTGACCCCTTTAATTCAACCCGATGTTTATGATTGAGGTTTTAGTCTGATGCCCCTTTTAAGTACTTCAAATGTGATGCAAATCTCAGTGTTATGCAGTGCAATTGTACAACACCACACACCCCAATTAAAATAATTATCATGGGTTTTTTTAATATACAAAGTCCAAACATAATCGTTCAGTGATGTAATTTTTATAATCTTGACTACTACATGCAGATGGTTTAACTGTGTCATAGCCCTTTGGGTTCTGACTGAATTTTTACACCCCATGATTTATTCCTTTACTAGGTTTGTAAATATTTGGCCAAATTGGGGCGGCATGGCGTAGTGGGTAGAGCGGCTGTGCCAGAAACCTGAGGGTTGCAGGTTCGCTCCCCGCCTATTGACATCCAAATCGCTGCCGTTGTGTCCTTGGGCAGGACACGTCACCCTTGCCCCTGGTGCCGCTCACACTGGTGAATGAATGATAGCTGGTGGTCGGAGGGGCCGTAGGCGCAAACGGGCAGCAATGCTTCCGTCGGTCTACACCAGGGCAGCTGTGGCTACGAATGTAGCTTACCACCACCAGGTGTGAATGAATGATGGGTTCCCACTTCTCTGTGAGCGCTTTGAGTATCTAATAATAGAAAAGCGCGATATAAATCTAATCCATTATTATTATTATTATTAAATACTTGTTTTGAAAGTAATTCCTAAGTAACTCCTCTTTGGGGCGGGGGGCGGGGGGTACTAGGATGACAGGGGATGCAAAACAATAACAGTGCAATACGTTTTCATAACATGGTCACTACTGCCTACTTTGTCTTATTATATTCTTATTTTACTGTTATAATTGTATTCCCATTGTTGCGTTTTATTTTTATTCTTATTGTAATATTTCTTTATTTTGTTTCCATTTAAACCCCCATTATTTACTATTTACTTTATTTTTTTAAATTGATCTAAACTCTGTACACTGCTGCTGGAATTAAAATTTTCCTGAAGGAACTCTCCTGAAGGAATCAATAAAGTACTAACTATCAATCTATCTATCTAATGGTGCTAACAGAACAATGTAAACAACCAACATTTAACTTTACTGGCCAGGACATTACAAGCAGTTATCCATCCATCCTTTTACTACCGCTTATTCACTTTTGGGGTCGCGGGCGCCTATCTCAGTTATCCGCTTTTTAATTAATCATTTAATCGTATTTTGCTTTGTAAAAATGATAAATGCAACTATACAGCTATGCGCTGCATTTCTATAGGAGGTCCTTTAATGGGGGTCCAGAAAGACTGCTCAAGTTATACAATTCTGAATACAACCCAAATTTTGTGGAGGGGAAATGTATTCGTGTTACACTTTAGCTCAACAAGCAAACGAATTGTTGATGTACTTATATCTTTCTAGGAATTTTTTTTGCAAGTCTTGTACCAAAAAGGGGACTATCATCATGGATGTCAAGAGCGTAGCATGTGAGCATACCTCATGAAAAAGTAGGGCTGGGCGATGCGGCCTAAAACTTTCTCATCAAACAATCCATTTAAATTCATTTTCAGTGCAAATGACAGGTAATTAAAAAATAAACTGTGTTTTAAATGTATCAAAAACTTAATAGTAACCCCCATTTTTCTACAGGAATTTAAGTTCCAGCTGTTTGGTTGAAAAAATACACTTCGTAGTTTGAAAGTTAACTGGTTGACAATCACATTAAAAGCTGCACTTTTTTCAAAAACATTAACCAGGAATTCTCTAATAGTGTGATGAAAAATACACAATGCATTTTTATTATGTCCAGCTTTAAACAATGCCACCATTTACAGAGATGAATAACGATAGCTCCACTGTGCCCCTTTCTTATCGTATGTGGTGCCGTGGGTAACCAATTCCACCAGAGCTTTTTAGCAAGAGTCTGTTGTAGTGGTCCTGTTACTACCCTTGTGAAAGTTACCACTCGACTGGATGCATCTTTATCTGATGTGGAAATATGTTTGTCGCGCACCTGTCTTTTGTTGCAATGGGCTTCATTTGTTCTGCTGCCGCAAACACAAATTTGTCTCAGATCACAGATGATACTATTCATTTTTGGGAGAAACTTCTTGCCATTGTTAGCAATTATGGTATTAGTTTAATTGGAAAAACTGCACATATCATCTTGTTAACAAAGGAGTAGTTGTCCCATGCTACCACTTAAGTTTTTGTTTTTTACATATAGTTTTTTTATAGAAATGTATATTAAATATCTTTAAGCATATTTTATTATACAGCAATTAGGGTTGTGTGATATAGATAATATAAGATATACCAATACTAACCATGTATCTACGTGGTATTGGATCGATACACAAATATGAACCATCGTATCCAAACAACAGAAAAAGGAAAATGCTTATTACATTTTAACAAAAGTGAAGATAGAACCATGTTACAACTTAAACTAATAAGATTTTAACAGAAAATAATTATAAACAAATAATAGTTTTGAGAAATAACCGGTAAAACAACCGTAAATTAAGTAATGTTACTGCATATGTCAGCAGCTAAATTAGGAGCCTTTGTTACTCCTTTTGAAATGGTTCTATTATCATTTATATACCAACTAATTTGTTGTGATACATATCTTTATCACAGGAGGCTGCAAAATATATTGCAATATAGATTTTAGACCATATCGCCCATCTCTAATAGCAATGAAGCATGAAGGATCCTCTGGGCAAGTAATATAATTACATTACCATTGAAAACACTCAAGGTTACTGTATTAGGTGAAAGAAGTCTAAAGGTGAATGAGTATTTATTCATGTTTCGAAGGCTCTAATGTTAAAAAAACGTATTTACAACATTGTAAACAGTAATTTTTTGCTCTTATTATGAAAATATTAGATTTATTGTTAATAATCCTGGATCATGGTCATGTCTGGTACCAATTAACCGCAATAAACGGTAGTAAGAGGGAGCAGAGCTAAGGGTGTAGACCGGCAGCCACTGTTGCTGGGTGGACATTTCTGTTAAGGAAACAAGGAGGACAGGGAAAGCTATGGAAGCTAGTGGCAAAAAAAGGTAGGTGGTAGAAAAGCTTGAAATAGTATGTATTTATTTTCATTATCTGTACCAAAAAGCTTTAATGAAAACAATATATCGCACAGGTGTACAAGTGGAACGAGTAGAACACCAAATAATTCTTAATATGTTTAGCTTTTTGTTCTGCTTTTTTATGGCTCTATCCAAAGATCAGCCTTCAACACCAACAAGATATATGAAGCAAACAGAATCCTTTTAAAGCTTAAAAAAGGGTTGTATGATTTTTTTTTTCCCTTGTTGTCTACATAACGTGATGGTAGCTTTGGTCAAAATTGTCCATAGACTTTGTTTTACAGATTAGGGTTGGGCGATATATCGATAAATACGATATATCGCGGGTTTGTCTCCGTGCGATATAGAAAATGACTATATCGTAATATTCGAGTATACGTTCTCACGCAGGACTTTTAGCTGCGGGCGTACACTCAAGGCTCTTCTCGCTATTTACCGTGTCTCCTTCTCGCAGACAAGCAAGCACATTCTTACATACGTCACAAACTGTCACGTCACACGTCACATACACGCCCTCGCAGGGCAGAGAGGTAGCGGCGTTGCTAACGTTAGCTGCTAACGTAGCCGTACGAGAGAATGAAGATGAGGATCTGGTAACAAATGAAGGAAGACTTAATTCCCAATAATAACAGCAGGGTTTCTTTCCATTGTTTGGCGGTGGTTCGGCTTCAAGTGGGAATATGTCGAACAAACAACCGTAATTTGTCAAGTGTGGGGGGGGAAAGCGTTGCTATAAAAAGAAGAGTTACTGCTGATATGTAGCATCGTTTGTAAAGTCACTCGCTAGAATATGAAGAGAATTTCATAACCGTAGTAACATACCACGTAGTGAAGGACAAATACTGTTTGATTTCCTATTATGCAACTCATTATTATTTGACACTTAAAATGTCTCTGGCAATCTTGCAATTTATGTTTTGGAAATGACTTGAATGTTTGTGCCATTGCTTAATAACTTTAATAAATACACTTTTGGTCAATTGACTTAGTTGTGATTTCCCTCTCTTCATGAAAGTTTAAAAGTAGCATATATTAATGCAGTATGAAGAAGAATGATTTAATGTAGACACATAGAATCATCATACTGCTGTGATTATATGCATCAAGTGTTCATTCAAGGCCAAGGCAAAATATCGTAATATATATCGTATATCGCGATATGTCCTAAAAATATCGGGATATTAAAAAAAGGCAATATCGCCCAGCCCTATTACAGACCATCTTCAAGTTGCTTTCTGACTGTCTCTTCAGGAGGCGCTGTTTTGTGGGTGGCCTTATTTACGTGTCAAACCCCTCCTTCAGACAAATTCTCCTCTCCATCAGCCATGTTGTAGTTTTTAGCGCTTCCAAATCGAGTTTACTGACAGAAGTTAGAACTATACACTACTTTGTATTTAGAAATGGCAACAGGTGTGTAGTGAGCATGCATGTGCATGTTCTAGTCAGAGAATAGAAAAAAATTAAAAAAAACACTGACTACAGGTTTCGGCTACAGCTTAATTAAAATAGCGGACTTGCATGGAGCTGTTCGCGTAAAGCTCAAACATATATATGGATATGCTGACGTAACTAAGGCAAAATACGTCACTAAAGTCTCAAATTCCAAACGTCTCCAATGGAGCAAGTTCGAAAGAAGGCTAGATAGTAGGGCTGCGAATCTTTGGGTGTCCCATGATTCGATTCAATATCAATTCTTGGGGTCGCGATTCGATTATATATCGATTTTTTTCGATTCAATGCGATTCTCGATTCAAAAACGATATTTTTCCGATTCAAAACGATTCTGTATTGATTCAATACATAGGATTTCAGCAGGATCTACCCCAGTCTGCTGACATGCTAGCAGAGTAGTAGATTTTATTTTTAACAGCTTTTATAATTGTAAAGGACAATGTTTTATCAACTGATCGCAATAATGTAAATTTGTTTTTCAACTATTAAACGAACCAAAAATACGACTTATTTTACCTTTGTGAAAACATTGGACACAGTGTGTTGTCAAGCTTATGAGATGCCATGCAAGTGTAAGCCACTGTGACACTATTGTTCTTTTTTATTTTTTTATAAATGTCTAATGATAATGTCAATGAGGGATTTTTAATCACTGCTATGCTGAAATTATAACTAATATTGATACTGTTGTTGATAATATTAATTTTTGTTTCTCTACTTTTGGTTTGTTCTGTGTGGTGTTTGTGTCTTCGCTCAATTGCTGTTTATAGCAGTTCTGAGTGTTGCTGGGTCAGGTTTGGTTTTGGAATTGGATTGCATTGTTATGGTATTGCTGTGTATTGTTTTGTTGGATTGATAAAAAATAAAAATAAAAATAAAAAAAATATCGATTTTTTAAAAAATGAGAATCGATTCTGAATCACACAACGTGAGAATCGCGATTCGTATTCGAATCGATTTTTCCCCACACCCCTACTAGATAGTTATATCTCTGCCATGATTTCTAATTTTCGGGACTTACGGGAATCCCAAATTTAAAAAAAAAAAAAAAAAGATACCAACAGGTAAGAAAAGTTGGATTTGCATAGTAGGACAGAATGTTTGGATATGAAAAGCTTTTGTCTTTCATGTTAACTTGAGAATTGCTTCCAATAGCAGTGGCTAACATTTTTCACATTTGTATTTAAATTTTACTTGCCAGCACAGTAATGGCTTTATGATAGCAATAGCAATGACCTTGGAATTAGTGACTATTCTTCCTATTCCCCTTGGGATCTTTAAAAAAAACAACAACAAACAAATCAAAGGCAACACAGTTCTCACTGTTTGACCCCGAGGTTCCACATTATACACAATCTTCCATCATTTATTCTGGGAACTTGACCTGCCTTACTGTACTGTACTGCAAGTATAAGGGGCATGCATGAGAAGAGATGATGGGGAGTGTGGTGGCCAAAGGGGTGAGGGGGAGGGGTGCAGAAATCTGCTAGGTCTCAGAAGAGAGGTGGGGGTTCATGACGGGGTCTGAGTCATGACCTAAATTCTCCTATGTGGGCGTGTTCCTCGCCTATATTATTCCTGCATCTCCCCCTTTCAATTTCAGGAGACACACGCACACCTTCCCGACTTCATAGTAGCATAATCATGTCGACTAAAGAAACGTTGCATTTTAGATAGTCAACGAGACAATGGAATTGAAACTGACTTTCATACCAAAAAAAAGCACCTCTTTTTCCCCCTTTTGCTTAGTGCAGCCTCACACACGCACCGGTACAAACCATCATGTTCTTGTTACGTGACAGGTGTCTGTCTGTCTGTCTGTGTTTGTGTGCCTCTACCAGGGTGGGGGGAGTGTGACAAGCAAGAACATTAACAGGGGGGGAAAGGTAATGGTGAGAGTGCAGAGGAGGGATGGTAGCTAGTAGCCCAGGGTGCAAAACAAAAATTTGTTCACACTTCCTGCGATGTCAGATCTTTAGCCACTTGTATTAAATGAAAAAGAAAGGAAACCCACAGAGCATTCCAAATGGAAGTGGAAAAAGTGCTGCATCTGGCTGGAGAACGCAACCAAGCATACTTCTTACACCACGGGTGGACAAAGACCAACCAAAATGGCTTCATGACAAAGAAGGCCTCAGAACAAGTTGCAGGGGAAATCCACAAGAAGGCCTCCTCACACAGGGTAATTTGAGTAAAGGACACTGGCATAGCTGAGCCGACAAAATGCAAGCATGGCCGCACACAATACATTTCATTCAGTGTTTCATTCATTCTCCCTCACTCTGCTCTCCCTTTTTTTCCCCCCCTCCTCTTCATGCTCCCTCTGGCTGCATTTGGAGGAAGGAGTGGTGGGGGGGAGGGGCAGTAGATGATGATAATGCAGCAAGAAACCGTACTCCACCCAGACCAGTGCGCGCACACACACGCTGTTATTTAGTTCCTCCTGCGGCTGGGACAAGGCAAACGCACTCTGAGCGACACACACACGTTCCACTGCGCCACACCCAAATCCGTAGTCCTCTCTTCTCCCCACTGGCCGCACGGAACACAAAACTATACAAAACACAATCCCAAACAGAGAAACACATGAGCACAAGAGCTAACCTTGCATTATGAAGTCTGTCAGCCCTTCTTCCTCCCTCGCCTCGCTCTCCCTCTATTGCTTTTTCCTCTCCCTCTCTCGCTCACTCTCACCGCCTCTCTCTCTCTCAGCTGTCATCCACGCCCAGCCCGCCCTTCCCCTACCTTTGCCGTCCAATCACTGGCGGCTCCATTGAGGGCCAACCAACCAGCACTAACCTTATTAACATATAACCGAGGCCTGAGGGCGGTTTGGGGCCGTTGTCGTTTTTTAAAGAGACAGCTGGCCCGTTTCCCCATGGCTGCAGCCACGACCCTTCACCTTGCACTCTCCTTCTCACCAGTCTCCAGAGAGTCTCCCACAATATTCCCTCCATTTTAAGCTGATCTCTATTGCCTACTTGAGACTTTACTCCACTGCAAACAAAAAATTCCTGCGTCAGATATTCCGATATCCTCCTATTGTTTTTTCTGCATGTCAACTATTATTCAAACTTTCACACCCATAATACTTCCACAATGCTGGCACAATAAGTCAAACATTGTTTTATAAATCACAATCTTCACAAGGCCCATACAAATATATTACCATTGCGCAATACAAAACATGCCTCTCCAAATGTAAATGTGTGTATCAATATTTTGGTACCAGTATCAAAATATATTTAGATACTTTTCTAAATAAAGGGGACCAAAAAAATGGCATTATTGGCTTTATTTTAACAAAAAAATCTCACGGTACATTAAACACGTTTCTTATTGCAAATGAAGACTGTTTTAGATAGATAGATAGATAGATAGTACTTTATTGATTCCTTCAGGAGAGTTCCTCCAGGAAAATTAAAATTCCAGCAGCAGTGTACAGAGTTGAGATCAATTTAAATACAATTTTGGCCTTATATAAAATAGTGAACATACTAAACAACTTGTCTTTTGGTAGTAAGTAAACAAAGAAAGGCTCATGATTTAGCTGCTGACGTATGCAGTAACATATTGTGTCATTTCTCATTCTATTATTTTGTCAACATTATGAGGGACAAGCTGTAAAAATTGGTTATTAATACACTTGTTCATTTACTGTTAATATCTGGTTATTTTCAGTTTCAACATGTTCTATCTACACTTCTGTTAAAATGTAATAATCACTTATTGTTCTACTGTTTTGGATACTTTACATTAATTTTATAATATACAATTTTAAAAAAAGGAAAAAAGTTTTGTGACGATAAAAAATATTGATGCAATCATAGTAGTATCGACTAGATACGCTCTTTTACTTGGTATCATTACAGTAGATGTCAGGTGTAGATCAATTTATGGCATTTGTTTACATTCAGAACTGCTAATGACGTTGGTGATCTATAGTATCCTCATACGGTGTGTAGTGAAGCATGTTTAGCTATTCCTCGTCCTGCAAGGATGATACTTGTAAGAAACTTATTTTGTCGCCACGAGGGCGAGGATTAGTGATTTAGAAGTAGCTAAAACACTGCCAACTGCTAAAGACGTTAGCTGCTAGCTAACTGGCCATGTCTTAAAGCACCTCTTCCTGAGGGCGTTTCAGTGTTATAGCGTCATCTTTAGTTTTCCGGCCAAAATGTGTTCATTCTCCCTTTTCTGTTTACACACATTGTCTGCTTGTAAGTACTCTGTGATTGTGCACTGCCGAACACGCTCCTCTGCTCGTAAACCCAGCAATGTCATGACGTGACGACGTGCCATCATGCCCGTAAAAAGAGATTAAAAAAATGGAGAACCGGTACTTTTCAACCAGAGTATAGCACTGTTTTTATTCATTAGTACGGCGATACTATACTGGTACTGGTATACTGTACAACCCTACTGTACAGTATGTATTAGATTGTGTAAGGCCTAACGCTCACTATGCATTGGTACCGTGCATTATGCCCCTTCCCTCTTCTGTCACCTTTGATGTGCTTTGGCCCGTTTGCCTACTTGTGCCATCACTTGTACTTTGCCGTATTATTGCATTATTTGTTTTACTATGGGAATTATCACCAGTGTGTCCAGGGTGTACCCCGTTTTCTGCCTGACTGCAGTTGGAAGCACCTCCAGCACCCCCCCGCACCCCTCAATTGGTAGAAAATGAATGGAATTATCACCTGTCTTTCTTTGAATTGATCTGATTATTTCTATGGAAGGTGGCGGCTGTCAGGGGTGATTACAATAATTAAATGACAGGCCTTCTTTTACGCATGAGAATATCATGGCTAGTGAGTGAACAGGACATGATGGATTATTTTGCGTTTTCGATTTATTGTTACAATGAAAGTTGGTTAGAAAGAATTGGTGAAAAGCAATCCCATTCCAGTCATTCTGTGACATGTCTACATTGTGAAAGTGCAAGCAAGAAATTAGACTTCAGGTGTTAACTTGGCCTAGTATGAGCACTCGTGTACAAAAGTGTACCTAAAATTGGGGTTGCCGCTTTTGTATTTTAAAAGGGTTGAAAGTGGATAATTGTCTTACAAATGTGAGTTTTCATTTGTAACAAACAAAAAAATCTCACCCTCACAAATGCGGTCGAGCCTCTGCCGCTTGACCTGTTTATGTTTGTCCATCAGAGCCATAGACTAAGCAGACTGGATGTCCAACGCAGGAGAACCGATCTGAGAGCCTCTTGATCAACTTCACTTCTGTTTAACAAGAAAACACAAAGAAAAAAATAACTTTTTTTTTGAGCAGTTAACGCTTTAAACAAGTCAATGGATTAAAAAATATCATAGCCTCTAAGAAAAAAAATTCTAATGAGACAAGGGAATATCAGAATGTCTACACTAACCTAAACACTACTGTTTAGCGCATATATTAAGCAAGTAATTAATACAATTCAAATAAATATTTGTTTTGAAAAATCTTATTTTATACATGCTCTTTTCTATACACATTAAAATATGCAAGAATAAAGTTGGAAACTGGACTGAGGCTAAAATAACATTATTCTTGTAAAAGTATTTGATAATCTCAAATGTATTCTTGTAAATGTGGGCATTTATCATCCTAACATAAAGCCTTGTAATTTAATTTTATACAAATAGCATTTACAGCTTTGTGCTTATATATATATTGCTACTTGCTTAAAGTGGCAACTTAATTTCTGAACATGTAAAAAAAATGAAGTCATAGCAACAAAGTTAAGTTTAGATTAGCTAAAAATATACAAGAATGAAGCTGCAGATAGGACTACAGACGTCAACATTTTACAAGAATGGGTAATGTTAATATTATGACAATATTTTAATAATATCACTTCCTAAATTACTTAATTACTGAATAAATGTATGACAAAACATTCTCATTAAATTATGCATATATGTTGACTTTTATTTCTATTTCTATTTTGTAAAATACATTTTTTTACCTATACCATTCTGGGATTTTTTTGGGTGGCTCAAACGCCTATAAAAGTCATAGTTAAAGAAAAGTAAAGCTGCCAATGAACCGATTGGAGTAAAAGCACCGCTTTGGGCACTTTTGTAAGTTAACAGGCTAAATGTGTAACCCGGCTGCCAAAACTAACAACTTTTTGAACAGCTCTAATTGAACCTTGGATCCCGAGTCCTTGTGCAGATTAGTACTTATTGTTCACGTAGAAACATTTGACCGTTCAGCCAGTTTAGGGCAGCTGTTTGCTGTGCATAATAAGGCATATAATTGACGAGCTACACAGAAAGGCGTGGCATGCTAGTGGTACCTTGCAAGCGACATGTTGAAAAACCCTGGTCTAAGTGGCATTGATACTAAAGAACAGCTTGAAAACTCTCAAAAGAAGAAAAAAAAATCTGAAAAATGTGCCCTCTCAATGACTTGTTTGGTGGTTTGGACCAGGAAACAAAATTGGGATCATGACTTGAGTCCTTATGCAATCACAATTCAATTTTGATAAAGATAATACAACAATGTAGTATTTTACACGTTTTTTCAAATGTTCGGATCAGGCTTTGCCAAAGGTGTTACATTTGGCTTCTTTACACTGCACCTTGGCTATGATGGGTGATATAGCCTAAAATCTATAATGCGATACATATTATAGCTTCCTGTAATAACAATATATAACAGTATATATTTTTAGTATGTAAATGATAACAGAAAACGGATAATAGAAGAATAGAGTTTCAAAACGGGTTACAAAGGCTGCTGACATATGCGGTCAAATGCTGCGTCATTTCTGGTTGTATCCTTTTGTCAAAAATATGACTAATGTTCCAGTACTTTCTATTTCACTGTTAATAAGAGTTGACTTCCTGTTGTAATATTGTTCCAGTACTTTCTATTTCACTGTTAATAAGAGTTGACTTTCTGTTGTAATATTGTTCTATCTACACATCTGTTATAATGCAACAAGCACTTATTCTTCTGTTTGATACTTTACATTAGTTTTTTTGGCGATCCTTAAAATGTGGGTATCGATCCAATTTCAAGTAGCGTACTTTTTGGAGTATAAGTCGCTGCGGAGTATACGTCGCACCTGCCGAAAATACATAATAAAGAAGGAAAAAAACATATATAAGTCGCACTGGAGTATAAGTCCCATTTTTGGGGGAAATTTATTTGATAAAACCCAACACCAAGAATAGACATCTTAAAGGCAATTTAAAATAAAGAATAGTGAACAACAGGCTGAATAAGTGTACGTTATATGAGGCATAAATAACCAACTGAGAAGAAACCTGGTATGTTAACGTAACATATTATGGTAAGAGTCATTCAAATAACTAAAACATATAGAACATGCTATACCTTTACCAAACAATCCATCATTCCTAATTGCTAAATCCCATGAAATCTTATACGTCTAGTCTCTTACGTGAATGAGCTAAAATACTAATATTTTCCGGTAATGTGTTAATACTTTCACACATAAGTCGCTCCTGAGTATAAGTCGCACCCAACTATGAAAAAAACTGCAACTTATAGTCCGAAAAACACGGTACTTACAGGGGCTGATTTTTTGAATGTTCAAAATCATTGATTGATTGATATTTTATAATTAGAATTAGACAAAAACATAGGATGGCAACGTAGCAATATCAATTAAATATTTTAATTATTTTGCTACTGTTGAATTATATACATGCATTATCATGATATAACGATAGTATTGAAAGCTCAATCAAATGTATATCATATAAATGTATATAATCTTGATTTACATAAGTTTTGTGAAACAAACTTCAAATGATTCCGTTGCTTTTAAGATGAAAGCCCACTCATCAACAAGCATAATGGTGTTTTCACAATTCTACTGGGTATTCAATGAGTTAAACATCAAGACTGGATGCCACAGGCCTAAGCTACAGTACATACATTAGAAGAAGGGTTGGTACATTTCTGTGTGCATCAGCAGATGCAATAAACAGTTGTGAGGTTCAAATAAAAAGTTTAGGTAGGGTTAAGTGGCTTTTAACTGTCAACAATATGTGGAAAACATGCACACTTCCCAACAAATATGATTGTAGTGTGCACAAGTGTGTCTCGATGTACAAAAGAGTTTGTGTGGAATATTCACATTCACGAGATCATTGCCAACGTAACAGAACCTTGTTTGTCGCACTTTTACGTGCATTAAGAATAGTGTGAAGCTTCAAAGTTGAGTTGTTTTCATGTTTGACTAGTTCAACATTTCTTTTGTTGAAGTTATTTATTTTAAACAGTCAAAGCACAGAAAAATAAGCTATCCATTGACATAATACGCAAAAAGACGGTGGTGTAAAACCCTGGGTACGTCATGAAAATAAACGAGAGCAAGTTTTTTTTAATGTCAAATGTGTTCTTCCTGTAGCTGCAAAACTCAATTAGGTTGAGTATGAAATAAAATCGTGACGCTTAAAGGGGAACTGCACTTATTTAAAAATGTTGCATATGATTCACATTCCTTATGAGAGACAAGAACATGTATTTTTTAAAATGCATTCAATCTCATAAATAACGTAAATAAAAGTCTGCTTACAACGGAGTGTATGAGATCATTGCGTCTATTCCGACCGTAAAATCCCGAAAGCGTCAACAGTAATCCATTTACATTTTATGACCTGAATATTGACGAAGTATTAGCAATATTATTACAACAGCTAATTTCCTTATGCTGCTGTATTGACGTCATGAGCAGGTGAGCTGCTTTCTCGTCTCTGAGCTCGTGAACGTTTACTCTAAATCAGGGATCGGCAGCCTTTTGTTCCATTTACACCAAATCAAAACCCACTTGGAGCCCAAAAATCTTTTTGATCACTATATTGAAGTTAATGCTACATATACAGTTTCCTTCAAAGTAGTGTCACGTTACATTTCCCCACCCGCCTTTGGCATTTTATTTTGTTACTGGTATCTTCTCCAATTTTTCCCGAGGTAACGACCTACACCTGTTGCCACCTGACAATTAGTCAAGATCCAACGTTGCTGGATTTTTGTTTTATGATCTGTTTTCATCATCATAATTATCCACTCAAACTCACTGGAATAAAAAGACAATATAACATACATCCATAAACGTGGATGCATATGAAAAAGTGCAATATATTTATCTGTACAGTAATCTATTTATTTATATATGCACCCTATTGATGTTTTATCCTTCACCATGAGCTAATGCAACAAAATTGTGTTTTATATGTACTGTAAAGTTCAAATTTGAATGACAATAAAAAGGAAGTCGAAGTCTCTAAGTCTTTTGTTGCCCATGTTAGGCAAATTACTTTGAAAAGGTAATTAGTTAGTTCATACAGGGATTAAATGTGCTTTGGTGGCTGTCTCTCTCCATGTCCTCAAGCAGGGTATTGTGGGATGACATGTATATCACTTCTAGGAATTGTTGTCAATTATTCCCCCATTGTAATTAAAGTTGTGTGTGTCTGTGTGAGTAAAGCTGTTATTATTCTAACAACATTATGCCTAAGACTGCTTGTCAAACGTCTTCTATCTACAATTTGTTTATGCTCGGTCCTTCCTCTCCAAATCCTCTTGCGTAGCAGCGAGGCGGCAAAGGCATTTTTGCAAAGGTGAGCACTTTACCTCATGATTGAACAGCATCAACTCAAGACTAGTACTAAAAGCCAACCAGTTACAGCCTTTGCCACAAAGAGCCTTTTAGCTGTTTGCAAATGCACCAAACCATTTAATTTCAATATTAGTGAGTCAATAAATAAATTGTTTGAATGTTCTCTATATCCAACATAATTATTCTACAGTAACTCATCTTTTTTGTAATGCAGTTAGTGATGAAGTGTACTGGCCACCTTTGTAAAAAGGCCTTCTTTGTTTGCAATTAAAGTATTGTAACAAAGCACAAGTTCCAATAACACCTAATCCCTCTCTCGTTAAGATTGTTTATTAGCAACAAAAAGAAACTAGCTAAATCGTTTCACACTAGGAAACACTGCATTGAATTGTTGTTGCAGAACCTTGAATTTCTCAAGGTGGGAATCTTTGGGCACTTCACAATTCGATTACCATTCTGGAGTTGTAATTCAATTCAAAATCAATTATTGATGCATCTTTAGTGTACGTTAGGGGTGTAACGGTACGTGTATTTGTGTTGAACCGTTTCAATAAAGGGGTTTCGTTTCGGAGGTGTACCGAACGAGTTCCACACGGACATATTAAGTAGCGCACTGCACGTTGTGTAAACAATGCACACCGAGGCACTATGAATTGATTTACGTGGACCCCGACTTAAACAAGTTGAAAAACTTATTCGGGTGTTACCATTTAGTGGTCAATTTTACAGAATATGTACTGTACTTTGCAATCTGCTAATAAAAGTTTCAATTAATAAAAAAAAAACAACACACTGCATGCTAGCAGTGACCGGGCTACGATAGACTGACCATACCTCCTCTTTTCACCGGACATGTCCTCTTTTGCGGGGCTGTCCGGGGGGAGTTTCTTAAATGCCACAAATGTTTTGCATTTTAAGTTATGGTTGCGTGTAGTTTCAATGTACGTTCAGGGTTAACAAGGGGTTAAAAACAAAAAAAAAATGTTTGTGCGCAGCAACATTGGTGAAGGAGGGGCAGAGACAGAGAGAGCGAGAGAGTTATGATAAACGCGCATGCGTCTCCAGGCTCTGCTTTTTATCCATAGATTTATCAGATTTTATTTATTAGTATCTATAGCATGGGTGTCAAAAGTGTGCCCCGGAGGCCAGTTGCGGCCCACAGCTAATGTTTTAAAAGGCCCACGGCACAATCTAAAAATACTATTAAAATAAACAAAAACATAAAAAAAAGTTAAATAAAAAAAGCTTAAAAGCTAAATGTCATTTAGAAAAAGTTGCAACGTTGACTAATAAAACAAAGCTGTTTTTTTTTCTTTCTAACTGTCATTGCTCAAAACATAATATTGAATCAAAATCAATGTTATTATGAATTATTGACCTATCCAAGTTTCCGATTACTTCACATCAAATATTCCACTAAGAAAAATATTTTCGGTGGAAGATTTAGCAAATTTGGTAAATAAATTACCAAAAAATTTATATTTTGTTTCTTACTGTACCGAAAATGAACCGAACCGTGACCTTTGAACCGAGGTACGTACCGAACCGAAATGTTTGTGTAACGTTACACCCCTAGTTTATGTACATACAGGCCAAAAGTTGTGACACACCTTCTCCTCATTCAATGAGTGTTCTTTATTTTCATGACTATTTACATTGTAGATTGTCACTGAAAGCATCCAAACTATGAATGAACACGTGGAGTTATGCACATAACCAAAAAAAGGTGAAATAACTGAAAACATGTTTTATTTTCTACTTTCTTCAAAACAACCACCCTTTGCTCTGATTACTACTCTGCACACTCTTGGCATTCTCTCGATGAGCTACAAGCACACCTGTGAAGTGAAAACCATTTCAGGTGGAGCTCATCGACAGAATGTCAAGAGTGTGCGAAGCAGTAATCAGACCAAAGGGTGGCTATTTTGTAGAAACTAGAATATAAAACATGTTTGAAGTTATTTCACCTTTTTTCGTTAAGTACATAACTCCACATGTGTTCATTCATAGTTTTGATGCCTTCAGTGACAATTTACAATGTAAATAGTCATGAAAATAAAGAAAACGCTTTGAATGAGGTGTGTCCAAACTTTTGGCCTGTACTGTGTACTGTATATATGCAGTATTACATTTATTTTCGTTTCTCTAAATAAGCGTTTATCACTTGCAACTTAAAAAAAAATAACAATTTGGAATAAGAAACAGTTCAATTAATTTCCTTCACATTTATTACTGAAAATGTGTGCAAAACTGGAACAAAAGTGCCAGATAGAAAAGGAGTTGGTCGGATCGCTCTGTGAAAAAATGTAGTTTAGAACTGTCTGCATTCCTTTCCATCCATCCATTTTCAACCACTTGTCCCTTTACAAATGGATTCGATAATCTTCCCTGTCCGAATTGCGCTGCATCTAAAAATCGATTATTTCTTATACTTTATATATTATATGTAAATATTACATATGTTATATTGCTACTATGGTACATTTTTAGTCTACTTTATACCTGCATTATCCTTTCCATCCTTTGTAACTGAGCTGCTGTGTGGAACAATTTCATTTGTGGATAATAAAGTTTGTCTGAGTCCAAGTCTAACTCAGTACGGCGTTTAGGCAAGAAAAAACGAGTACCTGCGGCTGAGGCGAGCAGTAATATTTTGACACGAAAATGTATCTTTAAAAACGCGTTTTTGTGGACATTTTGCATGTCTATACTTTAATACAACTCCCCTCATCACGTGCGGACTCACAAGATCTCGTAAAAGGTCCGCTCTATATTTCTGCACGACGGAATCAGTGGGGATTGCCGTGGCGGCGCCATTCAGCTGCAGTTTACTTTAATACAACTCCCCTTATCATGTGCGAATTCATGAGATCTCGCAAAGGTCCGCTCTATATTGCTGCATGACAGAGTTGTTGGGGATTGCCGTGGCGGTGCCGTTCAGCTGCCGTTTCGCATCGAGTGGGATGATAAGCAAAATTCCAAAAAAAAGTGTAGTTCCCCTTTAATTGTACACTATTTCTAAAAGTCCAACATTTCAAATGAGTACTAGACTCAGCAGAAATTTGAAGAAGTGTTTTAAAAATAACATTATAGTCCAATAAAACTAAAATGTTTTCCCCCCGGTACTCACCTGGAAAGAAATGTCTGTTGTCAAAGTTAGGGTTGCCCACTCAAGTTGATACTGAAAACAAAGAGAGTGACTTTAGATTGACAATGTCATGCTGCTGATGTGTCAGATATAGATATTATTAAGCTATTTACAATAAAAGAGCATCATTGAACCGGGCAAGAAAGCATTTAGGTTTTCAGCACCGAAGGCTTGGAATAACCTACAATCGAATCTTCAACTTCAAACCTGTTACATTAAATGAGTTTAAAGCAGGGGTCTAAGACACGTGACCCGCGAGACGTTATTTTGCGGCCCCCACCTTAATACGAAAGTTTAATTTTAGTGCGGCCCGCAAGTTTTAAATGAATGGCGCTTGAAAGCGTTGTGTTATTTGGGTGCAAAATGGCTCTTTCAATGTTCTGGGATGCCTACCCCTGCGTTAGTGGAAAAGCGGCAAGTGAGTGAAAGCGACAGAGACGTTGCCATGGAGACGAGGGTTTTCTTACGTGCCCGGCTGCAATCACACTGCGACACCTGTCCGTCAGTAATAACAGTCCCCAATGACCTGTACCAATTCAAATCGCTATTTGGTTTTTTTTTATCGTTTAATTTGTATGAACTCACACGATGAACACTACATATATTTCTATATGACGCCGGATAACACTTCGGGAGCCGTCACTTTTTTGCGCTCGCTATACCGGTACTTTCCCGGCTATTATCCGCCGACCGCCGTGTTGCTGTAGGGAGGAAAAGCGGAGCGACACACATTGCAGAAATAACATTATTCTCCGTGCGTCGGCTAAATACAAATATATTCCACAACCCCAAACATGTCTTTTTCAAAGCCTGCAGTGAAGAGAAGGGTTAGTAATGAGCACAGACAATTCCAGGAAAAGTGGGAGGTGCAATATTTCTTTGTTGAGCACAGGGGCACCCCGACCTGTCTTATTTGCTAAGAGAAAGTTGCCGTGCACAAGGGATACAATTTGAAACATCATTATACAACTAGACATGCTGAGGAGTATGCAAACACAATTTTAGGAGCTCTTTTCTTGCGGCCCAGCCTCACCCAGACTCTGCATCCAGTGGCCCCCAGGTCAAGTGAGTTTGAGACCCCTGGTTTAAAGGATTGCATTTTACCTTGTCTGTACGCACATGTGCTAAGTGAGCAAGTTGTAATGTTGTAAATTTGATGTTTTATGTGTTGTAGGGCTGGGCGATATATCGCTATACACGATATAACGCGATAAAGAAAATGACTATATCGTGATATTCGAGTATACGTTCTCAAGCAGTTGCTTTTAGCTGCGGGCATTACACTACAGGCTCTTCTCGCTTTTTCCTGTGTCTCCTTCCCACAGACAGCAAGCGCACAAACTTACACACGTCACACACTGTTATGTCACACGTCACATATGTATGTGCCCTAGCCCAGCAGAGAGGTAGCAGCATGGGTAACGTTAGCTGTGATGCTAGGAGACCCGTGCGAGTGGTAATACGAGAGAAAGAAGGTGCGAATGAAGGAAGAAGTAATTCCCAAGAAAAACAGCAGGGGGTCCATCGTCTGGCGGTGGTTCGGCTTCAAGTGGGAATATGTCGAACAGACAACCGTAATTTGTCAAGTGTGGGCCAAAAGCGTTGCTATAAAAAGTAGCATTACTGCTAATACGTAGCATCATTTGAAAAGTCACCTGCGAGAGAAGGAAGAGAATTTCAAAACGTCCGTAGTAACATACCACGTAGCGAAGGACGAATACTATTTGATTTCCTATTATACAGCATATTTATATTGGACACTTAAAAATGTCTCTGACAATGTTTCTGTTTTGGAAATGACATGAACGTTTGTGCCACTGCTTAATAACTGTTTAATAAATACAGTTTTGGTCAATTGACTAAATTGTGATTTCCTTCCCTGCATAAAAATGTAAAAGTAGCATATATTATTGCAGTATGGACAACAATGTTTTAATGTAGACACATAGAATCATCATACTGCTGTGATTATATGCACTAAGTGTTGATTCAAGGCCAAGGCAAAATATCGAGATACATATCGTATATCCTTTTATCTGGCTCCTCTCAATCTGGAGGAGCAGCGGCTTTACTTTGAGTTCCTCCCAGATGGCAGAGCTTCTCTCCCTATCTCTAAGGGAGAGCCCCGCCACACGGCGGAGGAAACTCATTCTGGCCGCTTGTACCCGCGATCTTGTCCTTTCGGTCATAATCCAAAGCTCATGACCATAGGTGAGAGGATGGAAACATAGATCGACCGGTAAATACGGAGCTTTGCCTTCCGGCTCAGCTCCTTCCTTACCACAACGGATCAATACAGCGTCCGTATTACTGAAGACGCTGCACCGATCCGCCTATCGATCTCACGATCCACTCTTCCCTCACATCGAGAGGAGCCAGATGAGGTGGTTCGGGCATCTGGTCAGGCTGCCACACGAACGCCTCCCTAGGGAGATGTTTCGGGCAAGTCCAACCGGTAGGAAGGCACGGGGAAGACCCAGGACACGTTGGGAAGACTATGTCTCCCGGCTGGCCTGGGAACGCCTCGGGATTGCCCCGGGAAGAGCTAGACGAAGTGGCTGGGGAGAGGGGCGTCTCGGCTTCCCTGCTTAGGCTGCTGCCCCCGCGACCTGACCTCAGATAAGCGGAAGAAGATGGATAGATATCGTATATCGGCCTAAAAATATCGAGATATTAAAAAAAGGCCATGTCGCCCAGTGTTTACTGTTTTTAATGTAACCTTGCTGCTGCCCTGTTGGCCAGGTCTCCATTGGAAAAAGAGATATTTGAACTCAATGGGATTTTACCTGGTTAAGTGAAAGTTAAATAAATAAAAAAACATCTTCTGGGTACTCCGGCTTCCTCCCACCTCCAAAGACATGCACCTGGGGATAGGTTGATTGGCAACACTAAATGGTCCCTAGTGTGTGAATGTGAGTTTGAATGTTGTCTATCTGTGTTGGCCCTGCGATGAGGTGGCGACTTGTCCAGGGTGTACTCCACCTTCCGCCCGATTGTAGCTGAGATAGGCGCCAACGCCCCCAGCGACTCCAAAAGAGAATAAGCGGTAGAAAATGGATGGATGGATGGATAAAAAAAGGCCATATCGCCCAGCCTTAATGTGTTGTTTACTGTTTTTCCATTGTAACCTTGCTGCTGCCCTCTTGGCCAGGTCTCCCATGGAAAAAGAGGTATTTGATCTCAATGGGATTTTACCTGGTTAAATGAAAGCTAAATAATAATTAAAAAAAACATCTTCCGGGTACTCCGGCTTCCTCCCACTTCTAAAGACATGCACCTGGGGATAGGTTGACTGGCAACACTAAATGGTCCCTAGTGTGTGAATGTGAGTTTGAATGTTGTCTATCTGTGTTGGCCCTGCGATGAAGTGGCGACTTGTCCAGGGTGTACTCCACCTTCCGCCCAATTGTAGCTGCAATAGGCGCCCACAAAAGGGAATAAGCGGTAGGAAATGGATGGATGGACGGATAAAAAAAGGCCATATCGCCCAGCCCTAATGTGTTGTTTACTGTTTTTCCAATGTAACCTTGCTGCTGCCCCCTTGGCCAGGTCTCCCTTGGAAAAAGAGATATTTGATCTCAATGGGATTTTACCTGGTTAAATTAAAGTTAAATAAAGAAAAAAAACATATTCAAAGTGTAATGTTACCAATCGATCAGTCACATGTTCACTTTATGTAGTGTAAGGTATGCGGAGAGCGTTTAGAGGGACGATACGCCACGAAGAACGAAGCATATCGTTGTCGATTAAACACAAGCCACGTTTATTTAAAAGTGTGTTAAGTATCGATTTGTGGTTGTTTGGATCTCCCTCGTTAGCAGCAAACTTACCGTTACCCAATTAGCTGACTATGCTAGCCAGACTTCGACAGTCAAGAACGATTAAATGAATGGCGGGTGCTATTTTGCAAATATTAAATTAAAAGCGGCTGATAAGTTATAAAATATTTAGCCAATGCGCCAGTTAAAACCAGTCATGTTAAGTTCTATACGGCTAACTACCGACTTAGCGGCGGAAGCTAGCTTAGCTTAGCCGAGGGGAGCTAGCCGGCTAACCCCACAACACAAACATCACAGGCTGCTAAAAAAGCTGATATATGAATGGAGGAAAAGGACCAAACGCGCCGAGCTTTTTCCGTCCGCGACGCGCCAGGCTTACTTAGCCGGACTTGAGAAGCGAAAAGCGGTGTTTTTGGCGGCGTATACTTGACTCGATGCGTCGGTTGCTAACTAGCCGAGCTAAAGGAGCGTGTTTAGGGGACATTTGTTATCAATCTAACAACCTGTCGGAATTATACACATTCTAATTATATCGCCCTGGTTTCTGGGTGCAAGTGTAACGACGGCGGTAGCCTGCGAGTTAATTAAAAAAAGAAGGGGGGAAAATGTAGAAAAAAAGAGCAGTTGTTTACCCCCCGATTGAAGTGTTTGGAGCGCGGAGACAAGAGTGCGTGCGGCCGTGCTTCTGTGCTGCTGCCTCGCTTCCGAGCGCCATGAAATCGCACAAAAGAGGAAGTGGTGTCTGAGGTGGGGGGCAGCGGGACTGCGGGGGAAAGAGCGCCTGTGGTCTGGAAGGAGCGCCCTCACCTTTCATGGCGGAACGCTTGCCTCCGGAGTGTCTGACAACTCGACCGAAGACATCTTTGGCGGCGTGGCGGGGCTTCGCACACTTTTTTGGGGGCTACGCGGGCTCCTCGTCCCTTACCAGTTGGAACCTCGTTATTTATCTATTAGGGCTGTGAGTCTTTGGGTGTCCCGCGATTCGATTCAATATCGATTCCTGGGGTCACGGTTCGATAATATATCGATTTTTTTCGATTCGATTCTCGATTCACAAACAATATTTTTCCGATTCAAAACGATTCTGTATGAATGAATGAATGAATGGTTTATTTTGAGCCATGCAAACAATTTGATTCATTGATTGATACTTTTATTAGTAGATTGCACAGTACAGTACATATTCTGTACAATTGAGCACTAAATCAGGGGTGCCCATTACGTCGATCGCGAGCTACCAGTCGACCGCGGGGGGTGTGTCAGTCGATCTCCAGCCAGGCCTTTAAAAAAAATAGACCTAAAAATGAGTGATCATCAATCTTCACCAAGACGTCACTTAAATGACATTCACGGTACCGGAGGGTCTTGTGAGATGACGCTGGCTGCTGCAAGATCATTATTATGAAAATATGACCGAGAGGAAGGCCAGAAACACTTTTTATTTCAACACTCTCGCGCCGTACCTTCCGTCAAAACTCTAAAGGCCGACTTCACATTTCCTATCTTCACAATAAAAGCCCTGCTTATGCTGCCTGCGCTAACTAAATACAGAGTCTTGGAAAACTGGCGTGAACAAGCGATCCCTCAGAAAGCTGGCGTGCACATCACTTGTGCACGCCAGCTTTCCGAGACTCTGTATTTAGTTAGCGCAGGCAGCATGAAGCAGGGCTTTTATTGTGAAGATAGGAAATGTGCAGTTGGCCTTTAGAGTTTTGACGGAAGGGACGGCGCGAAAGTCTGTTGAAATAAAAAGTGTTTCTCGCCTTCCTCTCTGTCTTTTTTTCATAATAATGAACTGGCAGCAGCCAGCGTCATCTCACAAGACCCTCGGGTGCCGTGAATGTCAATCAAGCAAGCTACGGAATTTGCCGCCAATGTTTTTCTTGTAAAGTGTATGGAAGCTGGATGAATTAGATGCCAAAAACCAACCACTTTCATGTGGTATTGTACAGAAAGGACAACTTTTTTTCTCCTCCATTTGAAAATGTGGGCGTTATCATCATTACTGTCTGATTCCAATCAATGCAAGTCATCAGAATCAGGTAATACACCAACTTATATTCTTGTCTTTGTGAAAGAAAGACATCTATATGTGTTACACATGCTTGTATTATCATTAAACACATTTAACTTGTTTACAAAAATGTCTCTTTCATAAATAAATAAATATAAATTATATATATAAATGAGGTAGATTCCCCTCGAGTTGGTCAATTGAAAAGTAGCTCGCCTGCAGAAAAAGTGTGGGCACCCCTGCACTAAATGGTAACACCCGAATAAGTCTTTCAACTTGTTTAAGTCGGGGTCCACGTTAATCAATTCATGGTACAAATATATACTATCAACATAATACAGTCATCACACAAGTTAATCATCATAGTATATACATTGAATTATTTACATTATTTACAATCCGGGGGGTGGGATGAGGAGCTTTGGTTGATATCAGTACTTCAGTCATCAACAATTGCATCAACAGAGAAATGTGGACATTGAAACAGTGTAGGTCTTACTTAGTAGGATATGTACAGCCAGCAGAGAACATAGTGAGTTCACATAGCATAAGAACAAGTATATACATTAGAAGTACATTTGAGTTGTTTATAATCCGGGGAGATGGGATGTGAATGGAGGAGGGTATTAGTAAAGTGTTGAAGTTGCCTGGAGGTGTTGTTTTAGAGCGGTTTTGAAGGAATATAGAGATGCACTTACTTTTATACCTGTTGGGAGTGCATTCCACATTGATGTGGCATAGAAAGAGAATGAGTTAAGACCTTTGTTAGATCAAAATCTGGGTTTAACGTGGTTTGTGGAGCTCCCCCTGGTGTTGTGGTTATGGCGGTCATTTACGTTAAGGAAGTAGTTTGACATGTACTTCGGTATCAAGGAGGTGTAGCGGATTTTATAGAACAAAACAAAAGAATGACATAAAGTACAAAATAAATATATAAATACATTATTTTTACACGTACATTGAAAACATTACATGTGACTAATCTTTTGTAGATGTCAAGATTGGCTCAAAAGGGAGTGGGAAGAAGTAAACTTATTAGGTCCCACCCCTATACATATACAATATATATATATACTAGGGATGCACCGATTAATCGGTAACCGAATATATTCGGCCGAATATGGCAAAAAAAGCCACATTCGGCCTTCGGTGGATTGAGTTAAAAAGAAGGCCGAATAGTGGCGTGTGACGCAATTTTTTGACGCGGTGACGTTGGGATATGTTGTGTACCTGTATAAGTGTATGAGGTTACAAGCACACACTTATTGAGATTTAGTGGGGCCTCTGTTTACATTATTAGCCTGTTGTGTAGGCTACCTGTATAAGTGTATGAGGTTACAAGCACACACTTATTGAGATTTAGTGGGGCCTCTGTTTACATTATTAGCCTGTTGTGTAGGCTACCTGTATAAGTGTATGAGGTTACAAGCACACACTTATTGAGATTTAGTGGGGCCTCTGTTTACATTATTAGCCTGTTGTGTAGGCTACCTGTATAAGTGTATGAGGTTACAAGCACACACTTATTGAGATTTACTTGAGCCTTCTGTTTACATTATTAGCCTGTTGTGTAGGCTACCTGTATAAGTGTATGAGGTTACAAGCACACACTTATTGAGATTTAGTGGGGCCTCTGTTTACATTATTAGCCTGTTGTGTAGGCTACCTGTATAAGTGTATGAGGTTACAAGCACACACTTAATTGAGATTTACTTGAGCCTTCTGTTTACATTATTAGCATATCTACTGTGGCTAAGCAGACTTTTGCCAAAAGGACAATAATTCATTTGTTGTGGGTTTATCCACTTTAATGCACTTTATTTTTTTTTTGGAATGCATGTTTTGTTTGAAGGCCTAATATAAATGAAAAACTTTGTGCTTTTTTTGAAAAGCAAAGGCTACTGGAATATTAAAAAAGTCAATATTCAATAAAAAATTACTTTATTTGAAAAACATGTCTAAATATTTATTCTAGGCTATTTATGCAATCTAAAAAAAATTGTGAAAAACTGCATTCATTATTCGGTATTCGGCCTTCGGCCAAGTGTTTAAGTTTTATTCAGCTTCAGCTTCGGCCATAAATTTTCATTTCTGTGCTTCCCTAATGTATACTATATATAATACAATAATATAATTCAATTCAGTGGTTGCTGCGTAGATGCTATATATTATCTATATATAATACATTTAAATTCACACACACTTACATATATACATATGTACACACACATATATACCTGTATTCTGTATTCATTCAATACATAGATTTCAGCAGGATCTACACCAGTCTGCTGACATGCTAGCAGAGTAGTAGATGTGTTTAAAAAAAAAGCTTTTATAATTGTAAAGTACAATGTTTTATCAACTGATTGCAATACTCTAAATTTGTTTTAACTATTAGACGAACCAAAAATACGACTTATTTTATCTTTGTGAAAACATTGGACACAGTGTGTTGTCCAGCTTATGAGATGCCATGCAAGTGTAAGCCACTGTGACACTATTGTTCTTTTTTATTATTTTTATAAATGTCTAATGATAATGTCAATGAGGGATTTTTAAATCACTGCTATGCTGAAATTATAACTAATATTGATACTGTTGTTGATAATATAAAATTTTTGTTTCATTACTTTTGGTTTGTTCTGTGTGGTGTTTGTGTCTCCTCTCAATTGCTGTTTATTGCAGTTCTGAGTGTTGCTGACTCAGGTTTGGTTTTGGAATTGGATTGCATTGTTATGGTATTGCTGTGTATTGTTTTGTTGGATTGATTAAAAAAAAAAAAAAAAAAAAAATTTGTTTTTTAAAAATGAGAATCGATTCGGAATCGCACAACGTAAACTATTAAATTCGTATTCGAATCGAATTTTTCCCACACCCTTATTATCTAGCATTATATTTATTTACCTGTTGGAACCTCGTTATTTATCTTTATTTTAGTTCAGTTGGAACCTCGTTATCATCTCTATTTTAGTTTAGTTGGAACCTCGTTATTTATCTCTATTTTAGTTCAGTTGGAACCTCGTTATCATCTCTATTTTAGTTTAGTTGGAACCTCGTTATTTATCTCTATTTTAGTTAGTTGGCACCTCGTTATCATCTCTATTTTAGTTTAGTTGGAACCTCGTTATTTATCTCTATTTTAGTTCAGTTGGAACCTCGTTATCATCTCTATTTTTGTTTAGTTGGAACCTCGTTATTTATCTCTATTTTAGTTAGTTGGCACCTCGTTATTTATCTCTGTTTTAATTTAGTTGGAACCTCGTTATTTATCTCTGTTTTAGTTAAGTTGGAACCCCGTTATTTATCTCTATTTTAGTTAAGTTGGAACCTTGTTATTTATCTCTATTTTAGTTAGTTGGCACCTCGTTATTTATCTCTGTTTTAATTTAGTTGGAACCTCGTTATTTATCTCTGTTTTAGTCAAGTTGGAACCCCGTTATTCATCTCTATTTTAGTTAAGTTGGAACCTCGTTATTTATCTCTATTTTAGTTAGTTGGCACCTCGTTATTTATCTCTGTTTTAATTTAGTTGGAACCTCGTTATTTATCTCTGTTTTAGTTAAGTTGGAACCCCGTTATTTATCTCTATTTTAGTTAAGTTGGAACCTTGTTATTTATCTCTATTTTAGTTTAGTTGGAACCTCGTTATCTCTATTTTAGTTAGTTGGCACCTCGTTATTTATCTCTGTTTTAATTTAGTTGGAACCTCGTTATTTATCTCTGTTTTAGTTTAGTTGGAACCTCGTTATTTATCTCTATTTTAGTTTAGTTGGAACCTCGTTATTCATCTCTATTTTAGTTAGTTGGCACCTCGTTATTTATCTCTATTTTAGTTTAGTTGGAACCCCGTTATTTATCTCTATTTTAGTTAAGTTGGAACCTCGTTATTTATCTCTATTTGAGTTTAGCAGGAATTTCGTTATTTATCTCTATTTTAGTTTAGTTGGAACCTCGTTATTTATCCAGCATTATGTTTATTTACCAACTGGTCTCTATTTTAGTTTAGTTGGAACCTCGTTATTTATCTCTATTTTAGTTTAGTTGGAATCTCGGTTATTTATCTAGCATTATATTTATTTAGCAGTTGGAACCTCGTTATTTATCTAGCATTATTTATATTTACCTGTTGGAATCTCGCTTTTTATCTCTATTTTAGTAGTGTATTTAGTTGGAACCTCTATCTAGAATTATTTATTTACTAGTTGGAACCTCGCTTTTTATCTCTATTTTAGTAGTGTATTTAGTTGGAACTTCTATCTACAATTATTTGATTACAAGTTGGAACCTCGCTTTTTATCTTTATATTAGTAGTGCATTTAGTTGGAACCTCGCTATTTATATTTACCTGTTGGAACCTCGCTTTTTATCTCTATTTTAGTAGTGTATTTAGTTGGAACCTCGCTATTTATCTAACATTATATTTATTTATCAGTTTGAACCTCGCTTTTTATCTCTATTTTAGTAGTGTATTTAGTTGGAACCGCTATCTAGAATTATTTATTTACCAGTTGGAACCTCGCTTTTTATCTCTATATTAGTAGTGTATTTAGTTGGAACCTCGCTTTTTATCTCTATATTAGTAGTGTATTTAGTTGGAACCTCGCTATTTATCTAACATTATATTTTTTTATCAGTTTGAACCTCGTTTTTTATCTCTATTTTAGTAGTGTATTTAGTTGGAACCTCGCTTATTTATATTTACTAGTTGGAACCTTGCTTTTTATCTCTATTTTAGTAGTGTATTTAGTTGGAACCTTGCTATTTATCTAGAATTATTTATTTACTAGTTGGAACCTCGCTTTTTATCTCTATTTTAGTAGTGTATTGGGGCGGGGGGGCGTGGTTAAGAGGAGAGTATATTTACAGCCGATTCACCAACTCTAGTATTTCATATACACACATATATATATATATATATATATATATATATATATATATATATATATATATATATATATAAATAAAATAAATAGTTGAATTTCAGACGGCTTCTATCAAATAGAGTAATAAAAACACAGTTGTTCTACTAACTGTACTGTGCTTCCTGGTTACTAAAAAACAACAACACTTACCTTTCACTATTTGAGTAACGTCACTTCTGAGTTTCCAGAAGATGGCGCCAGTATGTGCTTTGGTCTGCCGTCTCTCGCTGTCAGCCATGTTCGTTTCTGTGTTGTTTGCGTTTATTTTCGTCTCTGTCAGCTCACTGCTTGTGTATGACCGCCAAACACTGTCGGATCTTTGCCCCTCTCCCACTGATATGATCAACTTCGATGTTGGTTTTTGGACGTCCCAGTCAGCTTTTTCACCTGGCCGGATTCCTGCCTTCCTTTCCCGCCTCGTGGCTCCTCTCCCCCGCCACCGTCAGTTGCTACAGATGTAGCTTACCACCACCAGGTGTGAATGAATGATGGGTTCCCACTTCTCTGTGAGCGCTTTGAGTATCTAACAATAGAAAAGCGCGATATAAATCGGAATATTCGGAATGTTTGGCAAGCGGGCCCCACTATCATTACATTTTCATATTAAGGTGTGTGAGACCCCTGGTTTATACATAGCACAAAGTAAAAAAAACTGTATGCAGTGTTATTTCATTTTAAATTTCAAAAGAGTTTTGTGGCTCCCATTGTTTTCTTTATTTTGTGAAATGGGTCAAAAAGTCTCTGTGAGTGGTAAATGTTGCCGACCCCGGTCCTAAACCAATCTGCAGCGATAAACGAGGGATTAGTGTACCCCTCTCAAATTGTCACTGAGCTGAAGTCCCGAGACATTGTGTAGCAAAGTACTATCATCATACAAGGAGATCATTCTCATGCTTATCTCTGTAACACACACACACACACACACACACACACAAAAACGCTGCAGATGACAAACACCTTTACATACTTGGCGAAATATTAGCCCACTTCCATAAAACTCACTTTTTGAGGTTTTGTGGTCACAAAATTTGGCACGTTTGGTTCATTGTTCCCTGATGATTTGTGCTCGGAAGACCACACAAACGGTTAAAGTACCACATGGCTGATTTACCAGCAAAATCCATGTTCAACGAAAACCATGGAGACGTCGTGTTGACCGTGACTTAAACACATCAAGTCGGGTGATTGGGAGCATAGCACACTAATCACTCACAGGAAGGTGTGGAGGGCAGTGATGATCAGAAGCAGGAGGGGCGTGGCTTGAACGAGCGGGGGCGGAGCCCTTTAGTCTCACCTCCACAGGGAAGTGGTCGCTCACCATCAGCACCTGCGCACACACACACACACACACACACACTATAGAGCGTTTTCCGTTCGGGCTCCAGTACTCTGGAATGCCCTCCCGGTAACAGTTCGAGATGCTACCTCGGTAGAAGCATTTAAGTCTCACCTTAAAACTCATCTGTATACTCTAGCCTTTAAAATAGACCTCCTTTTTAGACCAGTTGATCTGCCGCTTCTTTTCTTTTTCTCCTCTGTCCCCCCTTCCCTTGTGGTCCGATGACCATGGATGAAGTACTGGCTGTCCATAGTCGAGACCCAGGATGGACCGCTCGCCTGTATCGGTTGGGGACATCTCTACGCTGCTGATCCGCCTCCGCTTGAGATGGTTTCCTGTGGACGGGACTCCCGCTGCTGTCTTGGATCCGCTTGAACTGAACACTCGCGGCTGTGTTGGAGCCACTATGGATTGAACTTTCACAGTATCATGTTAGACCCGCTCGACATCCATTGCTTTCGGTCCCCTAGAGGGGGAGGGGGTTGCCTACATCTGAGGTCCTCTCCAAGGTTTCTCATAGTCAGCATTGTCAGTGGCGTCCCACTGGATGTGAATTCTCCCTGCCCACTGGGTGTGAGTTTTCCTTGCCCTTTTGTGGGTTCTTCCGAGGATGTTGTAGTCGTAATGATTTGTGCAGTCCCTTGAGACATTTGTGATTTGGGGCTATATAAATAAACATTGATTGATTGATTGATTGACACACACACATCAAGAACTAAGAGCTGCAGGACCCGTGTGTTGTTGTGGTCGTTGATAAAGAGAGGGTGCAAGTGGTACAGCCTCAAAAAGCGACATTTGTATGTAAAGGATATCACCACATGGGCTCAAAAACACTTCGACGAACCACTGGGGCGGTATAGCTCGGTTGGTAGAGTGGTCGTGCCAGCAACTTGAGGGCTGCAGGTTCGATCCCCGCTTCCGCCATCCTAGTCAATGCCGTCGTGTCCTTGGGCAAGACACTTTACCCACCTGCTCCCAGTTAAATGTTACTTAGATATTGGGTTTCACTATGTAAAGCGCTTTGAGTCACTTGAGGAAAAAGCGCTATATAAATATAATTCACTTCACACCAGTCTCATTCTATATCAAATTTTATTGGTACATAAATTGTGCAATATATTCATATCTGGAATATGGCCATCTGAAAACATCCTGTATGCAAAATCATCTCTGAAAAGGCCACCAAAAATTGCCGGTCTACTATTCATTCACACCCACACTCTTGACCCGGTTCCATCCCATTCAAAATCCATGACGTCGTGCCTGATTTTGAAGCATTCATTTAAGTAATTCCACAGGCTTCTTGTGCGCATCTAAAGTATTTGAATCATCGACAGCAAATATCAAGCCTGCATGTCGAGTTGAAGCCGTGGTTCAATTGCAGTTATGTTTGTGTGCTCCTGGTCGTCTTCATGAAACTGCAAACATGGAAGTGGAGGAGAAACAATGACATCATCCAAAGTGGTTTGTGAACATTTAAAGAACCTGGAGGAACTGATACGTCTGCTAGTCTTATCCAACCATGAAGAGTGGAGACAAGGAGGGGGATTAATCAGTGCAAAACACTAAAAACTAACTCAATTATCAACTCGATGAAGCAATTCCGGAAGGAATTGCGTGTGAATGCAAGGCTGAAGTTGAACTGAAATGCTGACAGAACGTAGTATAAATGTAAGAATAGTTTAAATCAGGGGTTGCCCGCTGGCCTGTTCTAAAAATAGCTCAAATAGCAGCACTTACCAGTGAGCTGCATCTATTTTTTGAATTGTATTTATTTACTAGCAAGCTGGTCTCGCTTTGCTCGACATTTTTCATTCTAAGAGAGACAAAACTCAAATAGAATTTAAAAATCCAAGAAAATATTTTAAAGACTTGGTCTTCACTTCTTTAAATAAATTCAATTGTTTTTACTTTACTTCTTATAACTTTAAGAAAGACAATTTTAGAGAAAAAATACAACTTTAAAAATGATTTTTGGATTTTTAAACACATATACCTTTTTACCTTTTAAATTCCTTCCTCTTCTTTCATGACAATTTAAATCAATGTTCAAGTAATTTTTTTATTGTAAAGAATAATAAATACATTTTAATTAAATTCTTCATTTTAGCTTCTTTTTTTACACAAAAAATATTTGTGAAATATTTCTTCAAACTTATGATTAAAATTCCCCAAAAATATTCTGGCAAATCTAGAAAATCTTTAGAATCAAATTTAAATTTTATTTCAAAGTCTTTTGACTTTCTTTTTAAATTTTTGTTCTGGAAAATTTAGAAGACGTAATGATTTGTTTATTCTAACAAAGTGCAGATTGGATTTTAACCTATTTAAATTAAAACATCCATCCATCCATCCATCCATTTTCTACCACTTATTCCCTTTCGGGGTCGCGGGGGGCGCTGGCGCCTATCTCAGCTACAATCGGGCGGAAGGCGGGGTACACCCTGGACAAGTCGCCACCTCATCGCAGGGCCAACACAGATAGACAGACAACATTCACACTCACATTCACACACTAGGGCATGTCATCGAAATTTCTAAAATTAACCAAAATCAGGAAAAATTACTAATGTTCCATAAACTATTTTTTTAAATTTTTTCCAAAATATTTGAATTAGCCAGTTTTTCCTCTTCTTTTTTTGGTTGAATTTTGAATTTTAATGAGTCGAAATTGAAGATAAACTATGTTTCAAAATGAAATTTTGATTTTTTTTTTCCTGTTTTCTCCTCTTTTAAACCATTCAATTAAGTGTTTTTTTCATCATTTATTCTCTACAAAAAACCTTCCGTAAAAAGGAAAAAAAAATGTACGATGGAATGACAGACAGAAATACCCATTTTTTGTATATATATATATATATATATATATATATATATATATATACATAAAATGGGTATTTCTGTCATTTTTTAAAGGTAAATTGAGCAAATTGGCTATTTCTGGCAATTTATTTAAGTGTGTATCAAACTGGGAGCCCTTCACATTAATCAGTACCCAAGAAGTAGCTCTTGGTTTCAAAAAGGTTGCTGACCCCTGATTTAAATGATGAAGAGTTTGAATTTCCAGGAAAACCTGAATTTGGTTTGGAACTTGGGAGAGTGTTAGTTTGTGTTGTTGGAATAAGTTGAAAAATGGGAATTGTGCAACTTGGAAAAATGTCTCATTCATTTAAATGGAACATCCTGGAAATTTGGGGAAAGCGGGATTTAAAAAAAATACATTAGGAACACGAATGAACTGAATGAGCTGAATTGGTTGGTGTTGGAATTGTTTAAATTGGTCAAGAAATGTTGAATTAGTAACAGTTTTTAAATGAGAAATTCCTGGAATTTCGGGAAAACCAGGAATTTTTCTAGTTCCTTTACCAACTTTGTTTTTGTCTTGGATATGAGGAGTGTTTTGACCATGGAAAGGTTGAAATGGGTTGAAAAAAGTAGTCGAACATAAAGGGTGGAAATAGGTTACCAAAAAACGGGAATTCCTAAAAATGTGTAGAATGTGGAAAAATGGTGGATTGAATGTCCAGGATGAGTTGGATGTGTTGAAGGTGGAATGGTTTGAATCGGTTGAAGAAAGTGGGAATTAGGGAAGTTTGAAAAATGGCCAACTCTCTCTGAATGGGGAAAATGGGGGAAAAAAAAGGAATTATAGGGAATTTTTTTTTTTTTTGTAAAATTGTTATAAAGCACAAAATTCCTGAACAGGCTGAATATTTTGAAGTTGAAACAGTTTGAATCAGATTGAAAAAATGTGAATAATGTCCCATTTCAGAAAAAGTGGGAATTTCAGGAAAAGTGGGACTTTTTTCGAAAATGGTAAAAAAAAAAACTTGAATGGTCTGAATGAGTTGAAATTGTTGGTGTTGGAATTTTTCAAAATCTGTTGAGAAATGTTGAAGTATCAACATGTTGAATTAAGAAATGGCATTGCTGAATTTTGGGAAAACGGGGAATTTTTTCAGTTAAAAGAACTTTGTTTTTCTCCCCAATTAAGAGGAATGATTCGACGGCTAAAATGCGTGGAAGGAGTAGTCGACAGAAAAAAGGGTGGAACTAAGGCTTTGAAAAAGCACGAATTCTGGAAAATCCTGGAATTTTTTTCTGACTTGGAAAAAGGTTCATTTGAATTTCCATGGTGGTGGAATGTGTTGGAAGTCAGATGGTATGAAGAGGTTGAAAAAGGGCCAATTCATTTTGAATTGGAAAAAATCTCCCAGAAAACCTGGAAATCTGGGAATTTTTGGAATCTGTCAAGGGAAAGACCGCAATTCCCGAATGGGGTGAAACATGTGGAAGGAAGAGCGCGCCAAAATCTGGAGAAGAAGTTTAAAAACCACGTGTGAATATTTTGAAGCATCACACACTGATTAGTACTAAGGAACCCTGGAATGTAAACATTATTTATTATTATTATGCTGAATGTGTTTGTTAGAAGGGGAGGAGCCTGTTTGAACTTCCTTGTTACTGGTGAGAATTAGTGTACTTAAGTATCCATGTTCTACAATGAGTGGGTTAACCCAAACCATGAAGTACACTCACTAAATAAAAAAACTATATATTTTGGGGGAAGGCATTGCAGCAAATAAGTATTGTATGATTTGTTTTGGTTGTGCAGGTGCAGGATGACACTACAACCAGAACACTTAACACACTTAACATTGTCAGAACGCAAAAAAATGAGCGTCAGTTTTAAAAAAACAAAAACTGGATCATGTTAGATTTGGTGGCTAATGTTCAGGTGCGCATGAAAGTAGGTTTTATCTAAACCTACATGACGATCGTAAAATCATTTGTGGATATGACTTCTATCAGCACGTTTTTGTCACCGTTTCAGTGACTGCATGACTGGAAAATGCATTCTTCTCTAAAGTCAGGACTCCGGTGCTAATTCCATATGGCTGCTAAATAAATCAATAACCCATCATACTCTGCAAAAAGAGGTGACAGGTTGACTTTGGAGCGTTGATAAGGGAGGCACTATGTAGAACACTGACTTTTTGAACAGTAAATAGTAGGGGTGTAACGGTACGTGTATTTGTATTGAACCCTTTCGGTACGGGGGTTTCGCTTCGGTTCGGAGGTGTACCGAACGACACGGACGTCGCACGTCGTGTAAACAAAGCACACCGAGGGCCCCGACTTAAACAAGTTGAAAAACTTATTGGGGTGTTACCATTTAGTGGTCAATTGTACGGAATATGTACTGTACTGTGCAATCTACTAATAAAAGTTTCAATTAACAAAAAAAAACAACACACGGCATGCTAGCAGTGACCGGGCTATTATAGACTGACCATACCTCCTCTTGTCACTGGACATGTCCTCATTTGCGGGGCTGTCCGGGTGGAGTTTCTTAAATGCCTCGAATGTCATTTTAAGTTAGGGTTGCGTGTATTTTCAATGTACGTTCAGGGTTAACAAGGGGTTGAAAAACAAAACAAAAAGTGGTGCCGCAGCAACATTGGTGAGGGAGGGGCAGAGAGAGAGAGCGAGAGAGTTATGATAAACGCGCATGCGTCGCCAGGCTCTGCTTTTTATCCATTGATTAATCAGATTTTATTTTTTATTTATTTATAGCAGGGGTGTCAAAAGTGTGCCCCGGAGGCCATTTGCAGCCCCACAACTAATGTTTTAAAGGCCCACGGCACATTCTAAAAAATACTATTAAAATAAACCAAAACATAAACAAAAGTGAAATAAAAAAGCTTAAAGGCTAAATGTAATTTAGAAAAAGTTGCAACGTTGACTAATAAAACAAAGCTGTTTTTTTTCCTTTGAAACTGTCATTGCTCAAAACTTCTACAGAGGACCACATTCTTCAGAGGAACTTGAGAGAACCTGCTGCCCAACAGCATCTCTGTCTGGACTGAAGCCTGCAATTCCTCAGACTGGAAGTCTCTCCAGAGAGTGGTGAGGACGACGGAAAAGATTATCAGGACTCCTCTTCCTCCTATCCAGGAGATCGCAAAAAGCCGCTGCCTGACCACGGCTCAGAAAATCTGCAAAGACTCCTCCCACCCCCGCCAAGGACTGTTTTCACTGCTGGACTCTAGGAAGAGGTTCCGCAGCCTCCATAGCAGAACTCCCAGGTTCTGTAACAGCTTCTTCCCTCGGGCTGTAAGACTATTGAACGCATCATAACTAAATTATCCCCTTAACTCCCCCAAAATGGATTAAGTCACTGGAATTAAAGACAATATAACATACATCCATAAACATGGACGCATATGAAAAAGTGCAATGTATTTATCAGTACAGTAATCTATTTATTTATATCTGCACCTTATTGCTTTTTTTTTTTTTTATATCCTGCACTACCAAGAGCTAATGCAACGAAATTTCGTTCTTATTTGTACTGTAAAGTTTAAATTTGAATGACAATAAAAAGGAAGTCTAAGTCTAATGTTATTATGAATTATTGACCTATCCAAGTTTCCGATTACTTCACATCAAATATTCCACTAAGAAAAATATTTCAGGTGGAAGATTTATCAAATTTGTTAAATAATCAAATGTATATTTTGTGTTTTCTTACTGTACCGAAAACGAACCGAGCCGTGACCTCTGAACCGAGGTACGTACCGAACCGAAGTGTTTGTGTAGCGTTACACCCCTAGTAAATAGCTTGAGTGGTTTGTTTGTCATAGCTGCAAACTGCTTAGATCTGGAGTATTAGACCTAAACCTGAGCAGGTTCCTAAGAGTGTGCTTAAAACATGGCTAAGTGTGCTCTCCTCAAACATTAGTTCTCTTCTATGAGGTTCAAGTCTAGTTCTGTGCAGTCTCGTTCAAAAACCGTTTGCGCCTCTGATGTCGAAGTCCTTTTGATTGTATCGTCTTCGTCCTCTTCACTCTCGCTCAGCGGCCTGATGCTCGCTCGGCCCAGGAACTCGGCGGGCGAAACGGCGGAGTTCTTCTCCACGTGGGACCGCGCCGTAGCGACCGTTACGTCGCCGTTGCCAATCTGCAGTGGGAAGAGACTCATCTTCATTAACAGCTCATATAATTCTCAGTCACCGTTTAACCGACTTTTCTAATCCAGCTGAACGTCGTTCGTTTTAATTTGGAATCAGTATTTTGTAGAACAAAACACTTTAACAGCCACCAAGCAAGAAGTTTGATTAAAAAGCTTTTACATATACTAACCCCAAAACCAGTGAAGTTGGCATTTTGTGAGGTGTGAATTACAGTGGGGCAAAAAAATGTAGTCAGCCAGCGATTGTGCAAGTTCTCCCACTTCAAATGATGACAGAGGTCTGTAATTTTCATCATAGGTACACTTCAACTGTGAGAGACAGAATGGGAAAAAAAAATCCAGGAATTCACATTGTAGGAATTATAAAGAATTTATTTGTAAATTATGGTAGAAAATAAGTATTTGGTCAACAATTCAAAGCTCTCACTGATGGAAGGAGGTTTTGGCTCCAAATCTCACGATACATGGCCCCATTCATTCTTTCCTTAACACGGATCAATCGTCCTGTCCCCTTAGCAGAAAAACAGCCCCAAAGCATGATGTTTCCACTCCCATGCTTCACAGTAGGTATGGTGTTCTTGGGATGCAACTCAGTATTCTTCTTCCTACAAACAGGACGAGTTGAGTTTATACCAAAATGGATACATGGATGATACAGCAGAGGATTGGGAGAATGTCATGTGGTCAGATGAAACCAAAATATAACTTTTTGGTAGAAACTCAACTGGTCGTGTTTGGAGGAAGAAGAATACTGAGTTGCATCCCAAGAACACCATACCTACTGTGAAGCATGGGGGTGGAAACATCATGCTTTGGGGCTGTTTTTCTGCTTAGGGGACAGGACGATTGATCCGTGTTAAGGAAAGAATGAATGGGGCCATGTATCGTGAGATTTGGAGCCAAAACCTCCTTCCATCAGTGAGAGCTTTGAATGGTTGACCAAATACTTATTTTCCACCAGAATTTACAAATAAATTCTTTAAAATTCCTACAATGTAAATTCCTGGATTTTTTTTTCACATTCTGTCTCTCACAGTTGAAGTGTACCTATGATGAAAATGACAGACCTCTGTCATCATTTGAAGTGGGAGAACTTGCACAATCGCTGGCTGACTAAATACTTTTTTGCCCCACTGTATATTTATATAGCACTTTTCTCTAGTGACTCGTAGCGCTTTTCCATTGTGAAACCCAAGATGTAAGTTACATTTAAACCAGTGTGGGTGGCATTGGGAGCAGGTGAGTAAAGTGTCTGGCCCAAGGACACAACGGCAGTGACTAGGATGGCGGAAGCGGGGATCGAATCTGGAACCCTCAAGTTGCTGGCACGGCCATTTTACCAACCGAGCTATACCGTTGTGTAAATGGTAAGTAAATACAGAATACAATAATTTGCAAATCCTTTTCAACCTATATTCAATTGAATAAACTGCAAAGACAAGATACTTGACGTTCAAATTTTTAGAAAATATTAGCTCATTTGGAATTCGATGAGTGCAACTTGATTTAAATAAATCTGGCACACGTGGGGTTAGTCAGCGGCGGCGGCGATGACCAAGAAGAACGCGGAGTTGGAATATAATTACAACACTTTATGTACATATTTATATAATATTTACATATTTATATAATATGTAACAACAAGCTCCATTCACAGACATTGCTTTTATGAGCAGGCAAGAGAGTCAAAAGCCGGGGGGAAAAAAAACAAAGAAAAAACGCTTCATTTGGCTGCTAACATCTGCAGTAACATATTTATCATTTTTGGTTGTATTATTTTGTCAAAACGGTTATTGACAAATAAATTCATTAAAAAACAAAAGTTTATTAATTTAGGATTCTATGGCTGCTCAGTACAATGTTTAATAATGTGAACGTACTAAACATGTGGTATATATTGTTTCTGATTTTATTTACAGCACCTTGTTAAAAAAAAAAAAAAAAAAAAAATATTAAATGGTGTTTCTCACCTTCTTTATCAAAGAGCAACTTTTTTTCCCCAGTCGTACACAAAAAATACAAAAATTAACCCATGGAATTCTTTGGGTACTAGATTCAGCGAAATGATATGCTGGCACACGTACGAGTTTATACATGCAATGTTTGGCAATACGATAACTGGCAGTATAAAAAAACAGGGCGGAAACGGGATCATACAAAAAGTGAGGCGTATGAAAACCGAGGTACCGCTGTTTTGTCTGTGTATCATAGCTCGTGTTTGGTAAAACCTTTCAACCATGGGTGTCAAACTAATTGTAGCTCAGGGGCCGCGTGGAGGAAACTCTGTGCAGACGCTGGTTGGACTATTAAAATCATGGCATTAAAACAAAAGAAAACTTCAGATTATTTTAGTTGTGTTACTTTGGTCGAAAACAGAACAGACACATTGTGGAAATATTACAATAAAATTATAGAAAAAAATACCGGCAGCGGTAAAGTTTAGATCCATGAAGGAAAGAAGTAAGTGAATGAATGTTTATAACTGAACACATTCACATATGCATAAAAATTGGTTTTCTTTTGTATTCTTTTTTTAAATAAATTAACCTCTTAAGGCCCAAGCTGTTTGTATACATGTTTTTTTATTTATCTTTGCTATTTGGACTTATTGGACCTTGATTAGAATAAAAAACTAAAATAATCCTTTAATATGATATCAATAAGTGCACAAATATGTAGTGACATACAATTTTTATTTTTAAACTTTTTTCCCCCAAATTCCATTTTATGTTATACTCTTCTGACACCACCAGATAGCAGTATAAGTGTCCATATGTTGGCATAAGACCCCAATTCAGTAGTGTATACAATTTTGAAAATAAGAGCTAAAAGGTGCTGTCCACGCATGTGGCCACTAAGGCCTTTAGAGGTTAAGTAACTTTTATGACAACCTTTTTCCAAAACACAATATAGGATGTGAGATATAACAGGATAATGCATACATTCATCATTTGTTTTCAAAATGCTTACAAAAAAGTGGGACCCCACAAAATTTACTGTAGGACCCTATTTTTGACTTGATGGGGTCCCTGGGACCCCATTTTGAAAATGTCTAGCGCCAACACTGATGGAGCATTGGTGTGTGCAAAACAGCAGCAGGTTTTAATACTAATCAAATATCATCCCGGGGGCCATAGATAAGACTTGACTTTGACATCCCTGCTTTAAACTGAATGAAAAACTGCAGTTTGCACAATATTTTCAAACCAAATGTTCCACAGATGTATTTAGAGGGTGATCAAGGGTGATGGGTCAAAGAGAATCATTTCACCACACCTAGTGTGTGTGTGACAATCATTGGTACTTTAACTTTAGTGAAGTCAGGTGATAATCTGGGATTGCCAAACCCTATGACCTCCTGGTACCCCAGCACCTCCAAAACCCTCAAATCTAGACTCCAAACATCCCAGAACAAGCTAGTCCGGTTACTTTTAGACCTCCACCCCAGATCACACCTCACTCCAACCCACTTCTCCAAAGTGGACTGGCTCAGGATGGAGGACAGAGTAAAACAACTTGCACTGAGCCTGGTCTATAAAATCCGCTACACCTCCCTGATACCGAAGTACATGTCAAATTACTTCCTTAATGTAAATGACAGCCATAACCACAACACCAGGGGGAGCTCCACAAACCACGTTAAACCCAGATTCCGATCTAAGAAAGGTCTTAACTCATTCTCTTTCTATGCCACATCAATGTGGAATGCACTCCCAACAGGTGTAAAAGTAAGTGCAACTCTGTATTCATTCAAAACCGCTCTAAAACAACACCTCCAGGCAACTTCAACCCTTTACTAATAACCTCATCCATTCACATCCCATCTCCCCGGATTGTAAATAACCTAATGTAAATAATCAAATGTTTTTCTAATGTATATACTTGTTCTTATGCTATGTGAACTCACTATGTTCTCTGCTGGCTGTACATATCCTACTAAGTAAGACCTACACTGTTTCAATGTCCATTTCTCTGTTGATGCAATTGTTGATGACTGAAGTACTGATATCAACCAAAGCTCCTCATCCCAACCCCCGGATTGTAAATAATGTAAATAATTCAATGTATATACTATGATGATTAACTTGTGTGATGACTGTATTATGCTGATAGTATATATTTGTACCATGAATTGATTAACGTGGACCCCGACTTAAGTTGAAAAACTTATTGGGGTGTTACCATTTAGTGGTCAATTGTACAGAATATGTACTGAACTGTGCAATCTACTAATAAAAGTTTCAATCAATCAATCACCGGCACCGTTAATACTGTATGGCAAAGAGCAAAATAAGCTAACCTGCGTCATCTTGCTGAAGTCGAGCCCCGGCCTCGGGCCAGGTAACACATCTGGGTCATGGCGCCTCTTCAAACGAGGTTTGCGCATGTCGCAGGGCTGCGAGTGGCATCGTGGCAGTGCTGGGTGCGGGTCGCGTCGAGAGGAGGATGGCGTGCTGCAGGCTGAGGTGGGAGAAGGAGACAAGGCAGGGCCCTCCATGCCCTCCATGCCCACAGCATGTGCTGCCCGAGGGTGCTGGGCCAACATGGACGTATTCAAAACTTGCAAAGGAGAGAGGGAGTAGCGGCGGTGCAGCACCAAGTGGCCCGAGAGGGGCGTCGGTGACGAGGAGCATGAGGAAGTGGTGGCCAGTGATGAAGAGCAAGCGGTTTTTGGTGATTCACACGGGTCCCACGGGAAGCTCCATGGCAGTGGAGAGTCTGCAGACAGTGCTAAGCTAAAGAAAGTGGGGCTCGAGGAGGAATGTAAAGAGGACGACTTAGAGAAGGTCCTGCGACCACAGAGAGGCAACAAGCAGTCTCCAGAGCCTACATTAGATGTTCCTACGCTTTGACTGGCACGTTCTACTGGGGTCCAGACTTTGGATGCACTAGGATGCCATGTGGAGCGGCACCGGGAGAGATCCTCTGGTACAGAGAGGGAGCGACAGTGGCGTTTAGGAGGCGGTGGAGGCGGAGAGCTCTGGAAAGTCTTGTTTGCAATGGAAACCTCAGCTCCATGGTGAGGTTTTCCCACTTGGCAAGGCCACGTGGAGTCCAGTCCACACGTTGCATCCAGAGGTTTGGCTTTGAATAGTGGCTGTGAAGGAACGCTGCTCTCTGAAAAAGCCAAGAGACGACAAAATGAGAAAGGTCTCAACATGCAGCAGATCAATCCACTGCACTTGCCTTGGGTGGACTTGCATGCTCTCCAGGAGATAGTGGGGCTGGAGCCGAGTGCAGGTAGCGTCTGAAAACAAAAGACATTGTTCCAAAAACACCACTGACAAGTACTGATATCTTATGTTTCCAGTATCAGACAGTACAGTTCTTCACAGTATGGTGAACCCTTGAGTTTGCTTAGCGGGATGAACAATGACAGATGGGCAAAACATGTCATGTGTCTTCAGGTGCTTGGAATGTTGTAGATTATGCTAAATACAAACAGAATAAACCATGTGATGTTAGTACAACAATTAAGGAAAATTAGTCAATTACATTAATACCATCCTGTAATTTGATTTTGATATTATCAATATTCATGTAATCTTCTGATAGATTAAACACTATAATAATAATAATAATAATAATGGATTAGATTTATACTGCGCTTTTCTATTGTTAGATACTCAAAGCGCTCACAGAGAAGTGGGAACCCATCATTCATTCACACCTGGTGGTGGTAAGCTACATCTGTAGCCACAGCGGCACCAATATTAGCTAATATATTTCATCCCGCTATATAGGGCTGGGCGATATGGCCTTTTTTTAATATCTCCATTTTTAGACCATGTCACGATACACAATATATATCTCGATATTTTGCCTTAGCCTTGAATTGCATCAAAAATAGAGGTATTAAAAAAGGTCATATCGCCCAGCCCTATATAGAGGGATGAAATATATTAGCTAATATTGCTGCGGCATCAATACTTTTGAAACAGTGCAAAACAAGTACTTTGAAAAAAAAGTAACATTTTTACATTTTGTGACAGCCATGTTTGAACAGAAGGGCCATTTTTAAATAATCCAATTATGTAAATCCAAATATAACAAAGTCATATTTACCAATATGAAATAAAACCCCCAGGACATAATCACAGAAAAACCAGCAGCAATACAGAACACAGACAATGTGCAAGACTTTACAGAGACAGTACAGCAAGCGCTGTGAAGGCTTCTGAGCTGTGATTCAGAGGATGAGCTTTAGGGGGCAGTAACGTTTGCATACTGGGTTGGAGCCAGCTTGGGAAGGAAGTTTTAGGAAGCGTGTTGGCGGTGTTGAAAGTGTGGATTGCATCCGACTCCAAGAACTACAGCTGTTTTTGTGCATCCCAATAAAAGGCTGACTTGTGCTATTTTGCCTCATCGATATTCTGCCAACACTACAGTAATTCAAGTGAAGCATTTGACAGGATGCTCAACATCATCTGTTTAGTTAACTTCGCCCGGGGCTTTTTGTGGTCCTAAAGAAGATTGTGTCTGGGGGCCCCATTTAGGTCTTTAATATTGGTTATGTACTATGCTAGGGCCCAGGGCCGACCAGCCTCGTTCGTGATATGGTCGAACAGTCGTCCCTCACCAGATTACTCTTTGAAGTTTGCAGCTTGTGAAGGTGACTATGAGGGTGTTATATCATGTCTCAGAGGCTTTCTTAATATCACAGACGGTGGTAAACATCTTTTTTAAGATCTAGGAATATAAATGTTCCATAAATCCATAATTTGTGGAAATGTACTTAAGACAGCCAGGCCTGGAACCATTACTTTTTGGTGACTGAGTAAGTGCATAAAATATGCAACCCCAAAAAAATGCAGATATTAACAAATAATGTACTAATATTTTATAACATATGTAAAGATTTGTATTTAGTGGTGGCTTGTATTTAGGATTCACGGTTCAATCCCCGCTTCCGCCATTCTCGTCACTGCCGCTGTGTCCCTGGAGAAGACACTTAACCAACCCACTCTCAGTACTATTTACACTTATTTAAATATAGCATAAAGATATGGATAATGGGTTTCACTATGAAAGATGCTTTGAGTCTCTAGATAAAAGCGCTTTATAAATATATTACACTTCACTTATATTGATAATCACGTACAAACAATGAACACAAATACGTCTGCAATTCAGTTCAATGCCATCCATCCATTTTTCTATGGCTTATTCCAATGCAGTATGTTAAATAGTCATGTGTTTATACTGCAGATAATGTGCAAAGTTTATATGAAAAGGTAAAAACAAATAGGTTGAGAGGTCCATGTGAAAAGAAAGTGTTGGATATCTTCTTCTTCCTACCGCAGTGACGGCGCTGCAATACTGCTTTGGCTCTTATGGTCTCCAAGTACCGCCCTATTGACCAACATTAAAATACATTAGCGTAATTGGCCTAAGTATTCATTAAAAAAAAAAAAAAAGATTTTATTTAACAAGTAGACAAATTGCAAAAAATTTGCAAAAACTATTTAAAAATATATATACATGTATGTATGTTATCAAACATATTTAAGGAAAAGGTTTGGCTTAAATATGAATTTAAATAATTTGGTCGTTTAATAAATAGGACTGTCAACTTGTCACCATGATGGCATGTGAAGCGATGCTAAATTAGCAATTATCTTTATGGCTTTTTGGAATGGCGTCTGTCGTGACGCTGCTAAACTGACCTAAAACTATCACAAAAAACACGTTGACTCACAGCTGATAAGTTTAGCAAATGTATAATTGTACCCACAAGGTAATTTAGTCTGTCAAATTAGAACAACAAACACCTGCAGACCACAACGACCACTTGGATGATCAGCTACTCAAGTGACCAATCGTCATCATAGTCGTTGTGGCCCTTAGTGTGTATGCCATGACTACTTGTATTTAGTTTTTCGGTCTAGTTACTACCGTTTACGTCAGCACCTCTGTCATTACGGAACTGAATTTCGGTACCACAACCTAATCATTAAAATTCGGTATCAAAAAATGATCATCTGTTACAGTCCTAGTTGGATATTTGAGGAGTCTCGGAATTGGGGCTGGGCGATATATCGATATACGCGATATATCGCGGGTTTGTCTCTGTGCGAGATAAATGGTAAATGAGTTGTACTTCTATAGCGCTTTTCTACCTCTTTTTAAGGAGCCCAAAGCACTTTGACAGTTTCCTTCTCTGCATGAACGTTTCAAATGATCATATATTAATGCAGTATGAACAAAAATGTTATAATATAGACACATAGAATCATCATCCTGCTGGGATTATAGGCATCAAGTGTTCATTCAAGGCTAAGGCAAAATACCGAGATATATATCGTATATCGCGATATGGCCTAAAAATATTGCGATATTAAAAAAAGGCCATATTGCCCAGCCCTACTTGGAATGCAAATGTAATAAAATGTGCACAGTATCAAAGTGAACTGAACCGTAATTGCGTAATAGAAACCAATTACATACCACGTTCCCATTGAAAGCCTTGTGATAAGGCTCTTCCAAACTTTGCTTTCGGAGCTGCTCTGTGATAAGTGTCACCATAATGGCAGCTATGATCCAGGAACTGTTGGCTCAGACACCTGGCATGGCGTGTCCTCTCCACACTTCAATTACTTCCAGTCGTCTCCATCGTGCTCCCACCTGTATGGACGGAGCAATAGATCAGTATGAAACATTATCATTGTTTAAAGTAACAACAGAGCTAAAGGGGTTACGGCATAGTTTAAAGGACCTTTTAGTCCCTGACAGAATGAAAAGCTTCATACATGTTCCACTGAAAAAGTGAGTCTCCGGCAGGCCACGAGCAGAAGTTCATGTTCACAAAAGCAGAGAGCACACATGGACACGAGGACAACCAGAACAAAGAAACACTTCACATTCCATCATGTTCACATAGCAAGTGAGCACTGCAGTCTGTTATTGGTGTATAAAAATGTACAAACTATTTGTCGTGCATGGCATAGAACATGCAGAATAAGTTCCAAATGGAAGGTGTTGGGGTAAAAATGGGGGAGTTATACTAAACAGATAACAGCAGTTGTGACTTGTGAAGAAGGGGGAGGGAGAGAAGGAAAGGGAGAGAATGGGGGAAGTGTGAGGGAAAATGAATGGGGATAGGGGCTGGTAGCATGCCATAGAATCTTTGCAAAGAACAAATGACCAAGTCCCCGGCATTTATATTACTATGGCAAAACTGGGTATAGCCAAAGTCTTTTTTTGAGGGGATGTGCAAATAAAAACTAAATCCTCGGTTGCACTGTTGCATGCAAGAGAACCTTTGCACAGCTCCATAAAAACAGATACCATGCCTAAGCAAATGGTTGCATTGCATACAACCAAAACCAATAGTTAGATTCGAATGTGACAGTTGCTTGGAATTTCTACCACTCCTCCAGTGCAGCCAGTAAAGTGTTTTAAGATTGGTTCCAACATGCAAGTCGCAAATATGGTGTGATTCAACACTTGTTGTTGGCAGTCAGATGTGGCCTGCAGGGAGTAGGCATACAAACACTAAAATAACTTCATTTTGACACCAATGATCTATGTTGCAACCAATACACACTAGTTTTATCCAGCTTTGCATTATTAGCCTTCACAATAATACACTGTCAAACGAGTTTATTACAAAATAGTGCACCATTAAAGGCCTACTGAGACCCACTACTAGCGACCATGCAGTCAGATAGTTTATATATCAATGATGAAATATTAACATTGCAACACATGCCAATACGGCCGCTTTAGTTTACTAAATTGCAATTTTAAATTTCTCGCAAAGAATCCTGTTGAAAACGTCGCGGAATGACGTCACCGGTGGTAGCGGACATGTTCTCCCAGCACCGATCACGGCTAAAAGTAGTCTGTTTTTATCGCATAATTACACAGTATTCTGTACATCTGTGCTGCTGAATCTTTTGCAATTTGTTCAATTAATAAAGGAGACTAAAAAGAAGAAAGATGTTGGTGGAAAGCGGTGTATAGCAGCCGGCTGTAGCAACACAAACACAGCCGGTGTTTCTTTGTTTGTTATGAAACTTTAATATGGAACGGAGCGGTCAAGCGAACATGTTTCTCTACCACAAGTCAGCCGGCAGGTTTCGGTGAGAAAATGGTGGTAATAAGTCGGCTCTTACCGTAGACATGAGCGGAGCTCGTGTCGTTCCTCCTGCAGCTGTCAAAGAGGCAGCTGCGACTTTCTTGCCTCCTCCGTGGCTTCTCTCAGAGACACGGGAGGTCTTTCAGGTATGACTATATAATCTCACCAAAACACTAGTAACACAATAAGCAAATAAGGGATTTTCCAGAATTATCCTAGTAATGTGTCTAATAACATCTGAATCGCTCCCACAGCCCTCGTCTTTTTCTTTCTTTCTTCTAGTCCTTCACTCTCACTATCCTCATCCACGAATATTCATCCTCGCTCAAATTAATGGGGAAATTATCGCTTTCTTGGTCCAAACCGCTCTAGCTGCTGGTGGCCATGATTGTAAACAATGTGAGGAGCTCCACAACCTGTGACATCACGCGAACATCGTCTGCTACTTCTGGTACAAGCAAGGTTTTTTTTTTACTAGCGACCAAAAGTTGAAAACTTTATCGTCAATGTTCTCTACTAAATCCTTTCAGTAAAAATATGGCAATATGGCGAAATGATCAAGTATGACACATAGAATGGACCTGTTATCCCCGTTTAAATAAGAAAATCTTTTTCCAATAGGCCTTTAACTAGGCTGACTGGTTCTGACAACGGGATGGAATATCATTACATATATTAAACATAATAGTCGTGTCACAACACGATTTATGTGCGCTTATAATCGAAAAAACAAATTAGCTCAGCAATACGACAGAGTTTAGCGAGGCTATCAGGCTAGCATGCTGTGGGGGTAACATACTTATTTGAGCTATTCGGCCTGTTTACTGTTGTTTTGCAAATTGACACCACGCGTAAAGTGTTCGTGTGATAAATAAGAGAGTAAGAACACAGCTGACACAGTTTGAATAAGCACGTCCGCGGCAGGCTAGCGTGCTACACAGCTGTCCTGATGCATTACCTTCGTTTGGCGGTTCCTTAGCAACCGAGGCTGCGCAGTGCACCGGATGAGCGTCGCCGAGCCGAGGGTTTATATAGCTTCTGGGCGATACCATTACAGCAAGAGCGGGGGTTACGAGTCTCCAAAAGTCACCCGCAGCGGATATTACAGGTACAATTTTTGATATAAAACTTTTATACGTGACTTGCAACTACTTTTTTAAGTGTTTTTAGCTTTGGGAAACATGTTTGTTTTTTTTAAGTCGCCCGCACATATACACCCGAGTTGGACCACTCCATTACGAGTCGAGGTCGAAGGCGGAAGTGTAAGAATCGAAACACCTTCAAACAAATAGTTACGATCATATCTATTTTTTATAAAGCATAACGTAACTCAGCGTGTACACTAAAGTAAACGGTTGGGTAATTTCGATCGATTTCACCCACTTGTGAAGACAAAAACAATGTAATAGCTGACGTGGTTTGTACACATGCGCAGTGTGTTCCAGTGTTTTTAAAATAAACCCACTCGTTACGAGACATGGCGTCAAAGCTCCTCAGCAAAGACAACACCCTGGCAATGAGGAGAAAGTTAATCGGGTAACCGCATTTATTTTTTATAGTATGTAACGGACACTTTTTTCGTGTCACGTGATAACGGTCTTGACATTTGTTTTTGATTGCAGGCAATCGTGCAGACTTTTTTATTCAGACGATCCGGTTAAGATTGTGAGGGCGAGGGGACAATATCTGTTTGACGAGAAGGGACAGCGCTATTTGGACTGTATCAGCAATGTCCATCACGGTAAATGTATTTTTCATCAACATTTTTCAGTTTGAAACAAAAAATCGTCACGCTCCTGCCATCTAGTGGCATCTTTTTGTTAAACCCCACTTGTCTTTTTTTAACTGTAGTGGGCCACTGCCACCCCAGCGTTACAAAGGCTGCGTCAGAACAGATGGACCTTCTGAACACCAACACCAGATTCCTGCACGACAACTTAGTCCTGTATGCAGACCGCCTGGCTGCCACCTTGCCCGACAGACTTTCGGTCTTCTACTTTGTCAACTCCGGGTAAGTTTTGCATCGGCAACGTGGGCCCTCGCAGTGATAAGTGAAACCACGGTAAGACTGTGATCGTTGTAAGTCGTAAGTCATGCTGCCGTTTTCAGAATCTGAACCTGAGAAAGGTAGAAAATCACTGATGACCTGTGTTCTCACAGCTCTGAGGCCAATTACAATGCTGGTGTTTTCAGAATCTGAGCCTGAGAAACATTTCTAGAGTCAGAACATCACTGATAACCGGTGTTCTCACAGCTCCGAGGCCAATGATCTGGCTCTGCGCCTGGCCCAGCAGTACACCCAACACGAGGACGTCATCGTTCTCGACCAGTGATGCTTCCCTTTTTAATAAATCACGTTCATCTCCTCAGATCACACGTTTTAAAACCTCAACCCGTCTCTTTTCAGTGCCTACCACGGTCATCTCATGTCCCTCATCGACATCAGTCCCTACAAGTTCCGGAAACTGACCGGACAAAAAGAATGGGTCCATGTGGTGAGTTAAGTACAGCAGTTCCATAAAATCTCTTATTAATGGTATCGACCCCACCAGGCACCTTTACCGGACACCTACAGAGGTGTGTACAAGGACAAGCCCGATCCAGGACAAGCGTATGCCGATACAGTCAAAGACTTGATAGAGGAGGTGCACCTCAAAGGTCGAAAGGTGATGTAAACAACATGTCACGACGCATCAATGCTCATCTAACAACTTTTCCAATAGATTTCAGCCTTCTTTGCTGAATCCATGCCGAGCGTGGGCGGACAACTGGTTTTGCCCCAAGGCTACTCAGCCAAAGTTGCAGAGTAGGTCTACATGGTTATTTGCGGTGTATGATCGATACACTTACTGCTCGTGCTCCACACAGGTACGTGCACGCAGCAGGCGGAGTGTTCGTGGCCGACGAGGTGCAGACAGGCTTCGGACGCACGGGGAGTCACTTTTGGGCTTTTCAGCTGCAAGGTGCAGATTTCTGCCCGGACATAGTGACCATGGGCAAACCCATGGGCAACGGGCATCCTGTAGCGTGTGTGGTGACTACGGCGGAGATAGCAGGAGCTTTCACTGACAACGGTGTGGAGTATTTCAATACGGTATGTTGGCTTTAATGTGGCATTGCGAGTGGTAGAGTTTCAATAGAGTATGTTGGTCCTGTGTCAATATCAGATGATTGGGTGTCTTTATCTTATGAAGCACTTTGTCAAAGCAGCACAGGCCGACACTTTAAACCAGGGATATTAAACTGTGGATTATGGGGTTGAAAATTGCTCATTTTATAGCTCTTTGAATAGTGCTTGTATGTAAAAATACAAACATGACTAGAATGACAAAACCCTGCATTCATGCTTCATATGGGAAAGATGAATAATCCAGGTTCTGATCATTACATCAATCACATACCATGAATTGATTAACTTAAACAAGTTGAAAAATTTATCCGGGTGTTACCATTTAGTGGTCAATTGTACGGAATATGTACTGAACTGTGCAATCTACTTATAAAAGTTTCAATCAAACAAACATCAAGTCAGAACAATAGGAAGCTAAGTACATTTGTTTGTGCATGTTTTTTTGTTGCAGTTTGGCGGTAATCCAGTGTCATGTGCCATCGGTCTGGCTGTTCTTGACGTGATAGAAAAAGAAGACTTGAGAGGAAATGCCACAAGGGTTGGCAAACATCTTAAGGATTTGCTGTCAACGCTTAAAAGCAGACATCAAATTATTGGAGATGTAAGGTAACGACACTGCAATTGTGTACTAACAAAGATACATCTGGAGCAGTGATTCTCAAACTGTAGTTAGTGTACCACTAGCAGCACATTAGCTCCATCTAGTGGTACATCAAATTACTTGATTAGGGTTCTTCATTAACTGTGTAATGTTAATTATGTTTGTAAAAAGTACCTTGTTCCCAACTTAATACTTAGACTTTCTACACTACTGCATATTATTGTCACTAGAGAGCCAAGATTTTGATTTAAGTTTGAAGCACTGATTTCAATATAAACTATATTGCCAAACTAGTATAAACAATGTAATTTAACATGCTTATTTTTGTATATATACACACACATCACCCTGATCCATCTGAACAGAGGAGAGGGACTTTTTGTTGGTGTCGAGCTGGTTGAAGACAGACAACTCATGACACCTGCCACTAAAGTTGCAGCACAACTGGTTAAAAGGTAATACACAGAAAAAATTTGCATTTTAAATTGGTTGATTTAATTATTTGTAGTTTAGGCTTAAGTTGGAGGATCGCATCTGTGTGAGCACGGACGGCCCCTGGGACAGCGTGGTGAAGTTTAAACCTCCCATGTGCTTCAGTATGGAGGACGCTGAGCTGGTGGTGCAATGTATCGACCGCATTCTCACAGGTTAACACAATTGTGGTGTTCAACTTCTGCAACCTTTTTAACACTTAAATGTTACTTCAGACATGGAAGCCAGCCACTGATGTGAAACTAGGAAAGGAAGACATCTAATGAAAGGTGCGTTGAATCCTGTAGAAAATGTTTTAATGTGTTCAGACATTGTCAGATGGTCACATTCATAGTTCAGAGGTAGAGACGACTTGATAGCAGATGTGCTGCCATTTCCTGACCTCACTGCATTTAGGAACCTCAAGGCATATACTGTAAGGGTTTTAATTCTGTAATGTAAACATTGTTTAATTTGTTTCCATAGGAATCAGCAGCCATTTTGCAATACTGTTAATGTATGCAGAATCCATTTGAAGGAATCACCCACAGACATCTCTACACTGTTACCTTTGCAGATTGTGTAACAGATATGCAAGTAAATTGTTATATAAATTAGCAACAGTAAAAAAATAAATTTCTTCTATCAGTACTGCTCAGACAAATCTTTTCAATGCACATTAATATAAACACTTACCCGACCACACTCACACTACTTATGTTCAAGTATTGCAGTTTCACATCTAGGGGGTTGACATTTAACACTGCAGGTGGTGAAGCCCTCTCCCGCAGCTTCCAAAAGGGGCCTCCGTCGCGATGTTCACATTACTCCGGCTATATTGAGCAAGCCATTTAACAGTACAATCAATACAGTTAACATTATCTTTACAAATAATAACAGTAAGATCCATTTGTAATATAAATCAAAAGTTTATTTCTACCAATTTGCCCAAGACACTAGAGGAATGAGTATCCAGTGAGAGAGGGAGATACCCTCTTACATTTAACAGGCTTGCGTTCAGTTGAGTTACACGAGTAAAGCCACTTAAAAATTGCAAACACGAACGGGGAAGAAACTCCTTAAAAGCCAAAAAACAAAATGGAGAAGGAAAAAAAAAAAAAAAGATGCTGGTTGTCTTTTTACCAAGCCATCTGCAAACATTCATTACAAGTTTACAATGAACCCTTTAGTTTCAATCCTTTGTTTTGTCTCACCCATGCAACTTGTATCCAACACCCAGCACAGGGGGAACATAACTAAAGATCTAGTACACTGGAAAAAAAAAAGCCTAATTTGTTTTATTTGTGAGCTTTAAAAGCTCTTGCTGTTTTGTCTGTATATCCAGTAGACATGTAAAAATACAACCATACAATACATTAGATTCAAAAGGTACCAAAAAGTACAGTAAAAATAACACTTCCATCACTGGAAATGTAAATGGACACAAAACAATATAAAATAAAAGTGGAAAAGTGACATTTGCTTCCCCAGTTCCTCACTTGATCTGTACAAATGGAGCATGAGTCCAAATTTTCTGCCAACTCCAAAGGAAAAGCCAGAGCCCAAGGTCGCTGTGGTCTGACCATGGATCTCTTTTTCTTATTTACGTTAGACCTTAAGAGAGAAACACGTTGCTTAACGTTACTGAGAATAAACCAAATTTGAGCAGTTACAAAGACATAACAGTTGCATGAATGAGTTAAACAGATCGGTGAATAGACAAGACTTTGAACCGAAAGCAATTACACCTAGGTGAAACGTCCTATTCTTAACCACCACCAGCTCAACCCGTATCGATCAAGTAGTGTTTGTAGGGATGCATCTTAGGGTGATGATAGGTGGAATGGATCCAGACCCCCATCAAAACAAGCTACCCTAGCCCCCACCACAATGTTGGAATGGAATTAAGAGTAGATGAGGATTTTTTTGGGAGAGGGGAGGGTCAAAAAGGCACCAATGGTACGAGCTATAATCTCATACTACCATGGATGATGCAAAAATGCATACCTGCACTACGTGTGATCAGTATGGCTTGTAGCTACTCGGGTGGCCACGTCTTGGAGTTTTCCCATAGCTTGTATTGCCCTGGTCTGGAGGACAAGAGAAAAAGGGACTGAGTTCTGTACAACAAGGAGGACCAAGAAAATAAGCTTCTCCAATTCAGTCTTTCCCCCGGGGGCACTTATCGCTTACTGTAATCGTAGCCACCCCCATAGCCGTAATAACCAGCAGAGTAGTCATAGCCGCCATAGCCACCACCGTAGCCGCCATAGCTTTGCTGTCCATAGCCATAGCCCTGGTTGTATCCGCCGCCACCTCCTCCTCCCTGGTTCCAGTAGTTGTTGTTGTAACCTTGATTCCAGTTCTGGCCCTGACCTACAAAAAAACAAACAAAATAGAGCTATGGTACTCTTTCACATCACCAAAACACTTATTTGAAAGGATTCTTACCTGGACGGCCTCCCCTGCCGCCGCGACCACCGCCGAATCCACGAGCGCCATACTGCTGCTGCTGGTAGACTTCTTTGGGTTGGGCAATCTTAATTTCACACTGCAAAAGAACAAACCACATTAGCACATTGTAGACCTACAGAACAATTAAAGATTAGAAAACACGGGCTCACCTTGCTTCCACCGACAGTGTGGTATTTTTTCTCCATGACTTTCTTCACGTGAGCCTCTTCCTGGTATGTGATGAATACAAAACCTCTTCTCTTCTCAGTCTTTGGGTCTTGAGGAAGCTCAATTGTTTCAATCTATACCAGGACAAGATTGAAGAGTTCAGTCGACAACTACCAGATGGATTCAATCTCTGCTTTAAGTGGTCTCTGTGGTCATACCTCTCCAAATGTTTTAAAGTAGTCCTCAATGACATCCTTTGCAGTGTCTGGGTTAAGGCCCCCCACGAAGATCTTCTTGACCGGGTCCTTCTTCATGGCCATAGCTTTTTTGGGGTCAATCTGTCGCCCGTCCAGCCTGTGCTCCTTCTGTTCCAGAACCTATAAGTTGACCATATAAACATTTATCACTCTTGTTTGTGAAAAAAATAAAATTAAAATTAAAAATCAAATCACACATGGATCCAAAATGAGTATATATTTGGATTATTCTTTTAAAAAATGATTACGGGGTTCTCTGCTCACCTTATCTACGCTACCGGGCTCCTTAAAAAGAATAAAGCCGAAGCCTCGTGACCGGCCAGTTGTCTGGTCGATTTTAATGGTGCAGTCTGACACCTCGCCAAACTTGGAGAAGTAATCTTTGAGATCCTTCTTGGTTGTGTCCCAGCTAAGGCCACCAACAAACATTTTCCTGAATAGAAACAACATTATGGTCAATTGAGGCTTTCCATCCCTGCATGTATGGGTTGGGGCAGTGGTACTCAAATGGGGGTACGTGTACCCCTGGGGGTACTTGAAGGTATGCCAAAGACTAAGTGAGATTTTTTTTTAAATATTCTTAATATAGCAACAATTCAAAAATCCTTTATAAATATATTTATTGAAAAATAGCAAGAATTCAAAAATCCTTTATAAATATATTGAATAATACTTCAACAAAATATGAATCTAAGTTCATAAAATGTGAAAAGAAATCCAACCATGCAATATTCAGTGTTGACAGCTGGATTTTTGTGGACATGTTCCATAAATAAATATCCTAGCCCTTACGTGGGCTCTACCGAGGATGTCGTGGTTTGTGCAGCCCTTTGAGACACTGGTGATTTAGGGCTATATAAATAAACATTGATTGAAATATTGATGTTAGAGATTTTTTTTTTTTGTGAAGAAAAGTTTATAATTAAGTTGATGAATCCAGATTGATCTCTATTGACAATCCCCAAAGAGGGCACTTAAGTTGATTACTTCTATGTGTAGAAATCTTTATAATTGAATCACTGGTTTATTTTTCAACAAGTTTTTATATATTTTTTTCCAAATAGTTCAAGAAAGACCACTACAAATGAGCAATATTTAGCACTGTTATACAATTTAATAAATCAGAAACCGATGACAGTGTTGTATTTTACTTTCTTTTTTTTTCACCAAAAATGCTTTACTTTGATTGATCTCTATTGACAATCCCCAAAGAGGGCACTTAAGTTGATTACTTCTATGTGTAGAAATCTTTATAATTGAATCACTGGTTTATTTTTCAACAAGTTTTTATATATTTTTTTCCAAATAGTTCAAGAAAGACCACTACAAATGATCAATATTTAGCACTGTTATACAATTTAATAAATCAGAAACGGATGACAGTGTTGTATTTTACTTTCTCTTTTTTTCACCAAAAATGCTTTACTTTGAATAGGGGGTACTTGAATTAATAAAAATGTTCACATGGGGTACATCACTGAAAAAAGGTTGAGAACCACTAGGTTGTGGGACGCGACTGGGAAAATTGGTGTACACCAAGAACGTTCCAGATCATCAGGAATCTACTTTCACTCATTTGCTTTATTTAACTTCATAATTTTGCTCAGAAATGCAGATCTAATCACTCAGAATGCACACTAGTCTGGTTCGTGATAGTTTAGCTCAGTGGTTCTCAAATGGGGGTACGCATACCACTGGGGATACTTTAAGGTATACCGAGGGGTAGGTGAATTTTATTTTAAATATTCTAAAAATAGCAACAATTCAAAAATCCTTTATAAATATATTTATTGAATGATACTTCAACAAAATATGAATTTAAGTTCGTAAACTGTGAAAAGAAATGCAAGAATGCAATATTCAGTGTTGACAGCTAGATTTTTTGTGGACATATTCCATAAATATTGATGTTAGAGATTTCATTTTTTGCGAAGAAATGTTTAGAGTTAAGTTAATGAAACCAGATGAATCTATTACAATCCCCAAAGAGGGCACTCAAAGACCACTACAAATGAGCAATATTTTGCTCTGGTGTAGTATCTAATAAATCAGAAACTGATGACATAGTGCTGTATTTTACTTTTATCTCTTTTTCAAACAAAAAATGCTTTGCTCTGATTAGGGGGTACTTGAATTAATAAAAATGTTCACATGGGGTACATCAGTGGTTCTCAAATGGGGGTACTTGAGATTTTTTTTTTAAAGTTTCTCAAAATAGCAAAAATTCAAAAATCCTCTGCAAATATATTTATTGAATAATACTTAACGTATAAATGTAAGTTCATAAACTGTGAGAAGAAATGCAACAATGCAATATTCAGTGTTGACAGCTCGACTTTTTGTGGACATGTTCCATAAATATTGCAGTTAGATTACTTTTTTGTGAAGAAATGTTTAGAATTAAATTCATGAATCAAGATGTCTATTACAATTGCCAAAGAGGGCTCTTTAAGTTAATTACCATACCTCTGTGTAGAAATCTTTATAATTGAATCACTTGTTTATTTTTCAACAAGTTTTTAGTTATTTTTATATATTTTTTTCCAAATAGTAAAAAAAACAGCAATATTTTGCACTGTTATACAATTTAATAAACCAGAAACTAATAATTTTGTATCTCTCTTTTTCAACTAAAAATGCTTTGCTCTGATGGGGGGTACTTGAATAAAAATGTTCACTGAAAAAAAGGTTGAGAACCACTGGGTTGGGGGATGGGACTGGGAAAATGGGGGTGTACACCGAGAACGTTCCAGATCATCAGTAATCGACTTTCCCTCATTTGCTTTATTCAACGTCAAAATTTTGCTCAAAAATGTAGATCTAATCACTCAAGCATGCATGCTAGTCTGGTTCGTGATAGATGATCCTTTGCCCGCAGCGCCCATCCCCCACCCGCTCTGCACATGGCGCCAACAAAGGCCGGCTGGAACAAAGAAACCTTGTGGCTCACCAAAGCGCCGCTTCACAGCTCTAAAATGAGCACAAATTTCTTTTTTTTTTTTTTTGAGACTCACCCTGCATCCTCTTCGCCCTTGCTGGCGTTGATTTGACCGCCTTCTGTGCCGCCGTTCTCGTCGGCCCCTGCGCCACCGGAGTCGTCGTTCCCTCCGGCCTGGTCGCCTCCGTTAAAGTCGTCGTCGACTTCGTGGCCGTTTTCCGACGTCTCCATGTACTGCTGCTCCATGTCGGCCATTTGGTGTTAATACACCTGCACACAAGACATAAGACGGTACAATAACGTCGAGCGGGGTTACGCAAGCAAACGGAGCCATTTTGCTAAAGCACGCGTCGCCACCATTTTGACCGGCAAGGTTCGGCCTTCTATCGAATGGTTAAATCATTGAAAAAATACACATAGCTTTATATTTACCGCTTGAACGCCCAACACGTTAGAATAAATTATACTTCTGTCATATATAAAAAGACAGCCATGTATTTCACATTAATACATCCAACCAAGGCCATACAAATTATTCGCAGTTACGTAACGCAGCGTAGGCCGCATCGACCATTTCACATTTTCGCAGTAAATTTACAAAAACAAATGCAACTACAGCAATGCACAGTCATAAATAGATAAATAGTGTACTTACTTGCCAATTGAGGTGGGGAAAAGGCTGTTTAAAGTAAAGTACGCAGACCTATTTGCTAATCGCGCAACCGGAGTGCTCTCTTTAAAATGGATTCTCCCACAAGGCGACGGTCGTTAGCTGCTTTTCTAACACCGCTGGGGGCGGGGTGTATTGTTATGACGCGATTTGATTGGACGAACGGTGGTGCCATTCACATGATTGACCAATCACAGGCGCGGGTATAGATCAAACCGAGAAGACACACACTTGAGTTTTAATACACTCCTTGACATTTTACTCAACTTAAACCCCTTTTCGCACACCACTGAATGTTCATATTTGATGCGGGTGTTGTACATGATAAAAGTGGATGGGAAAAAAAGCACGTTATTTTTCCGACTGATTTTAGAGCAGCTACTGTACCACGTGACGTCATAAACCCGCCCATCTCGTGCAGACATGAAGACGCGAGGCACACAAAATGGCTGCTGCTTCCTACAACCGGAAGTGAAGGACGGTACATGTTTACGTTCCTGTCATTTATCGACAACATCGTGTCTATCATCCACTTAGCCAGTGGTTCTCAACCTTTTTTCAGTGATATTATCATTCTAGAGGCTAATATTTCCTGTGATAAAATGGCAACCAAGGTAATCAAAAAGGTCAACCAAAGAATGAGATTCCTCTACAGAATCTCCTCTCTGGTCAACAAAAGCACCTTGAAGATTCTAGCGTGAACTCTCATTCAACCCTTTTTCAATTACGCTTGCACCTCCTGGTACCCCAGCACCTCCAAAACCCTCAAATCTAGATTCCAAACATCCCAGTACAAGCTAGTCCGGTTACTTTTACACCTCCACCCCAGATCACACCTCACTCCAACCCACTTCTCCAAAGTGGGCTGGCTCAGGGTGGAGGACAGAGTCAAACAACTTGCACTGAGCCTGGTCTATAAAATCCGCTACACCTCCCTGATACCGAAGTACATGTCAAACTACTTCCTTAACGTAAATGACCGCCATAACCACAACACCAGGGGGAGCTCCACAAACCACGTTAAACCCAGATTCCGATCTAACAAAGGTCTTAACTCATTCTCTTTTTATGCCACATCAATGTGGAATGCACTCCCAACAGGTATAAAAGTAAGTGCATCTCTAACCGCCTTCAAAACTGCTCTAAAACAACACCTCCAGGCAACTTCAACACTTTACTAATACCCTCCTCCATTCACATCCCATCTCCCCGGATTATAAACAACTCAAATGTACTTCTAATGTATATACTTGTTCTTATGCTATGTGAACTCACTATGTTCTCTGCTGGCTGTACATATCCTACTAAGTAAGACCTACACTGTTTCAATGTCCACATTTCTCTGTTGATGCAATTGTTGATGACTGAAGTACTGATATCAACCAAAGCTCCTCATCCCACCCCCCGGATTGTAAATAATGTAAATAATTCAATGTATATACTATGATGATTAACTTGTGTGATGACTGTATTATGCTGATAGTATATATTTGTACCATGAAGTTGAAAAACTTATTCGGGTGTTACCATTTAGTGGTCAATTGTACGGATAGGTTGATTGGCAACACTAAATGGTCCCTAGTGTGTGAATGTTGTCTGTCTATCTGTGTTGGCCCTGCGATGGTGGTGACTTGTCCAGAGTGTACCCCGCCTTCCGCCCGATTGTAGCTGAGATAGGCGCCAGCGACCCCAAAAGGGAATAAGCGGTAGAAATGGATGGATGGATGTACTGAACTGTGCAATCTACAAATAAAAGTATCAATCAATCAATTAATGGTGGCCTCCTACCGGTTGGACGTGCCCTAAACACCTCCCTAGGGAGGCGTTCGGGTGGCATCCTGACCAGATGCCCGAACCACCTCATCTGGCTCCTCTCCATGTGGAGGAGCAGCGGCTTTACTTTGAGTTCCTCCCGGATGGCAGAGCTTCTCACCCTATCTCTAAGGGAGAGACCTGGAAACTCATTTGGGCCGCTTGTACCCGTGATCTTATCCTTTCGGTCATGACCCAAAGCTCATGACCATAGGTGAGGATGGGAACGTAGATCGACCGGTAAATTGAGAGCTTTGCCTTCCGGCTCAGCTCCTTCTTCACCACAACGAATCGGTACAACGTCCGCATTACTGAAGACGCCGCACCGATCCGCCTGTCGATCTCACGATCCACTCTTCCCCCACTCGTGAACAAGACTCCTAGGTACTTGAACTCCTCCACTTTATGGAACATGTCCACAAAAAAAATCTAGCTGTCAACACAACATTGATGCATTTCTTTTCACAGTTTATGAACTTACATTCATTATTTGTTGAAGTATTATTCAATAAATATATTTATAAAAGATTTTGGAATTGTTGCTATTATTAGAATATTTAAAAAAAAATCTCAAGTACCCCCAGGGGTACACGTACCCCCATTTGAGAACCTCTGCAATAAGCCATACATGTAAGGACGCCATAAACTATATTCCAGGATGTATTGCTTTGAAGTTCAACAATGACTTGTTTGTAATAGTGGCTAAACCAATCTACCACACCGGCATCGTGAAAAAACTGAAGCGGTTTTAACAAAAAAATAATAATTCTCAGCAGTAGACTTGCAACGTAGCTTCATTAAAAAGTGGTGACAGACAGAGAATATGCGATGTGTGTGAATAGAAGCACTATGAATTGTGTCTTTTATGTAAGACCTCTTTCATGGCTGTGATGTCAGAACAACATTTTAAGACTTTTAACTATTCACTAGTAAACTTTTATATTAGGCTTCCGCTCAAACTTTGAATAGCAGCAAGTTGCACGATTGAAATTGATGAATATGTTATTTTTAACATGTACATTCTAAGGTGTTTTTTTAATATTCGAAAACAATGGCTTAAGTCATAGAGTATTAAAACCGGGGGGTTTGTAAACAATCTAGGTTTGTAAACAATCTACTATCAACATGCAAAATGAAGACACAGGAATAGATTAGATTCGATTCGATTAGATAGTACTTTATTTATTCCATCAGAAGAGTTCCTTCAGGAAAATTTAAATTTTCAGCACAATCCCATTCAAAATCAGACAAACATTACAGGGAGACAGAACAGGATCGCTGACGGGTCTGCCGGCTTCCAGCGCCCCTTACAAAAAAAAGATGAGATACAGGTAAACAAGGGGGGGGGGGGAGAAAAAAATAGAAGATTAAAATAAAATAAAGAAATCGGTCTTAGCCTGGGCCCTGGAGAGGGGGTGCAGACTGAGGCCAAGGGAAAAAAACAACTCATAGCCATAGTACACATCCCTCTTCCATGTGTGTAAGAGGGAAACATCAAACATCAAAGAACACATAGGACATTAAAGACATTAAAGCAGCAGATACAAGCAGACACTTCTACATACAGCTATGAATAAAAAGTAAAAGAAACATATCCACTGTGGTGGCCTCTGCGGTGTTCCACGCCATCGTCTGCTGGGGTGGAGGGAACATGGCCAGAGACAGGAGCAGACCCAACAAAGCAACCAGGACAGCCGACTCCACTCTCGGCCAGTGTCCAGTCCGCATGAATAAGGGGGGGAGTGTTTATTCAAAACTGAATTTAAATTAAAACTTACATCTGGTCAAATGTTTATGACAATTGGCTTTTAGAGTCCAAATCTGGCTGTTATGAAAGACTTTCACATTGTCATAACCTGAAGTCAGGAAGGCTTTTTGCCTTTCAACTGCACACACCAGCTTGCACGATGGGAATACTTGAATATGTTATTTTTAACAGGTGTTTTTTTCAAATATTCAAAAACTATGGCTTGAAAGTCTTTAACATAGTCTTAAAACAGGGGGGTTTGTAAACAATCTACTATCAACATGCAAAAGGAAGAAACAGGAACAAGAGAATTAAAAAGGGTTTATTCAAAACTGAATTTAAATTAAAACTCACATCTGGTCAAATGTTTATGTCCATTGGTTTCAATAGTCCAAATATGCTGAAATCTGGCTGTTATTAAAGACTTTCACATTGTCATAACCTGAAGTCGGAAAGGCTTTTTGCCTTTCAACTGCACAAACCAGCTTGCATGATGGAAATCCTTGAATATGTTATTTTGAACATGTACATTCTAAGGTATTTTTTGTAATATTCGAAAACAATGGCTTGGAAGTCTTTAACATAGTCTTAAAACAGGGGGATTTGTAAACAAGCGACTATCAACATGCAAAAGGAAGAAACACGAACAAGAGAATAAAAAAGTGTTTATTCAAAACTGAATTTACATCTGGTCAAATGTTTATGACAATTGGCTTTAAAAGAGTCCAAATCTGGCTGTTATGAAAGACTTTCACATTGTCATAACCTGAAGCTTTCTGCCTTTGAACTGCACAAACCTTCCAGACGCAATGAGACTAGACTTAAAGATCCAACTTGAAAACGTTCTTCCACAGATGCTGCGTTACGATTATCGGGCTGCTTATTTGGGTCAGAGGTCAGCCTGGGTCTTCACAACAAACCCGTTTGATCCAATTATAGTGCAAGTAATTTTGGGGGGTTGACTACTTGACTTCTTTTGTCCCTTGTTTTTGTACTTTTCCATGAAAGTAGAATCCGTTGCATACGTCCGACCTCTGCAGCGATGACACGTTGACAGAGGCCTTGCTTGTAAGTCATGCTGACTTCAAAGACGGAAAACCTTTTGTCATAAGGATAACTTCTTAGTGTGAATACTTGAAAGAAAAGGACTGTGCAATGTTACCATGAATTGGTTAATGTGGACCCCGACTTAAACAAGTTGAAAAACTTATTGGGGTGTTACCATTTAGTGGTCAATTGTACAGAATATGTACTGTACTGTGCAATCTACTAATACAAGTTTCAATCAATAATTTTAATGCAGATTTTCACTTTTTAAAGCTGCGTTCTTCCACTTTTGATCAGCTGACAAATGCAGTTTTCATAAAATTGCTGACTCACTTTTAAATTTTCATTTCTTCTTTTCGGCCATTGATCTACTAAGTCGGTCACACACTGAGAAAATACCGAATATGTGTACAGTACTTTGGACTGGACTCTCACGGTTATGTAAGATCCACTATGGATTGGACTTTCACAATATCATGTTAGATCTGCTTGACATCCATTGCATTCGGTCAATCAATCAATCAATCAATGTTTACTTATATAGCCCTAAATCACTAGTGTCTCAAAGGGCTGCACAAACCACTACGACATCCTCGGTAGGCCCACATAAGGGCAAGGAAAACTCACACCCAGTGGGACGTCGGTGACAATGATGACTATGAGAACCTTGGAGAGGAGGAAAGCAATGGATGTCGAGCGGGTCTAACATGATACTGTGAAAGTTCAATCCATAATGGATCCAACACAGTCGCGAGAGTCCAGTCCAAAGCGGATCCAACACAGCAGCGAGAGTCCCGTTCACAGCGGAGCCAGCAGGAAACCATCCCAAGCGGAGGCGGATCAGCAGCGCAGAGATGTCCCCAGCCGATACACAGGAAAGCGGTACATGGCCACTGGATCGGACCGGACCCCCTCCACAAGGGAGAGTGGGACGGAGGAGAAAAACAAAAGAAACGGCAGATCAACTGGTCTAAAAAGGGAGTCTATTTAAAGGCTAGAGTATACAAATGAGTTTTAAGGTGAGACTTAAATGTTTCTACTGAGGTAGCATCCCTAACTGTTACCGGGAGGGCATTCCAGAGTACTGGAGCCCGAACGGAAAACGCTCTATAGCCCGCAGACTTTTTTTGGGCTTTGGGAATCACTAATAAGCCGGAGTCCTTTGAAGGCAGATTTCTTGCCGGGACATACGGTACAATACAATCGGCAAGATAGGATGGAGCTAGACCGTGTAGTATTTTATACGTAAGTAGTAAAACCTTAAAGTCACATCTTAAGTGCACAGGAAGCCAGTGCAGGTGAGCCAGTATAGGTATATATGTATGTATATATGTATATAAAGGTATATACAGTATAGGTATATATGTATGTATATATGTATATAAAGGTATATACAGTACAGGTATATATGTATGTATATATGTATATAAAGGTATATACAGTACAGGTATATATGTATGTATATATGTATATAAAGGTATATACAGTATAGGTATATATGTATGTATATATGTATATAAAGGTATATACAGTACAGGTGTAATGTGATCAAACTTTCTTGTTCTTGTCAAAAGTCTAGCAGCCGCATTTTGTACCAACTGTAATCTTTTAATGCTAGACATGGGGAGACCCGAAAATAATACGTTACAGTAGTCGAGACGAGACGTAACAAACACTTGGATAATGATCTCGGCGTCTTTAGTGGACAGAATGGAGCGAATTTTAGCGATATTACGGAGATGAAAGAAGGCCGTTTTAGTAACGCTTTTAATGTGTGCCTCAAAGGAGAGAGTTGGGTGGAAGATAATACCCAGATTCTTTACCATGTCGCCTTGTTTGTTTGGTTGTCAAATGTTAAAGTTGTATTATTAAATAGAGGTCGGTGTCTAGCAGGACCGATAATCATCATTTCCGTTTTTTTGGCGTTGAGTTGCAAAAAGTTAGCGGACATCCATAGTTTAATTTCATTAAGACACGCCTCCAGCTGACTACAATCCGGCGTGTTGGTCAGCTAGGGGGTTGGGGGGGGGGGGGGGGGGGCACACATATGCGGTCCTCTCCAAGCTTTCTCATAGTCACTGTCAATTTAGGGCTATATAAATAAACATTGATTGGTACTTTAAAGGGGAACTGCACTTTTTTTGTTAGTTTGCCTATCGTTCACAATCATTATGAAAGACATGACGGATGGACTTTTTTTTTATGCATTCGAAATATTAGACGTAAATAAAAGTCAGCTTACAGCAGGGCCAATGAGAGCTCAACTATTCCGCCCATAAAATACAATAAATAACCGTTCAAAAAGCGCCAACAATACTCAATTTACATTTGGTGACTGGAATATTAACTAAGTGTTAGTGATATTGTTATTATAAGTGCTAACACAGACAGACGTCATCACTTCCATGTGTGCCCATGTTTATATCATCAAGTGGTCTGCTGATTCCTTGCTTCCCTGCTCCATGTAACTTTATATTAGATCATAAATCAGGGGTGTCCAAAGTGTGGCCCCGGGGGCCATTTGCGGCCCGCAGCTAATTGCTTACCGGCCCGCCACACATTCTGGAAATGATATTGCAAAAATGTTTAAAAAAAATTTAAAAAAGTGGAATGATGTGAAATCTAACGAGGAAAAGTTGCAATGTTGACCCAAAACTGCCTTGCAGGCTGTTTTTTTTCTTTTGTCTTCATTTTTCTGTTTTTAACATTGCTCAAAAAAAAAAAAAATCAATGCTATAATGCAGAGGTCGGGAACCTTTTTGGCTGACAGAGCCAAAAAGCCCAATATTTTAAAATGTATTTCCGTAAGAGCCATATAATATTTTTTTTAACACTGAACACAATTAAACGCGTGCATTTTTAAGACATTTCTAGAGTATAATAGGTCTCTTATTCTTTGTAATAACATTGTTATTCTGAAGCTAACTGTGGAGGGGGCGTGGCCTGCAGCGAACTGGGGATGTGCCAGGACCGGCCTGGAAACCAGCGACAGGTGCGTAGAAGGCCCACCTGGGCCTTGTTTTCTAATCACCTGTCGCTCTGTTATAAGCAGCAACCAGGAGGAGAGACGGGGTTGGGGCTGGAGCCAGAGCGCAAGCGGGAACGAAAGAGAAAAAGACAATTGCTGAATAGCAACTGAGAGACTTATTGAAAAATAAAACAATATTGTAACCCTGAAACAGGCTCTCATGTCGGTGCTTGGTGGTCTGAGGAACCCCCAGGAGGGCAAGCCCTACACTAATTGATACTAAATAAATAACTTCTTACCATTAACGCAGCTTTTTGAACAGGTGCGGTGGGAAAACGGATGGATGGATTAAAAATGCATGAGAATGTTTTATATTTTGAACGTTATTTTTAACAAGTGGAATTATTCATTACTTATCGTGTTAAGCAACGTCAGCTCAGATTTACCTGAGAGCCAGATGCAGTCATCAAAAGAGCCACATCTGGCTCTAGAGCCATAGGTTCCCTACCCCTGATATAATGTATTATTTTTAAGGCTCCAATTACTTCAAAAATTTCACTTTTGAATTGTTTTATGTGGAAAAAATATTGCATATATTGTGTGGTTGCCCATATAAAAAAAAAAATCTAAGTTTTCTTTAAAACAAACAAAAATAATAGTTCAAACGTAAAATTGACAGATATATTTGAAGTTGATCTTGTTACTGTTGCGATCTGCTGCTCAGATCTTCACATATTTGTTTTTTTCATTTTCAGTCCGACCCGTTTATTTCCTGTTTTTGTCCATCACTATGGTTACACATCAGTTCACCTGCTGCTCACGCCCCGCACACCTGCTACAGATAACCACCGTCACTTTATAAGCCGTCCTCTTTTGTTTGTTCAGCCTGGGTTCATGATTTGCTTTTCACGCAACAAGTTACGCCTGCACTCTATTTCGTATGTATATTCTCGCTAAGCTTTTCACGCTAGCCATTCATTGTTCATTCCAGTTCTCATGCTGAAGTTTTTGTTTTACTGTTTTATGTGCCTACGTGCCAGTTTATTTCTCATTGTTATATATCCTAGCTTTTATGCTAGCGTCCTTTGTTTGTTTTATTCTACTAGCTCTAGCATTTTTGTTATATAGCTCTTTTTGTTATTTAAATAAATTGTAAATATCTTACCTTTGCTGTGTTCAATTTCGACGCATCCTCGAGGGAATCGAACCCGGCATCACAATGCCAAACAGACGTAACAGTTACTTATATGTTGAAAGTAAAACAAATAATAATAATAATACAGATGTATCACTTAGAGTGGGGCACATTTTGGATCCCAGTTATATTTAATGGGATTTTATTTATCTTTGCACTGTGATTTCTCAGAATTAATAATGAATTAAAATCAATGGTGTCCTGCATTATTAATCTTTTATGGCTCTAATCACTAAAAACTGCATATTTCAGTTTTACTATAAAAAAAAAACTAGTTGTCGTGATGAGGTGGTGACTTGTCGAGGGTGTACCCTGCCTTCCGCCCGATTGTAGCTGAGATAGGCGCCAGCGCCCACCGCGACCCCGAAAGGGAATAAGCGGTAGGAAATGGATGGATGGCAAAAACTTTTTTTTTTTTTACGTCATATCAACCTCAAGTTTTATTAGCAGTATTGTCTGAGACCCTTTATGGTCCCCGGGAGCCCTAAAAGTACAAAAAAATAAATAAATAAAAAATCCATATATTGTGTTATTGTTTGAAAAAAAAAAATATCAAAATGGCCCCCGTTTGTTTTAATTTTTCCATGTGCGGCCCTCAGTGGAAAAAGTTTGGACCCCCCTGTCATAAATCATGCATTTCACCTAAAAAGTAGATGGCTGAGAAGACAATCCGACGAATGAACGTTTCCTGGAATCGCACCTTCCTCTTGGTTCTTCCTAGACATTATTGTTCTTCTTCCACAATAGCAACGTCACTTATTTGAGGCTTGTTTGGATTATTTTTGATGAGCCAATCAGCCAGCCAAACCTATTGAGAGGACAATGAGAGTATATTAAACACTGAAGTAACAGCAAATTGATAACTGTCAGATGAACATAGTTGTTGTATTTTTACACAGGGGTTTAAAGGTTTGTGCTTGCAGAGCTCAGTGAGTCCTTGCAGCAACGTCTGGTTGACGTATCGACTCAAGTATTCTTCAGTTTCTTCTCTGGTGGGAACTGTCAGAGCTGCAAAGAGGATTTCAGACACATTTTGACATCCAAATGCCGACAGCTGTGTGCGTTTATCTTACTGTTTGGGAACATGAATTTGATCTCTCGCTCGGCCACATGAAAGGAGTCGCTGCCGTGGAGAGCATTCTGCAGCTCAGAGGTGCCGTATTTTGCTCGAAGGCTGGGGAAACAAAAAGTTAGACTTCTTTTTTATTGTCAGTCAAATTTGAACTTTACAGTACAGATAAGAATAACATTTCATTGCAAAAGTGGGAAATTTCCTTTTTTGCTTGAACCTCTCCCCGTTCTCATCATATTTACAAGATATGAACCCACTAGAGGCAATTATATCAACCGCAACCGCATCACCAGAGTCGTCATCCACCCGCCGTCCACCCGAACCAACATTTTATCTGGACCGTACCCGCCCGTTGAAATATATCAGAGTTCACAGAGCTATATAAACCTGTTTCACAAGGTAATGAAGTCAATCGGAGGCGCTAACGTTCTCGCGCCAACCCAATAGCGTGCAGCCTGATGACAAGAAAATGGGCGTGCTGTGAAGCCATCGCCTTAGACACCTTCATCAACATGTATGAACCCACTGTTGGTCCGGTAACATGTTGTGTGCAGCTTCCACAATATAAGTACAAGATTGAACGGCATACTGGGTGATACTCAGTAATACTAATAAGACTGCGGCTTATTAATGATTCCCAGAGCCCAAAAAAAGTCTGCGGGCTATAGAGCGTTTTCCGTTCGGGCTCCAGTACTCTGGAATGCCCTCCCGGTAACAGTTCGAGATGCTACCTCAGTAGAAGCATTTAAGTCTCACCTTAAAACTCATCTGTATACTCTAGCCTTTAAATAGACCTCCTTTTTAGACCAGTTGATCTGCCGCTTCTTTTCTTTTTTCTCCTATGGATGAAGTACTGGCTGTCCAGAGTCGAGACCCAGGATGGACCGCTCATCGGGACCCAGGATGGACCGCTCGCCTGTGTATCGATTGGGGACATCTCTACGCTGCTGATCCGCCTCCGCTTGAGATGGTTTCCTGCGGACGGGACTCTCGCTGCTGTCTTGGATCCGCTTTGAACTGAACTCTCGCGGCTGTGTTGGAGCCACTATGGATTGAACTTTCACAGTATCATGTTAGACCCGCTCCACATCCATTGCTTTCGGTCCCCTAGAGGGGGGGGGGGTTGCCCACATCTTAGGTCCTCTCCAAGGTTTCTCATAGTCAGCATTGTCACTGGCGTCCCACTGGATGTGAATTCTCCCTGCCCACTGGGTGTGAGTTTTCCTTGCCCTTTTGTGGGTTCTTCCGAGGATGTTGTAGTCGTAATGATTTGTGCAGTCCTTTGAGACATTTGTGATTTGGGGCTATATAAATAAACATTGATTGATTGATTGATACAGAGTACACTGATGGTTGTGATATAAACAATTTTAACACTTAATAATATGCGCCACGCTGTGAAGCCACACAATACAAGATTGACAAACACATTTCGGGAGAACATCCTCACAGTAACATAGTCAGGAAATGTCATGAATACAAAGGATTCTGGGTATTTGTTGTGTTGCGTTTATGTTGTGTTACTGTGAGGATGTTCTCCCGAAATGTGTTTGTCGTTCTTAATTGGTGTGGCTTCAAAGCGTGGCGCATATTACTAAGAGTGTTAAAATTGTTTATATCACAACCATTAGTGTACTCTGTGTCACCCAGAATGCCTTGCAGTCGTGTGCGTGTGTCCGCGGGGGCCACACACTACATGATGCTGGACTGACAAGCAGATCATACATGTTGTAGAGGGCGACAAAGTCAATGGCTTCATAGCACGCCCTAATACTTATTATCTGGGTGACTGCCGGCAGTCGCTCAAGAGAATAATAGCGTCTCCTATTGTCTTCTTCGCTTTGTGACATGGGTCTTAAATGGCTCTTTGAACGGCAAAGAATACCGATCACAGAACCATGCATATCAAATATTTCCAAATGTTTCAACCGCCACCCGCCCGAATGTAATTAAAATCAATTTTTTCGTCATGTCAACCGCCCGACCCGCGGTTTATCCGCGGACTCCGCGGATGAGACCGCAAACCGCGCATCTCTAGAACCCACCCTAGTATGATACAAGCTTTTAAGACCACAATAAACAAATATTTTAAAGTTTTTTTTCAAAAATATGGTGAATAAAACAACGTACCGTATTTCCTTGAATTGCGGCCGGGGCGCTAATTAATTTAAAACTTCTTCTCACGCCGGTGCTTACCAAAGGCATGCGGTAAATTTAGGCCTGCGCTTATAAATTTGAGTGTGATGTAAGGATACCATCATGAAAAGCACATTCATAAAAAAACATTATTATGATCTTACCTTTACTTATAAATGAAGTCCATGTGCAGCTCCTTCTGATCAAAAGCATCGATAACTTGTTTATAGAAGTCTTCCTTATCTTTCTTCAGTTTTAAAAGTCTCTCTGTCTCGATGGAGATCTTCCTTTATTACCTCCTGCTTCCATTGAAAGTCCAGTTTAAAAAACTGTTTTATTTTAGATATGTGATCCTCCATGTTAAAAGTGCAAGCGAGAGGAAAAAATAAACGATCGCCGCCTGTTGTCACTTCTTCTGCAGCCGAGTAGTCGCAAGAAGGATCACTAGCGCCCTCTACCACCAGGAGGCGGGAGTCATTTAGTGACTCATATTTGACACACGCAGCTACGGTATATTAATAAAACAAAGCTGCTTACTGTTTTTTTTAGCATATTCAATAGCTTGGACCTTAAATCCTACTGAATAGCTCTTAATCTTCTTCCCTTTATGCGATTTCAAATGATTGAAATCAGCCTCCTCCATTTTGAAAATGCTGACAGGTGAAGAGTCACTCGTGACGTGACGAGTTTGACCCGGTAGTAATTCTAAGCAGGCGCATACTATACACCCGGCGGCGGAAATTCAAGGAAATACGGTATTTATAACATAAAATGTGCATGCAATTGTCAGCTTCAAACACTGATGACATCTATTAAACAGGACAAGAAGCAAACAATCAAACAGACAGAATTAAATTTGGCTGAGTGAGGAGAAACATTGACCACATGGCAACAGCTGCTTCCAAAGGTACGGGGGGTCGTAAACAGCCATCGCCTTTGGTTACAGAACAGTTCAAAAGAAAAGGTCGGTTCAAAAAAGAGGTTTGTAAAAAGAGTTCAAAAAAGCGTGGCCTGGAGGGAAGTCAGGCCCTGCTTCCTCTCCGCTTTGTAATTCTTGGGTCAGGACAATATTTTTCTGTTGATTACAATACATAAAAGAAACAGAACACCTTCATGTTGCTTCCCATCCTACACAGTGGCGTTTTACAAGCCTTCTTCTTGGTAAATTCAAAGGCAGGTATTTGTTTCTTTTGTGATAACTTAGATTCAATTATTCTAACACCTGTTTGAAGCAATTGAGGTGAAATAGCAGTTTTCCGCCCCAGAACTGCAATCTACTTGTAGTGGTGAGTCGGAATGGGAATTGATACGATTTTTACAATTCTGATTCTGCTTAATGATTCGATTCTGTATCCAGAATTGAATCGAGCGGCCGTGCCAGCAACTTGAGGGTTGCAGGTTCGATTCCCGCTTTTGCCATTCTAGTCACTGCCATTGTGTCCTTGGGCAAGACACTTTACCCACCTGCTCCCAGTGCCACCCACACTGGTTTAAATGTAACTTAGGTATTGGGTTTCACTATGTAAAGCACTTTGAGTCACTTGAGAAAAGCGCTATATAAATATAATTGACTTCAATGTTGGCGTCAACGCACTTTTTGTGTCTCTTTACGGCTTCCTCCCACCTCCAAAGACATGCACCTGGGGTTAGGTTGATTGGCAACACTAAATGGTCCCTAGTGTGTGAATGTGAGTGTTGTCTATCTGTGTAGGCCCTGTGATGAGGTGGCGACTTGTCCAGGGTGTACACCACCTTCTGCCCGATTTTAGCTGAGATTGGCTCCAGCACCCACCGCGACCCCAAAGGGGTTATTAGTAAATGGATGGATGGAATGGAAAAAGGGTACCCACAATTTTTTTTGCGGAAAAACTTATGCTAGGTTTTTATACTGTAAAGCAGGGGTGCCCATTACGTCGATCGCGAGCTACCAGTCGACCGCGGGGGGTGTGTCAGTCCATCTCCAGCCAGGCTTTTAAAAAAAATAGACCTAAAAATGAGTGCTCATCAATCTTCACCAAGACGTCACTTAAATGACATTCACGGTACCGGAGGGTCTTGTGAGATGACGCTGGCTGCTGCAAGATCATTATTATGAAAATATGACCGAGAGGAAGGCGAGAAACACTTTTTATTTCAACAGACTCTCGCGCCGTACCTTCCGTCAAAACTCTAAAGGCCGACTGCACATTTCCTATCTTCACAATAAAAGCCCTGCTTCATGCTGCCTGCGCTAACTAAATACAGAGTCTCGGAAAACTGGCGTGCACAAGCGATCCCTCAGAAAGCTGGCGTGCACATCACTTGTGCACGCCAGCTTTCCGAGACTCTTATTTTGTTAGCGCAGGCAGCATGAAGCAGGGCTTTTATTGTGAAGATAGGAAATGTGCAGTCGGCCTTTAGAGTTTTGACGGAAGGGACGGCGCGAAAGTCTGTTGAAATAAAAAGTGTTTCTCGCCTTCCTCTCTGTCATTTTTTCATAATAATGAACTGGCAGCAGCCAGCGTCATCTCACAAGACCCTCGGGTGCCGTGAATGTCAATCAAGCAAGCTACGGAATTTGCCGCCAATGTTTTTCTTGTAAAGTGTATGGAAGCTGGATGAATTAGATGCCAAAAACCAACCACTTTCATGTGGTATTGTACAGAAAGGACCACTTTTTTTCTCCTCCATTTGAAAATGTGGGCGTTATCATCATTACTGTCTGATTCCAATCAATGCAAGTCATCAGAATCAGGTAATACACCAACTTATATTCTTGTCTTTGTGAAAGAAAGACATCTATATGTGTTACACATGCTTGTATTATCATTAAACACATTTAACTTGTTTACAAAAATGTCTCTTTCATAAATAAATAAATATAAATGATATATATAAATGAGGTAGATCCCCTCAAGTTGGTCAATTGAAAAGTAGCTCGCCTGCAGAAAAAGTGTGGGCACCCCTGCTGTAAAGTCTTGTCACAACTTGGCTTGGACATGAATTGTTTCTTTCGCTGCAGATGAGGATCAACACGAGCGAGGCGTGGACGTGAGTACATAGTTGTTTATTATATAATATATCCAAAACAGGGAAAACAAAAACACTTGCTCAATGGCATGAAAGACAATTTAACTATAAACTTAAACAGCACGATGGCAAGACTAAAGACATGAAACAAAAGAGTGCATAAATACAAAACGTACGTGGATCAAAATGAACGGCGTGGCAAGGCATGAAGCAGATAAAGGAGGGCGTGAAGAAGGTGCAGCATGGGTAGCGTGTGTACAAGTGTGAAGATCCCAGGACGAAGACAAGAAAAAGAGTGACTTAAATGGTTCTGATCATTAGTGAAAACAGGTGTGAGGCTGAGAACAGGGATGTGACAGGTGAAAACTAATGAGTTGGCATGGAAACGAAAACAAACCAGGAAATGCCAAGACAGAACTTAAATGTCCAAAAAACTCAACATAAACTTACAGGCGTGAAAAGTCTAGGATTGTTGTGTTTTTATAGTGTTTTAATACTCTATATTGAATAACGGTACATAAATGGATTTTACCGTAAAAAATGTTACTTTAAAATGTTTGCATGAACACTGTTGGATTGAAATTATAAATCAAGCAGATGTTTAAGTATTTATCTCCATTTGAACAATAACATTGTTTTGAAATGTATGATGGTATAATATTTTGTTTTACTATTAGAGATGATTAAAGTGTAAATGGAAGTGGAGTGTTTTAAGTCTGGTCTTAAGACCCACTTTTATTCTTTGGCTTTTAACACTACGTGAGTTGTGTGGTCCGCTGCCCTCTGTGTTTTTTGTACACTTTGATTTCGTTGTTATCTTGTATCATGGGATTGTTCTATCTAGTCCTAAAATTGAACTGATTTTAATTGATTTTACCCTTTAAAATAGTTAGTTTTTATATTGTTTTTATTGGTTTTATATTTATTTATTTTTTGTTTTTATTCAGTCATTGGTGGAGCATAATATGTATATATATATATATATATATATATACACACATATTTTTTTGATTTTGATTTTTATTTTATTTATTTATTTATTTTTTACAATTGTTTTTAACATGGCTGTGCAGCACTTTGGAAACGTTATTGTTGTTTAAATGTGCTATATAAATAAAGTGGATTGGATTGGATTGAAATATATGTAAATGCACACAGTACATTTAATTTTTGTAATACATTTATTAAAAAAAGATAAGGTAGTTTATTTACACATATTTCCACCCTTTGGGGGCCACACAAATTGATGTGGTGGGCCTAATCTGGCCCCCGGGGACTTGAGTTTGACGTCTGTGCTATAGAGGCAGTCCAGCTAAGAGCTTGGCAGCTTGTTTCCCGGCCAAGTGCTTGAACCAGTGCCTAGTTTGCAACTGAACGTGACATCACATGCTACAAAGGTATCAAAATATGGCTCTGTTAGTACCGACAAACTTTGGTCAGTAAATATAAAAGTGTCTTCTTAGCAGCTTAGGTAAATACACTACACAAAAATCCGAGCATTTACGGAAGTTTGTCTAAGTAATCAAGTTAAAAATGTCTAAGTAATCAAGTTGAAAAACTTATTGGGGTGTTACCATTTAGTGGTCGATTGTACGGAATATGTACTGTACTGTGCAATCTACTACAAACCCCGTTTTCATTTGAGTTGGGAAATTGTGTTAGATGTAAATATAAACAGAACACAATGATTTGCAAATCCTTTTCAAGCCATATTCAGTTGAATATGCTACAAAGACAACATATTTGATGTTCAAACTCATAAACTTTTTTTTGTTGTTGTAAATAATCATTAACTTTAGAATTTGATGCCAGCAACACGTGACAAAGAAGTTGGGAAAGGTGGCAATAAATACTGATAAAGTTGAGCAACGCTCATCAAACACTTATATGGAACATCCCACAGGTGTGCAGGCTAATTGGGAACAGGTGGGTGCCATGATTGGGTATAAAAACAGCTTCCCAAAAAATGCTCAGTCTTTCACAAGAAAGGATGGGGCGAGGTACACCCCTTTGTCCACAACTGTGTGAGCAAATAGTCAAACAGTTTAAGAACAACCTTTCTCAAAGTGCAATTGCAAGAAATTTAGGGATTTCAACATCTACGCTCCATAATATCATCAAAAGGTTCAGAGAATCTGGAGAAATCACTCCACGTAAGCGGCATGGCCGGAAACCAACATTGAATGACCGTGACCTTCGATCCCTCAGCGGGCACTGTATTAAAAACCGACACCAATCTCTAATGGATATCACCACATGGGCTCAGGAACACTTCAGAAAACCACTGTCACTAAATACAGTTTGTCACCACATTTGTGAGTGCAAGTTAAAGCTGTACCATGCAAAGCGAAAGCCATTTATCAACAACATCCAGAAACGCCACCGGCTTCTCTGAGCCCGAGATCATCTAAGATGGACTGATGCGAAGTGGAAAAGAGTTCTTTGGTCTGACGAGTCCACATTTCACATTTGTTTTTGTAAATATTCGACATCGTGTCATCCGGACCAAAGGGGAAGCGAACCATCCAGACTGTTATCCACGCAAAGTGTAAAAGCCAGCATGTGTGATGGTATGGGGGTGCATTAGTGCCCAAGGCATGGGTAACTTACACATCTGTGAAGGCACCATTAATGCTGAAAGGTACATACATATGCTGCCATCCAAGCGCCATCTTTTCATGGACGCCCCTGCTTATTTCAGCAAGACAATGCCAAGCCACATTCAGTACGTGTTACAACAGCGTGGCTACGTAAAAAAAAAAGAGTGCGGGTACTTTCTTAGCCCGCCTGCAGTCCAGACCTGTCTCCCATGGAAAATGTGTGGCGCATTATGAAGCGTAAAATACGACAGCGGAGACCCCGGACTGTTGAAAGACTGAAGCTCTACATAAAACAAGAACGGGAAAGAATTCCACTTTCAAAGCTTCAACAATTAGTTTCCTCAGTTCACAAAAGTTTATTGAGTGTTGTTAAAAGAAAAGGTGATGTAACACAGTTGTAGATTCCTAAAGTGGCCTTAAGCTTGACGCTCCGCTTGCTGTGGAGTGAATGTGATAATAATTTAAAACATAAAACAGTCACGATGAGGGAACAAATGAATGACAAAATTAAGAGAGTTTGTTGCAGTACGAGTTAGAAAAAGTATGAATGAGGTCAAAAAACTGTCTGGCTCGATTCCACCGCACCTGACAGCCATTACCCATAACACCTTGCGTCCAAAAACCCCCTTACCACACAGATCCTTCCGCCATATATGCACTTAAAACAGTTACGTCATCAAATCATTTTGACAAATGTAATAATTACAATTAAAGTGAGCTTTATATAATTCAATCAATCAATGTTTACTTATATAGCCCTAAATCACTAGTGTCTCAAAGGGCTGCACAAACCACTACGACATCCTCGGTAGGCCCACATAAGGGCAAGGAAAACTCACACCAAGTGGGACATCGGTGACAATGATGACTATGAGAACCTTGGAGAGGAGGAAAGCAATGGATGTCGAGCGGGTCTAACATGATACTGTGAAAGTTCAATCCATAATGGATCCAACACAGTCGCCAGAGTCCAGTCCAAAGCGGATCTAACACAGCAGCGAGAGTCCCGTTCACAGTGGAGCCAGCAGGAAACCATCCCAAGCGGAGGCGGATCAGCAGCGCAGAGATGTCCCCAGCCGATACACAGGCAAGCAGTACATGGCCACCGGATCGGACCGGACCCCCTCCACAAGGGAGAGTGGGACATAGGAGAAAAAGAAAAGAAGCGGCAGATCAACTGGTCTAAAAAGGGAGTCTATTTAAAGGCTAGAGTAAACAAATGAGTTTTAAGATGAGACTTAAATGCTTCTACTGAGGTAGCATCTCGAACTGTTACCGGGAGGGCATTCCAGAGTACTGGAGCCCGAACGAAAAACGCTCTTTAGCCCGCAGACTTCTTTTGGGCTTTGGGAATCACTAACCAGCCGGAGTCCTTTGAACGCAGATTTTTTGCCGGGACATATGGTACAATACAATCGGCAAGATAGGCTGGAGCTAGACCGTGTAGTATTTTATACGTAAGTAGTAAAACCTTAAAGTCACAAATAATTACTCTAAGCATTCAATATGTCAATTTTCTTATCTTGCAAATAAAGTAAATAGTCCAATTTTGACTGAATAAACATAAAGCACCTTCCATAAAATGTAGATTAATTTAAACAGCATTTGGGCTCCTACAACAGTGGTGAACATGCCCTTTCCCAACTACTTTGTCACGTGTTGCAGCCATGAAATTTTAAGTTAATTATTATTTGCAAAAAAATAAATTAAGTTCATGAGTTTGAACATCAAATATGTTGTCTTTGTAGCATATTCAACTGAATATGGGTTGAAAAGGATTTGCAAATCGTTGTATTCTGTTTATATTTACATCTAACAATTTCCCAAACCTTTCCTGTCAGACCTCCACCCCCCTTCAAAAGGACACTCACCATTCTGGATGACTTTCTGGGGCCTTGAGAGGTCCTATGATGGACTTCCAAAGGGTTATAGCGTTGTCCCGCGCCAGAGTCAAGGCCATGATGGGACCAGAGCTCATGTAAGCAGTCAGTCTGTCGAAGGTGAGTTTTCCGTGCTGGTCTATGTAGAAATCACTGCACTGTTCTGGGCTCAGCTGAAGCTTCCTCTTCTGCCACAGGGAGGAATGATTGCACACTTTAGTTCAGGACCCGGGACACAAAAAAATGCAGCTTTTGTTTGAGGCACATGCACATACAGACCACTTATGGTGGTCCAGCACCTGCACCTTTGCTCTATGGGAGAGAATAACCCTTTCTGCTGGAGTCAAATTTGAAGAAAAAAAAAATTCTTTTTAAAGGTGCCGTAAGTAATAATTGGGCCAGAAATTTTATTGCCAAATTCTGTAGTCCCCTCCCCCTCATCCTAACTGCGGTAAGTGGTATATTATTGGGAACATTGTGAAAAATAAGACGTTTTGATTTTAATCACAAATCACTGTGAAAAAAGTAAAAAATATATGAGTTAATAAAAAAATTTAAAACAATTTGTGAGTCAACCGCATTCCTTTTTTTTTTTTTTTTAAGTGAGTGTCATAACCACTGGGCTGTCTATTCTGAAGTGTTCAAGTAGGATGAAAGGTGGGTCTTGAGTAGCTGGGTTGGTAGAGCAGCCGTGCCAGCAACTTGAGGGTTCCGGGTTTGATCCCCGCTTCTGCTAAACATAGTCACTGCCGCTGTGTCCTTGGGCAAAGCACATTACCCGCCTGCTCCCAGTGCCACCCACACTGGTTTGAAAAATGCAACTTGGATATTGGGTTTCACTATGTAAAGCAGAGGTCCCCAACCACCGGGCCGCAGAAGAATTTTTTTATAAATTAAAAAAAAATAAAAATAATAATAATAATATTTTTTTTTTTTTTTTTTATTAAATCAACATAAAAAACACAATATACACTTACAATTAGTGCACCAACCACAAAAACCTCCCTTTTCCATGACAAAAACGTCCCTTTTTCATGACAAAGGAACCCCACCACCCACCCCCCGGGCCGCTGATACAAAAAGGTTGGGGACCACTGATGTAAAGCACTTTGAGTCACTAGAGAAAAGCGCTATATAAATATAATTTACTTCATAAATATATTTTTTATATATTTTTGTGTGCGTGTGTCTACTAATAGTGTGATGCTGCCTATTCTGAAACTGTCAGAAAATAGTTGAAAAATGTGTGTATTATACACATTTGTATTCAGTTTGTATCAGTTACCATATAAGTGGAAAATACCCTGCTGGCCTGCTGGGATTTTTAAGAATTATTTCCATCCATCCATTCATTTTCTACCGCTTGTCCCTTTTGGGATCGCTGGAGCCTATCTTAGCTGCATTTAGACGGAAAGCGGTGTACACCCCGGACAAGTTGCCACCTCATCACAGGGCCAACACAGATAGACAGACAACATTCACACAATAGTGGCAATTTAGTGTTGCCAATCAACCTATCCCCAGGTGCATGTCTTTGGAAGTGGGAGGAAGCCGGAGTACCCGGAGGGAACATGCAAACTCCACACAGAAAGATCCCGAGCCCGGGATTGAACCAAGGACTACTCAGGACCTTTGTACTGTGAGGCAGACGCACTAACACCGTGCTGCCCTTAATAATTATTTATACTTTAGAATTTTTTTATTGACATCCAGCATCAGACATTCCTATCCATTACATATTTGCCTACATCATAAGTCTATAGTCTGCCCTAAATGTCAAAATATTTTTCTTTGTTTATGTCCCAAAAATGCCATCTCCCCCCCCCCAAAAAAAACAGAAAAACTGCAAACAAACAAAAACAGAACAAACCAAAGTAATAATAATATTGACAAATAAATACATTGAAATAATAATAATAAACAGATAGTAAATAATAATCTGCGATGAGGTGGCGACTTGTCCAGGGTGTACCCCGCCTTCCGCCCGATTGTAGCTGAGATAGGCGCCAGCGACCACCGCGACCCCAAAAGGGAATAAGCGGTAGAAAATGGATGGATAGTAAATAAATAAATAGAAAAAAATTATAGGTATATAGGGAGTAATCTTTTTTGTTTAATTTACAATAGTGAAGTTAATTATATTTATGTAGCGCTTTTCTCTAGTGACTCAAAGCGCTTTTACATAGTGAAACCCAATATCTAACTTAGATATTGTGGGTGGCACTGGGAGCAGGTGGGTAAAGTGTCTTGCCCAAGGACACAACGGCAGTGACTAGGATGGCGGAAACGGGGATCGAACCTGGAACCCTCAAGTTGCTGGCACGGCTGCTCTACCAACCGAGCCATACCGCCCCAATGACTAATTCAACAAAATAAAATCAGACTTATGGGCATAATTGACAGCATAATTGACCCAGTTTTCCCAGTATGAAGTCCATTTCTTTAATTGATCATTAATGAATTGGAGAAATTTCCAATAAATTATTAAGTCATTTTTTTAATCAAAAATAGCTTTATGAATATTTTTTGCAATTAGTGTTCTTGACAACCCCTCCTCCCCCCTTGCCTACTTTGTGTGAACCCACGTTTAGATGGATAGTACTTTATTGATTCCTTCAGGAGACTTTGTTTTGATTTTGTTTGCGGTTTGGTTAGTAGGTTGTGAGGGCCCCCCTTTACACTATAGCTAGACACACACACACACACACACACACACACACACACACAAGTCTTGCCTACTTTGTGTGGACCCACATTAGATACATAATACTTTGATTCCTTCAGGAAATTTTATTTTGATTTTGTTTGAGGTTTGGTTAATAGGTTGTGAGGGCCCCCCTTTCCACTATAGCTAGAAACACACACACACAGACACACACACACACTCTTTTTGTGCACGTACTTACTAATGAACTCTATTTGGAAAATAAAAAAACATACAGATAATGAAAAAATATTACGTAATATAGGAGGAAATAAAGAGTAATCTTGCAATAATACTAATTTGAAAGAGTGCCATTAAAGCAGTGGTTCTCAAATGGGGGTACATGTACCCCTGGGGGTACTTGAAGGTATGCCAAGGGGTACGTGACATTTTTTTTAAAATAGCAGCAATTTAAAAATCCTTTATAAATATATTTATTGAATAATACTTGAATGTGAGTTCATAAAGTGTGAAAAGAAATGCAACAATGCAATATTCAGTGTTGACAGCTAGATTTTTTGTGGACATGTTCCATAAATATTGATGTTAAAGATTTCTATTTTTGTGAAGAAATGTTTAGAAGTAAGTTGATGAATCCAGATGGATCTCTATTACAATCCCCAAAGAGGGCACTTTAAGTTGATGATTACTTCTATGTGGAGAAATCTTTATTTATAAGAATCACTTGTTTATTTTTCAAACACATTTTCAGTTATTTTTATATCTTTTTTTTCCCAAATAGTTGAAGACCACTACAAATGAGCAATATTTTGCACTGTTATACAATTTAATAAATCAGAAACTGATGACATAGTGCTGTATTTTACTTCTTTATCTCTTTTTTTCAACCAAAAATGCTTTGCTCTGATTAGGGGGTACTTGAATTAAAAAACATGTTCACATGGGGTACATCACTGAATAAAAGTTGAGAACCACTATTACATGATTACTATTAAAGTCCTGGACGTTATTTATCCAACAGTCCAAAAAAACCAAAACACTTTCCACTAACCTGCAGGATCGTGAAGCCCGACGTCAAGATGATGTCCTCAATCTCCTGACTTTTGTGGACAGCGTCTGGTTTAATGATGGCCAAAGTCCTCTCCACATAAATACGAGTAAATTCACTCGTGTTTATTTCGTCCACCTTCGGCTCTTCCATTCTTGTACAATTCTTATTCAGCTGTTTTCACCCATGACGGCACATGTCGCTAAACAAGACGGGTACTTTATGACGTCATAAAGAAGTACTAACCTGCGTGGACGTGATGACGTCACAAGCTACGGACTGTGCTGAGTTGAAAGTGAATATATTTTGTAAGAAGCCCGGTCCTGGAAAAAAAATATATAACTGGAAAAAATATCCCATGGTGAGTCTTAATTATGAGATGGAAAGTCGAAATGATGTGACATAAATTGTGACATAATATGTCATAATCAGAGATATTAAAAAAAAATCTAATTTATGAGATAAAAAGTCATAATTTTTAGATAGAATGTCGATATTATGTGAAAAGAAAGTCCAATTTTGTTTCTCAAAGTGCAATTGCAAAAAATGTTGGGATTTCAACATCTACGCTCCATAATATCAGTAAAAGGTTCAGAGAATCTGGAGAAATCACTCCACATAAGCGGCATGGCCGGAAACCAACATTGAATGACCGTGACCTCCGATCCCTCAGACGGCACTGTATAAAAAACCGATATCAATCTCTAAAGGATATCACCACATGGGCTCAGGAACACTTCAGAAAAAACACTGTCACTAAATACAGTTGGTTGCTACATTTTTATTACCACATTTTGATGTGGTAATAAAAAAAAAAATATTTACTTTAAAACACATGGTCACTTGCACCAATTGTTTTCCCTCACACTGAGTCAAGCATAAAACCTTTGATTGACATGTTTGCATTTGACACTGGGAGCCAGCAAGTTCAACTGATATAAAAAGTAGTTCCTAAGACGGAGCTCTTGTACTTAAAACACCATCCATTTTCTACCGCTTGTCGCTTTGGGGTCACTGGAGCCTATCTCAGCTGCATTCAGGCGGAAGTCGGGGTACACCTTGGACAAGTCGCCACCTCATCAATGAGCCGACACAGATAGACAGACAACATTCACACACTAGGACCCATTTAGTGTTGCCAATCAACCTATCCCCAGGTGCATGTTTTTGGAGGTGGGAGGAAGCCGGAGTACCCGGAGGGAACCAATGCAGAAAGACCCCGAGCCCGTGATTGAACCCAAGACTACTCAGGACCTTCGTGTTGTGAGGGAGATGCACAAACCTCTCTTCGACCGTGCTGCCCTACTTAAAACACTTTTTTCGCAAATCAACATCTCCCGTTGAAATGAATTGAAATCAGTTTTATTGGTGCTTGCTCCCCCAAAACAGGACAGTTTTGACACGTAAGAAGCCTTTTCAAAATAAAATGGAACTTTTAGAAGAGAAATATTGTATAAAAACAAAACAGTGCTAATAATGTACAGCATTTACCTTGGAGAGTGGACTTCCAGCTGCTTCTCCATCAAACGCAGCGTCAGTAGCTTTTCAATATTTTCATGGATAAATGTCCGCGGTTTAATAAGGTGACCATTTTTGCCAGGCGTTACTCATTCTGACTAGGAGTGATATTCTACCTTTAGTCCAGTTCAGGAACTCCATGACATATTTGAGGCTTGTTTGGATTGTGTGTGATGAGCCAGTCAGCTAGCCAAAGCTGTTGAGAAGCACACCATGCAGGCTCTTCATAACAACACCTTTCCTGATGAATGTGTGATGTATTGAGTGGAGGACTTACACAGGGTTCGAGCGGCTTGTGTTTGCAGAGTTCAGTGAGTCCCCGCAGCAACGTTTGCTTGACATGCCGACTCAGGTACTCTTCAGTGGTTTCTCTCGAGGGAATGCGCTGGAAGACGGCTGCAGCACAGTGAACAAGTTGCTTCGGTGCATGTTGTGTTGAAATACACACTTTTTCTTACCGTTTGGGAACATAAATTTGATCTCCCGCTCGGCGGCGTGAGAGGAGTCGCTGCCATGGAGAGCGTTCTGCAGCTCAGATGTGGCGTACTTGGCTCGAAGGCTGCGGCGACAAAGATTGGAAAGTATCATAACACGCTTTCCACTCAGGGCTGCACATTGAAAAATTAAAGCATCCATCCATTCATTTTCTGCCGATTGTTCCTTTCGGGGTGGCTGGGGGTCTCTGGGGCCTATCTCAGCTACAATCGGGCGGAAGGTGGGGTGCAATCTGGACAAGTCGCCACCTCATCGCAGGGCCAACACAGATAAACAGACAACATTCACACACTAGGGACCATTTAGTGTTGCCAATCAACCTATCCCCAGGTGCATGTCTTTGGAGGTGGGAGGAAGCCGGAGTACCCGGAGGGAACCCAAGCAGTCACGGGGAGAACATGCAAACTCCACACAGAAAGATCCCGAGCCTGGATTTGAACCCAGGACTGCAGGACCTTCGTATTGTGAGGCAGACGCATTAACCCCTCCTCCACCGTGCTTCCCTAAATAAAGGTTTATGCCGGAGGTATTTTGATATTTTTTTATTTTCAAAACCAATTCAATAATATGATATATACATTTATTTGAATCTTTAGGGCTCCCCTCAACTTTGGTCTCAGGGATACATCATAGAAATGTTCAAAATAAGTCATTTTATATACAGTATTTAGTCAGCCAGCGATTGTGCAAGTTCTCCCACTTAAAATGATGACAGAGGTCTGTAATTTTCATCATAGGTACACTTCAACTGTGAGAGACAGAATGTGAAAAAAAATCCAGGAATTCACATTGTAGGAATTTTAAAGAATTTATTTGTATTTGGTCACTTCAAACAAGGAAGATCTCTGACTCTCACAGACCTGTAACTTCTTCTTTAAGAAGGTCTTCTGTCCTCCACTCGTTACCTGTATTAACGGAACTTGTTTGAACTCACTATCTGTATAAAAGACACCTGTCCACAGCCTCTAACAGTCAGACTCCAAACTCCACTATGGCCAAGACCAAAGAGCTGTCGAAGGACACCAGGAAAAGAATTGTAGACCTGGACCAGACTGGGAAGAGTGAATCTACAATAGGCAAGCAGCTTCGTGTGAAAAAATCAACTGTGGGAGCAATCATCAGAAAATGGAAGACATACAAGACCACTGATAATCTTCCTCGATCTGGGGCTCCATGCAAGATCTCACCCCGTGGGGTCAAAATGATCATTAGAACGGTGAGCAAAAATCCCAGAACCACACGGGGGGACCTGGTGAATGACCTGCAGAGAGCTGGGACCCAAGTAACAAAGGTTACCATCAGTAACACACTATGCCGACAGGGAATCAAATCCTGCAGTGCCAGACGTGTCCCCCTGCTTAAGCCAGTGCATGTCCAGGCCCGTCTGAAGTTTGCCAGAGAGCACATGGGAGAATGTCATGTGGTCAGATGAAACCAAAATAGAACGTTTTGGTATAAACTCAACTGGTCGTGTTTGGAGGAAGAAGAATAGTGAGTTGCATCCCAAGAACACCACACCTACTGTGAAGCATGGGGGTGGAAACATCATGCTTTGGGGCTGTTTTTCTGCTATGATTGATCCGTGTTAAGGAAAGAATGAATGGGGCCATGTATCGTGAGATTTTGAGCCAAAACCTCCTTCCATCAGTGAGAGCTTTGAATGGTTGACCAAATACTTATTTTCCACCATAATTTACAAATAATTTCTTTAAAATTCCTACAATGTGAATTCCTGGAATTTTTTTTTCACATTCTGTCTCTCACAGTTGAAGTGTACCTATGATGAAAATTACAGACCTCTGTCATCTTCTTAAGTGGGACAACTTGCACAATCGGTGGCTGACTAAATACTTTTTTGCCCCACTGTATATACACACATACGTGTATATATATATACATACATACACACATACATATATGTATACACACATATATATATATATATATATATATATATATATATATATATATATATATGTGTGTGTGTATATACATACATATATGTGTGTGTTTGTGTATACATTTATACACACACATATATATATATATATATACACATACCAACATATATACATACATACATACACATATATATATATATATACACATATATATATATACATTCTTATATACACATATATACATTTAACATATATATATATATATATATATACATACATTTATATAAATATATATACACGCATATATATACACATATATCCACGTATATACATACATTTATATACATATATAAATATATACACACTCATATATTTATACATACATAAATACACGACGATAGCTTTTAAGAAAAAAACTTTTTCTTGTTACATTTCATTTGCTCGCTTTTTTATTCCACTTTTTTATATGTTTTTTTAAAATAGTATTTTTACAAGGTGATGTTAAATATTTGTTGCAAGCCGCAAATGGCCCTCAGGCCACACTTTGGACACCACCGCTCACAGTTGAAAAATAAATAAGTACAAATGTCTCACCATTCTGGATGAGATTGTGCATCTTTCGAAGGTCCTATGATGGACTTCCAGTGGGAGACGGCGTTGTGGCGGCCCAGACTCAATGCCATGATAGGACCAGAACTCATGTAAGCAGTCAGTCTGGGGAAGGTGACTTTTCCATAATGTTCAGCATAGAAGTCACTAGACTGTTCTGGAGTCAGCTGCACTGTGCGCTTCTGCAACAAAAATGAATAGTTAGGACATTTTAAACTACTTCATCACATGTAAGACAATGAGAAAGCACAAGGTACAAAAAACAAACCTGGAGGATAATGAAGCCTTTTTTCTGAATTATATCCTCAATCTCCTCACTTCTGTGGATTGCATCTGGCTTAATGAGAGCCAAAGTTCTTTCCACGTAAATACGAGGACATGACGTGGGTTCCATCTTCCACTAAATGATGAATACACCGCAGCTGGGTTTTCAGCGATCCGAGACTGGCTCGTTGGGTTGCTAGGATACCACAAACATTGCACATCCCTAGAATAAACAGCCTGAATCACAGTCAGCAAGGTTGATAAACATAGCAAATGTTTGAAATGCTCTGTTAAATTTTAAAAAAAGTAAAATAAAAGTAAATTAAGTGTGTAACCTAAATGGATATTCCCTAAAAGGCAAGTTCTCCAGAGACGACACTGCCATCTAGAGGACAGGAGCGATAACTTGTTACAAGTCACACACATGGGTGTCAAACTCTGGCCTGCGGGCCAAATTTGGCCCACCGTGTAATTTAATTTGGCCCTTGAGGCAATATCAAATTAACATTAGAGCTGGCCCGCCAATACTCATACTTACCAACCCACACGATTTTCCCGGGAGACTCCCGAATTTCAGTGCCTTTGCCGAAAATCACCCGGGGCAACCATTCTCCCAAATTTCTCTCGATTTCCACCCAAACATCATTGGGGACGTGCCTTAAAGGCACTGCATTCAACGTCCTCTACAAACTGTCGTCCCGTCCGCTTTTTCTCCATACAAACATTGTGTCGGCCCAGTCACATACTATATGCGGACTTTACACACAAACAAGTGAATGCAAGGCATACTTGGTCAACCGCCATACAGGTCACACTGAGGGTGGCCGTACAAACTTTAACACTGTTACAAATATGCGTCACACTCTGAACCCACACCTAACAAGAATGACAACCACATTTAGGGAGAACATCCCCACCGTAACCCAACAGAAAAACCCAGAACCCCTTGCAGCACTAACTCTTTCGGGATGCTACAATGTTTGAAAATCGATTTTGCATGTCACTATTAAGTTATACAAGCCTTGCTCGTTCAATATTCAATGCAAAACTTGTTTGGGTCCCCTATTAAAAGGTTAATTTGTTCAACCTTGGCCCGCGGCTTTGGTCAGTTAAAAATGTTGTCCCACGCTGTATTTGAGTTTGACACCCCTGTTCTAACAGGATAAACTTTATCCCACAATGTGGACTTTCTGTGGTGGCAGTGCAGATTGTATTTACAGGAGCTTAAGTGGAAGTGGACAGACAATGAGTGGTAACACAGCCACCGCCTGCGAAGACACGCACCTGGGGATTGACTGATGTGCAACACTAAATTTACTGGAGTGAATGTGAGAATTCATATTGCTCACTAACCAATTGCACTGTAAATAACAAAAAAATCCACTAACACCCATATTGCACAAGGAAAAAAGGCACATCACAGTTAAAAAACAAACAAAAAAGAGTTACAAGGTCACCGGGTAGAAAACATCTGTGAAAGCACTTCCTGCACCATGGTCTGTGCTTCAGTGTCATGCAAGCAGTGAGATTAGACATGATGAATGTGAACATCCTTTGCTCAGCCACCTCCTCGATGTTGTCTAGTGGGCAGACTAACACACTTTAATAGGTCTGTTTCTGTACAACCATGATGTGTGGAAAAACACTTCATATTCTTATTGTGCATTATGTAAAACACAAAAGCTGAGGTTAAAAGGGGACCATGTACTACATTTAGCTAACTTTCTACTTGCAAGAGTTTTATAATAACATATTTCCTTTTAATAGAAACAGTTCAGTAAGGAGTATTAAAATCCACATACACAAGTTCTTTCAAACTGTCTTTTATTCAAAGTTACTTCGGTGAAAAGTTCTTATCGGGTTCCAATAGTAACCTGCCACACTCTGATAAGGTTGTCAGTGTAGCCAGCAAACAGGGTCTGTATAAAAACAAAACAACGGTTAAAATTCAAAAGGTGTCATTGTGTAGAACAAATTAAAAATAAAGAAATGTTTTTGCCCCTCATATTTGCAGGATTGTCTTCAGAAGACATCAGATTTTTTATGTGAATAGGTATAATCACTGGGGATGCACAAACACAGTCAGGGTTGTACACAAGAAGGTAAAAAGTACCTGTCCATCGGCAGACCAGGCCAGAGAGGTGCATTGTGGGGGCTCAGCCTTGCTGTTTGTGCTGATCACCTCCTGTCTCAGCTCGTCCACAATGATCTTGCCCTCCAGATCCTGCACACACACAAGTGTGTTGTCAGTAAATGTTGTCAATTTAGACAACAGCAGTTTGGGTTCCATGACGCTCAGAAACAGCCTCTTTATCATCAAATAATACAGTTGGCATTTGAAGTCTCATCACCGCTTTAACACAGCACAACCAATACAAAGCATGCAACAGTAAGGTTTACCCAGATCTTGATACTGGGGCCAGTGGCGGCACACAGCCAGTAACGGTTGGGGCTGAAGCAGAGGGCGTTGATGGTGTCTCCGCTGTCCAGGGTGTAGAGGTGCTTGCCCTCATTCAGGTCCCACAGCATGGCCTGACCATCCTGAAGGGAACAACAATGCTCCAATCAGCCTGGATCATCAAACAATTTACAGGCAACCTTACTGTCCAGAAAATATCAAAAAGGTGCAGGTAAAACTCAGAAACAGCCTCTTTGTCATCAATGATAAACAGACAGGCATATGAGACTCATCACAGTTGAAGGCTGCATGCTAGTAGCACAAGTCTAGTGTTCAGTTTACCTTTCCACCGGATGCACACAGGGAGCCATCAGGGGAGACGGTCACTGTGTTCAAGTAGCCAGTATGACCAATGTGGTTTGTCTTCAGCTTGCAGTTGGCAAGGTTCCACACCTGGGAGCAAAACATCATCATATGGCGGCACGTTGGTCACATCATGACAAAGTCAGCAGTACAATGTGCCCTCATATGTATAAATGTTTCATCAGTGTGACACTCTGCTAATACATGCATTAAATAATCATCGGGCATGTGGCATCACGTGCAAGTAAGGACAGACATACCTTGACCATTTTGTCCCAGCCACAAGACACAATAATGGGGTTGCTGCTGTTGGGGGAGAAGCGCACACACGACACCCACTCAGAATGGCCTTCATCCTAATAATGAACAAGAATACTTCTGACTTGACAGCGATATTTTCTTTAGGCCTACATTCAAAATGTCGCTTGGTCAATTAGCCTTTAGGAGCAAAAATTGTTTGGTACCTGAATAGTGTACTTGCAGACTCCAAGCGTGTTCCACAACTTGATAGTCTTATCGCGGGAGCCAGACACAATTTGGCGGTTATCAGCAGAGAAAGCCACGCTGAGGACATCCTTGGTGTGTCCCACAAACTGGCGAGTGGTGGCGCCACTGAGGAGAGATGACAGTTCAGAGGAATATTTAAACACACTGAGTCCAAAAGTTTTTAAATTTCATGCTTCCTCAATGTCATTAAAAATGTTAATTGAAAAATTGCCTTCAGAGTTGATACAGGATTTATGGTGAGGATCCTGGAATTAATGTTTATTTTAATTACTGTAAACGTTCCAAATTAACACCTGCTTTCAATTAGCCGCATAGTCTCCTATAGTCTCTGGTTGCATGGGAAACTTAAGTAAATAACCACCAGGATTTGTAATTAGTGGCAGGTCAAGAAAGACTGGCATTAGCAGACGTGGCTGTAGACAACCCCAATTAGTTTTTAACACAAGAAGGCACAGGCTATATTTGAAACTCATGGATATAACACGTTCTGTGCTGTAGTTTACAATAACCTCAAAGGCATTAATGTTAGTTGAATAGATTGCTCAGTATTACATTGCTCCCTTGCTGCGGTGTTGTGTAAAATGTCTGTTAATAAATCATCAAGTGGTTTCCTTTTCACTTTGTCATGTACTCTAAGATCATTAGAGATGGCTTATCACGTAATTCCATGTAACACCTTATTAAACACATTTTTGTCATTTTAAAATAAAAACTGAACCATCCCATTTTTTGGACAATAGGTCACACCAAATTAAGCACATTGCTGATGAGCGGAATTATTTTCATACAAAACGCGCACCAGATTATAGGGCATATTAAAAGGAACTTTTTCTTTTTCTACATTTAAAACACTTCCTTGTAATGGTGGTTCTTTGATCACTATCTTGCAGTGATGAATGTTTTACAGACCATCTTCCAGCCGCTTTCTCAACTTCTGTTTAGTGGGCGGTCTTATTTACATGGCTCCACTTTGACAGCGTCTTCTCTTCATCTTTGTTGTACCAGTAGTTTTAGCACTTCCATAGCAAGTCTACTGCCACATATATGTTGGACTGTACGCTACTTTATATTAGATGGCAACAGCGGAGGATGAATGCCCAACAACAAGAGGATGGAGAAAAAGAAGCTTCTTGACTACAGCTTCAGCCGTGGACACACATTTTCGGGACTTATGTAGATTGCAAACACACAACAGCAAGAACCAGGAAAAGTTTAGTTTTGCATAAAATTGCGAAACAAATGTGAGATAATGTCTCCTACTAGGTGCAGTTTTGAGATCCTTAAAAACACACACACACCATAACACCTGGATGTTGAAGCACAGTATGTCTAACAACAGTAACCGCGTTGAGCTGACAAGTCAAGTGGTGCGGCTTTGTAGATTAACAAAATTGTAAGAATTTTTTTGACGGATTTGAGTGTTGTGTAATATTCTATATTCTTAATGAAACATCACCTTAAAATTTGGGTTTTTGCTGTAAAACAAAAAGCAATATAAAGTATTTAATGTCCAGAAAAAGACAATCCGATCCTCGTTTTACCTTTATTGCCAACCTTAAGCTAACGGGCCCCATTCCAAGAAGTATTTCCTCTGTGCACACAGTCTGTCCCTGTGTTTCACTCCTAGACACAACACTACCTTATTTGAAGCCGAGCCAGTGTGTTCACAAGCCATGGGAAAAATGATCATAACACACCAACGTACACATTAACACCAGCAGGTAGTTACAGTAAAAATGTAGATATACATATATAGGTTAATATTTAATGCACAGAAAATGTGGACTCCGAAAACAACGTACTTTGATCCACGAAACAGCTCTGCGGAAACTATATGTTGCAATGGATTTGTCTGGATCGGAGGCAGAATTGTTACCTACTCAGTGGCCTAGTGGTTAGAGTGTCCGCCGTGAGATTGGTAGGTTGTGAGTTCAAACCCCGGCCAAGTCATACCAAAGATTATAAAAATGGGACTCATGACCTCCCTGCTTGGCACTCAGCATCAAGGGTTGGAGTTGAGGGTTAAATCAAAATGATTCCCGGGTGCGGCCACTGCTGCTGCCCACTGCTCCCCTTACCTCCCAGGGGCTGATCAAGGGGGATGGGTCAAATGCAGAGAATAATTTTGCCACACTAAGAGCGTGTGTGACAATCGTTGGTACTTTAACTTTAAGAATGACCACGAAGTGGGTGTACTTTAATATATCCGAGAAACCTGCATACAGCGATCTATGAAATTGAAGAGGACGCAGACGGCTTTCAAAGAGAAAGTCTGCAGCAGCGCAAAGCATGTGCCAGGCTGTTTGAAGCTCGCTATTGTTCTTTTATTTGTGGACAGAGCAACAGAAGTCTCGAAACACGAAAACGGTCTACAATAACACCAGAAATAAATGCTAGGTTTTTAAAAAACTTTAGGATAGAAATTGTGTCTAAAAAGATAGGCAAATTCCCTTGGAAAAAAAACTCAAAGTACATTGTACAATCAAAAAATAGAGCAAAACAGTATTAATGAAAATGTATGCTACTAGGGCTGTAAATTTTTTTTTAAATATTTGATTGCGTTAAATTGTTCATCGTTAACTCAGAATGAATTGCAGTATCACAGATATAATTTTTCATCATTAATAAGTGTACCCTATTTAATAGTATTTTTGTTTTAACACAATGACCGGCCAATTAATTTGCTTTAATTCAAGGTCTTTCAGACAATGCATAAACATGCTTTTCATGACAAAAAAAAAATGCCTGCAGTGCGTTGGTGTCTTGCCAGATTCCTTATTTTGTAGAAACACAGAATTTGAAATTCTGCTTTCGGAGCATTTGCATACAGAGGAGGAATTACAACATGTTGAGACACCAGTTCCACACATTAACAACACAACTTACATGATTTGATCGTCAAAAAGTTCTGGTAATGTAAAATGAGATATTTCTACTTAAATCAATGTTTCGTATACTACATACATCACAGGTACAAATTAATGGTATGCAAATCACTGCACGACTAAGTCTTAACCTTCTCTATCAATACAATGTATTATTCAGCCTGGTGTAACCGAGGACTCAAACAGAACATGTTATAAAAGCAAAATTTCCCCATATATTACTCAACTGACATACATTTCAGGTGCAAGTATCAAAGCATTGTCACAATGTAAGAATTTTTTATTTTGTCGATGTACTAAACCCAGATGTATAGCGCTTTTATTTTGAAGCAGGATAAGTGATTGCTTTGAGAGGTTGTCTTGACATAATTTGACGTTGGACCACCGCTATGGGACAGCCCGAAAGTCAAAAAGGACGCATGTGCTTTAATCGCACATTAATAAAGAGTGCTGATATTGCTGAGATAAGCGCCAGCGCCCCCCGCGACCCCGAAAGGGAATAAGCGGTAGAAATGGATATTGGAACGCAAACTTATTGCGCGGACTGCACGGTTAATACCATTTATCCTTACAAATTGAGCTTTAGGAAAACTTTTTGTGTGGCAGATAAAAAAAGAAGTGCAGCTTTATCTCATTGAACTTGGGCATTGGAATGCACAACCGTATCACCCGTGTTTGTTTTTGGCCAAACTAAGATTTCTGCAGGTATCAGCAAATCTAATGTAATGCTTTTTATTGAAAGAATTTTAATGCCCATGTCTTGCTGCAGCATCGTTAGTCAAACCAACAATTGCCTGTAAAAACAAAATTGTAAGCATTAGACAATGATGTTGAATAATTGAAGTTTACATTAACAGTGGCCAAATTAATTACTCATGTAATAATATATAATGTGTATAACCCTTTCAAACGCAATATATTTTCTATTTCAATAGTGCTTTTTAAACCATTGTGGGGTGAATAACAATAGTCTTAACTTGGTTAAAAAAAACTCATAAGATACTCTCAATCTCTGTTAGCAAATAATAAAAAACTAATATTGAACATCTTGAAGTGCACTTTTTGCTAAACAAAAATACAGTCCATTTGTTTTTTGTTGCCAAGGGCAAATTGTATGATTTTTTTAATGCCCCTGGGCATTGCATTTTTTTTTTTTCAATTGCTATTTAAGGCCTTCATTTTTTACAAAATCTGCTTGATGACTTTCAAAACTATTTAATGACCCGAAGGAAAAGCTGATGACAGAATGTGAATGGATTAGTATGCGGACAGATCTTTCATACAAGAATGTTAAAAGATTAATATGTACATATTTTTTATTTTATTTTAGTCATGTGGACGGAGATTTTCTTAACGGACCGTGAAAAATGTGCGAGGAGTCTAATCCGTTTGTGTGGACACGGCCTCAATCAGGATGGAAGAGTCTACGACAAACACAATACTAAACACGTCAAAATAGTCAAGTACATTGGAACAGTCTACAGACCTATGAGCAAGAGGGTGAAAGTACACAAGGTAAGGCAGCAGGTAGATCTTACGTGGTGAGGTCCCACAGGCGGAGGGTGCTGTCCCAGGCTCCAGACAGGGCAAACTGTCCATCCGAGGAGATGACAACATCGCTGACAAAGTGCGAGTGACCCTTCAAGGAGCGCTGAGGGATGCCATAGTTTGTTTCATCGCGGGTCAGCTTCCACATGATGATGGACTTGTCTGTAGGGAATAATCAGTTTATTTTCCACAAATTATAGTTTCAATATGTATATCCAGGGGACATTATCTTTCAAAGTAGGGCTGGGCGATACATCATACTCAATATATCATGGCGTATGTCTGTGTGCAATATAGAAAGTGACTTGATATTCGAGTATATGCTCTCACGCAGTTGCTTTTAGCTGCAGGCATTACACTGCAGGCGTTTCTCACTCTTTTGTTGTCTCTCCTCAAGAGACAAAACAAGCGCACATTCTTACATACGTGTACACCATCGCGGAGCAGAGGTAGCGGCATGGGTAACGCTAGCTGTGGTGCGAGTAGTAATACGAGAGGAAGAAGGTGCAAATCCGGTAAACGAAGAAAAAATTATATCCCGAGAAAAACAGCAGGGGATCCATCGTCTGGCAGTGGTTTGGCTTCAAGCGGGAACATGTCGAACAGACAACCGTAATTTGTCAAGTGTGGGGCAAAAGCGTTGTACAATAAGTAGCATCACCGCTAATAAGTAGTAGCATCATTTGAAAAGTCACCTGCTAGAGAATGAAGACCATTTCCACATCAACACCATATGAAAAAAATAGTCAACAAGAGGAGATAACGTCCGCAGGAACCTACCACATAGCGAAGGACATACACTATTGGATTTCCTATTATGGAGCTAATTTTTACTCGTCAGTTATTGAAATATCTTGTGTGACATCATGCACAAAAGTGCACTTTATTTGTTTTAAACTATTTTAGTGGTGTTTCTATTAAAAAAGTGCACTTTAATAGTGTTGTTGTGATATATCATCTTAGTGACATCATGCACAAAAGTGCACTTTGTTTTAGTGGCGTTTCTATAAAAAAGTGCACTTTAATAGTGTTGTTGTGATATATCATCTTAGTGACATCATGCACACAAGTGCACTATTAGCTTGTTTTAAAATGTCTCTGACAATCTTGCACTTTCTGTTTTGAAATGACATGAATGTTTGTATAATAAATACAATTTTGGTCAATTGAGTTAATTGTGATTTCCCTCTCTGCATGAAAGTTTAAAAGTAGCATATATTAATGCAGTATGAAGAAGAATGTTTTTATGTAGACACATAAAATCATCATACTGCTGAGATTACATGCATCAAGTGTTCATTCAAGGCTAAGGCGGAACATTGAAATATATAGCGTATATCGTGACATGGCCTAAAAATTTCGAGATATTGAAAAAGGCCTTTTCGCCCAGCCCTAATTCAATACTTACTTGTGCAGACATACTTAAACTTTAATTACACAAATATAGATTCACGCACTTCACTTTAGCACTCAGAGAACATTGGTTATTAATGAATTAAAATGTTGATATGTATATCCAGGGGACATTACCATTGGATGATTACTTGTACAGACACACTTAAACTTTAAATACACAAACATGGATTAACGCATTTATTTTTGTACTGAACGAACGTTGGTTATTAATGATAATGCTAGAGTTAGAGCAGTGGTTCTTAACCTCGGTTTGATCAAACCTTAGGGGTTTGGTGTTTGGGCCTCAGGGGTTCAGCGGAGGTCACCTTCATTGTCCATTTTTTTTATGGTGACTTTATATACTCTGGACCTAGACCAGTGGTTCTTAACCTGGGTTCGATCGGACCCTATGGGTTCGGTGAGTGGGCCTCAGAGGTTGGGCGGAGCCTCTGCCTCGGATGTCACTTTCATTGTCCATTTTTTTATGGTGACTTTATATACTCTGGACTTAGCCTAGTGGATCATAACCTGGGTTCGATCGAACCCTAAGGGTTCGGCCTCAGGCATTCGGCGGAGCCTCTGCCGCAGAGGTCAAGACACACCCAAGTCATTGTGTTAATAAAAACTTCTCCCTACAGAGTATTATGGATACCCCCAAACAATGTTCCCTCTAATTTTCCATATGATTTGCAGGTGTGCAATTTGTTGTGAGTTCATACACTGTGTTAGTTTTGTTCTTTGAACAAGGTGATTTTCAGGTATGGTTCATTTTGTGCCCCTGTAAAAAAAATATAACTTTGACTTGGGGCAGCATGGTGGAGGAGGGGTTAGTGCGTCTTGCCTCACAATACGAAGACCCCGAGTAGTCCTGGGTTCAATCTCTGGCTCGGAGTTTACATATTCTCCCCGTGACTATGTGGGTTCCCTCCGGGTACTCCGGCTTCCTCCCACTTCCAAAGACATGGACCTGGGGATAGGTTGATTGGCAACACTAAGTTGGCCCTAGTGCAGTGGTTCTTAACCTGGGTTCGGTGAGTCGGGCTCAGGGGTTCGGCGGAGGTCAAGACACACCCGACTCGAGTAAATAAAAACTTCTCCCTATCGGCGTATTGTGGATACGGCAACAGCAGAAGTCACACCGATTTGCAGGTTTGTAATTTGTTGTGAGTTTATTCCCTGTCTTAGTTTTGTTGTTTGAACAAGGTGATGTTCATGCACGGTTCATTTTGTGCACCAGTAAAAAAAAAACATCCTAACACTTTGGTATGGGGAACATATTCAACATTAATTAGTTATTTTCGCACATGCAAATTAGTAACATATTGGCTCTTAACTAGTCATTATTAAGTACTTATTAATGCCTTTATCGGCATAGCCTTATTATAACCCTAACCTTTACCAAATAACTCTAAATTAAGTCTGTTACTTGGAATATGTTCCCCTAGTCCAGGGGTCGGGAACCTTTTTGGCTGAGAGAGCCAAAAAGCCAAATATTTTAAAATATATTTCCGTAAGAGCCATATAATCTTTTTTTTTAACACTGAACACAACTAAACGTGCATTTTTAAGTAAGACCAACATTTGTAGAGTATAATAGGTCTCTTGTTCTTTGTAATAACATTGTTATTCTGAAGCTAACTGTGGAGGGGGCGTGGCCTGCGGGCCTGCAGTGACAGGTGCGTAGATGGCCCACTTGGGCCTTGTTATCTAATCACCCGTCGCTCTGTTATAAGCAGCAGCCAGGAGGAGAGACTGGGTTGGGGCTGGAAATAATATTGCTGGAAAGCAACTGAGAGACTTATTGAAAAATAAAACAATATTGTAACCCTGAAACAGGCTCTCATGTCGGTGCTTGGGGGTCTGAAGAACCCCCAGGAGGGCAAGCCCCACTCTAACCAATATTAAGTAAATAAATGAAATGATAAATGTGTTGTACTTGTATAGCGCTTTTCTACCTTTCAAGGTACTCAAAGCGCTTTGACACTACTTCCACATTTACCCATTCACATACTGATGGAGGGAGCTGCCATGCAAGGCGCCAACCAGCACCCATCAGGAGTAAGGGTGAAGTGTCTTGCTCAGGACACAACGGACGTGACGAGGTTGGTAATAGGTGGGATTTGAACCAGGGACCCTTGGGTTGCACACGGCCACTCTCCCACTGCGCCACGCCGTCCCTAAGTAAATAACTTCTTACCATTAACGCAACTTCTTGAACAGGTGCGGTAGAAAACTAATGGATGGATTAAAAATGCATGAGAATGTTTTATATTTTGAACATTATTTGTAACTGTGGTTACAAGTGGAATTATTCATTACTTATCGTGTTAAGCAACGTCAGCTCAGATTTATCCGAGAGCCAGATGCAGTCATCAAAAGAGCCACAGGTTCCCTACCCCTGCCCTAGTGTCCAAAAAACTTTAAATTAAGTCTTTGTTACTTAGAAAATGTTCCCCATACTTAAGTGTTACCAAAAACATATAACTTTGTCTTGAATTTTAAAAAATTAAACATCTTATTTTTCACTAAAGAAGGGTTCGGTGAATGCACATATAAAACTGGTGGGGTTCGGTACCTCCAACAAGGTTGAGAACCTCTGCCCTAGTGTGTGTGAATGTTGTCTGTGTAGACCTTGTGGGAGGGCAAGCCCCACTCTAACCAATAATAAATAAATAACTTCTTACCATTAACGCAACTTCTTGAACAGGTGCGGTAGAAAACTAATGGATGGATTAAAAATGCATGAGAATGTTTTATATTTTGAACATTATTTGTAACTGTGGTTACAAGTGGAATTATTCATTACTTATCGTGTTAAGCAACGTCAGCTCAGATTTATCCGAGAGCCAGATGCAGTCATCAAAAGAGCCATAGGTTCCCTACCCCTGCCCTAGTGTCCAAAAAACTTTAAATTAAGTCTTTGTTCCTTAGAAAATGTTCCCCATACTTAAGTGTTACCAAAAACATATAACTTTGTCTTGAATTTAAATAAATTAAACATCTTATTTTTCACTAAAGAAGGGTTCGGTAAACTAGCATGTAAAACTGGTGGGGTTCGGTACCTCCAACAAGGTTGAGAACCTCTGCCGTAGTGTGTGTGAATGTTGTCTATCTGTGTTGGCCCTGTGATGAGGTGGCGACTTGTCCAGGGTGTACACAGCATCATGTTAGACCCGCTCGACATCCATTGCTTTCCTCCTCTCCAAGGTTCTCAGTCATCATTGTCACCGACGTCCCACTGGGTGTGAGTTTTCCTTGCCCTTATGTGGGCCTACCGAGGATGTCGTAGTGGTTTGTGCAGCCCTTTGAGACACTAGTGATTTAGGGCTATATAAGTAAACATTGATTGATTGAGTGTACGCCGGCCTTCCGCCCGATTGTAGCTGAGATAGGCACCAGCGCCCCCCGTGACCACAAAGGGAATAAGCGGTAGGAAATGGATGGATGGAACTTTGACTTGAATTTGAAAAAAATATATATATTTTTTTCCACTGAAGAAGGGTTCGGTGAGTACGCATATGAGCCTGGTGGGGTTCGGTATCTCCAACAAGGTAAGAACCACTGGGTCAGAGCTAACGTTAGCTTATGAGAACCACGGCTATTATTGGTTCATTCTGGCCAGAATGAGTTCCTAGGCAATAAGTTATGAAGAATGTATTTCTTTTAGAGTATGTTTATTAATCATTCACAATAGCACTGGCGTTTATTTTCCATTACAACCAACTAGCTGGCTGACTTAATGCTAGCACAGCCATGTTGGCGAAGCGGGCGGGAGGAACCTCACCTCGGGACGCCGACAGAATCATGTCGGGATATTGAGGCGTCGTGGCGATCTGCGTGACCCATCCACTGTGCCCCTTGAGGGTCCCCCTCACTGTCATCTGCTCGGTCATTTTGGCGTTGTTCGGTGAAGCCTTCGACAAGGATGGATTCGGATTATGAGAAGTCCAAATGTTACCTACGTCCTCATCGCATCTGGGCACAGAGGAAAAGGAAGTAGGAACCCGGATGGAAAAACTATGAGGGGTGAACAGCCAGCAAAGGATTCTGGGAAATAGGGCCGCAACGTGCGCAGTTTGAAGCAGCGCCACGCAGGCATCTGGCGGTACTGCAGCAAACAAAATATATTGTTGAAAGTTTGGAAGTTTTTTTTTTTCTTTCAAAATAAAATACAAAATCTAGTCATTTAAAAACAATTATTTTATTTTATTTTTAATTAAATCAACATAAAAACACAAGATTCACTTACAATTAGTGCACCAACCCATAAAAACTCGCTTTTTCATGACAAAAAAAAAAGAAAAAAAAGATAGCGCTACCATTCTTTTACAGGCATGACGGCGCACGAAGTGATGTTGCTGGTTTTAGGAGCAAAGGAGCATGTTTGGAAATGCACACGAATGCAGTACTTACAAGCAGAAACAGTGTGTAGAAAAGGGAGAATGACGGGATTGTGGCTTAAAAACTAACGATAAAGTTGAAACTATAACACTGAAGCGCTTTAAAACATGGCTAGCTAGCTATCGGCTAACGTCCATCCGCAGTGTTTTAGCTACTTCTAAATCAAAAATTCTTGTTTCCACGGCAACAAATAAAGCACGTTTTTTACAAGTATCATCCCTGCAGGACGAGGGCTAGCTAAACATGCTTCACTACACACTGTAGAACAGGGGAGTCCAAAGTGCGGCTTGTGAGTCATTTTTAACGCCCCTAAGCACATTCTAAAAATATGATGAAAAAAATAAAAAACAGAAAAAGTGTTATAAAAGAGTAAAGAGGTGAAACGTGACAAGAAAATGTTGCATTGTTTACTGTAATAACACAAAGCTTGTTTTTATTCTAAAGAAGGGCCTAATAAGAACAAACAAAAAACATAAACAACAATAAAAGTTATAATTGACAGATGGATCTGAAGTTGATCTCAAGACGATTGTGATTAAAGTAAACAGTAAAAAAAAAAAAAGTTTCTTATTTTTAAGGTTTTACTACTTACGTATAAAATACTACACGGTCTAGCTCCATCCTATCTTGCCGATTGTATTGTACCATATGTCCCGGCAAGAAATCTGCCTTCAAAAGACTCCGGCTTATTAGTGATTCCCAAAGCCCAAAGAAAGTCTGCGGGCTATAGAGCGTTTTCCGTTCGGGCTCCAGTACTCTGGAATGCCCTCCCGGTAACAGTTCGAGATGCTACCTCAGTAGAAGCATTTAAGTCTCACCTTAAAACTCATCTGTATACTCTAGCCTTTAAATAGACCTCCTTTTTAGACCAGTTGATCTGCCGCTTCTTTTCTTTTTTCTTCTTTGTCCCCCCCTCCCTTGTGGACGGGGTCCGGTCCAGAGTCGAGACCCAGGATGGACCGCTCGTCGGGACCCAGGATGGACCGCTCGCCTGTGTATCGGTTGGGGACATCTCTACGCTGCTGATCCGCCTCCGCTTGGGATGGTTTCCTGTGGACGGGACTCTCGCTGCTGTCTTGGATCCGCTTTGGACTGGACTCTCGCGAGTGTGTTGGATCCATTATGGATTGAACTTTCACAGTATCATGTTAGACCCGCTCGACATCCATTGCTTTCGGTCCCCTAGAGGGGGGTGAGGGGGGGGGAAGTTTGCCCACATCTGAGGTCCTCTCCAAGGTTTCTCATAGTCAGCATTGTCACTGGCGTCCCACTGGATGTGAATTCTCCCTGCCCACTGGGTGTGAGTTTTCCTTGCCCTTTTGTGGGTTCTTCCGAGGATGTTGTAGTCGTAATGATTTGTGCAGTCCTTTGAGACATTTGTGATTTGGGGCTGTATAAATAAACATTGATTGATTGATTGATAATGAGTAGGACCCTTTTGGATCCCCAATAATTTTAGTGCAATTTTTTTTATGTCATTGCTAAAAAAAAATAACAAATTGAAATCAATGGTGTTATATGTTGACATTTTTAAGGCTCCAATTATTCTATAATCTCAAATATTCCACTTTAAACATCTATTGGGGGAAACTATTGCATATTTTGTGTTTTTTTCCCCATAACAAAACAGGGTTTTCTTTGACAAAAAGGGCATACAACTTAAATCTTTAAAAACGTTATATTGACAGACAGACTTGAGATCTAGAGATTTAAACCTTCAATAACAATAATACAAAATAATGACACATTTTAAATATTTTTTTGACCATAATCCTTTGGGGTCCCTGGGATCAAGCCTGAGTGGAGGCATATTCTTATTTTTACACATATATTGTATTGGTTTTTGAAATAAAAACATATCAAAATGGCCCCCGCTTGCTTTGATTTTTCAGTGGCGGCCCTCAGTGGAAAAAGTTCGGACACCCCTGTTGTAGGAGGATACGATCGCTCACAGCTAATAGGAAGCTAGCGCTCCTCAATGTAAACAAAAGGGTGAGTCTCTACACAGATATTGATTGTATCTTTGATTGATTGATTGAGACTTTTATTAATAGATTGCACAGTACAGTACATATTCTGTACAATTGACATTACTTAATAAGAATATCTTCGAATATCTGCTATCTGCAGTTGAGAGATGTTTCATGAGAGCAGAGTGTGATTCATTGATTGAGTGAAACAGTACAGTACATATTCCGTACAATTGACCACTAAATGCTAACACCCCAATAAGTTTGTCAACTTGTTTAAGTCGGGGTCCACGTTAAACAATTCATGGTTACTGTACTGTCTAGTTCAGGGGTGCCCACACTTTTTCTGCAGGCGAGCTACTTTTCAATTGACCAACTCGAGGGGATCTACCTCATTTATATATATCATTTATATTTATTTATTTATTTATGAAAGAGACATTTTTGTAAACAAGTTAAATGTGTTTAATGATAATACAAGCATGTGTAACACATATAGATGTCTTTCTTTCACAAAGACAAGAATATAAGTTGGTGTATTACCTGATTCTGATGACTTGCATTGATTGGAATCAGACAGTAATGATGATAACGCCCACATTTTCAAATGGAGGAGAAAAAAAGTTGTCCTTTCTGTACAATACCACATGAAAGTGGTTGGTTTTTGGCATCTAATTCATCCAGCTTCCATACACTTTACAAGAAAAACATTGGCGGCAAATTCCGTAGCTTGCTTGATTGACATTCACGGCACCCGAGGGTCTTGTGAGATGACGCTGGCTGCTGCCAGTTCATTATTATGAAAAAATGACAGAGAGGAAGGCGAGAAACACTTTTTATTTCAACAGACTTCCGCGCCGTCCCTTCCGTCAAAACTCTAAAGGCCGACTGCACATTTCCTATCTTCACAATAAAAGCCCTGCTTCATGCTGCCTGCGCTAACAAAATAAGAGTCTCGGAAAGCTGTGTGTGGAATTTTGAGGACAACAATGAACTGATCCATTTTTGAATGAGGCTGTAATATAAAATGTGGAAAAAGTGAAGCGCTGTGAATACTTTGTGTAAAGAGTTCAAGCAGATGTTAATGTTATTAAAGCTATTTTAGCTATTGTGTAACTCGTGTAAACTCATTTTAACATCTTAAAAATAACACTTCTATGCCAAAGTGGATCTGAGCTGAGAAATGATCATAACGTTGCAAAGAACTCCATGAATTTGTCATGGAAATGAGTTGACACGTACTGTTTATCACACACAAAAAAGCATAGAAATCAGTTTATTTCAATCTGCATGTAAAATTGACCAAATTACACACATATTCAAACAATAATTACAAAAATAGCTTAATTCTTTTACAAACAAATACACAAGCAAACGTTCTCCCAAAGTCAAGCTAATACTGTGATATTATGTTATTGGTTACAACACCAAACAATCCAGGCGTTGTGCCACAATTAGCAACTCTAATAAGCCTTCAAAGTGATGTCATCTGCAAAAAGAAATAAAATGATAACTGACAGATATCCACACTGGCTACCAATCAAGCCTTTGATTCACCCATAAAGCACTTCAACCATTCTCATGATTCTCAACTCATCTCGTGCTGAGAGTACAGAAAACTTGTTTCTGGTACAATTATGCAAATAAATGTTTATGTACAAATACACACACAACTTGCATGCAAGGAAAAAAAAATAACAGGGGTCTTCTTATGAGAAGTTGCTTTCGAGTAAACCCTCGTTTATCGCAGTTATTTGGTTTCGGACTTGACCATTAATGAAAATCCGCAAAGTAGGAATTATTAATTCAAATAATAAAACATTCTAAATAAAAATTGTAATATTATGAGAGACCTCTAGACATGGATTAACACCTACTTAGTCACTGCCACACTGTAAAGCAGTGGTCCCCAAACTTATTGACTCGGGGGCCGCATTGGGTTATATATATATATTGTTGCGTTTGGACCAGATGTTCCTCGAAGGGAATTTATCATACTGGTCAATCCAAAGTTCTTTTGATGGCACATAAACTGAGTTTAAATGATCACTCAGAACAGAATAGGTATTTTGCAATTTATTCCAAAGCTTTGGAGGGACCAACCTAAAAACAACACATTCAAATCGCGTCACCAAGTTGATCTGAAAACATTACGGAAGCGCTGTGATCTTCAATATGTCCCTCGCCCCCACCCTCTAGAACGAATACGCATGTCTATTGTTCTCCTTAGCTGGAGACAGGATGAGATAGGAAAAAGCAGTATCTCTCCTCCTCACATTCCTCAAGCCAAGGTTAACTTGCAGTGTACAATGGACATGAGATTAAAAAATAGATAGAGTACAAATGGAAAACACTAGTTATTTCAAATATGACTATAGAAATATATATATATATATATATATACATATACATATATATATATATATATATATATATACATATATATATATATATATATATATATATATATATATATATATATATATATACACAAATGCAGCTGAGATAGGCTCCAGTTCCCCCCGTGACTGAAAAATGCATTTTTAGACAATATGATTTGCCTGAGCGGTGAGTAAACACAGAGTAACAAGCAGTAAAAAATGGATTAAGAAGGACAGATTTTTAAAAATAATTAACAATAATTGTTTATATTTTTTTTAGACTTGGGACTTTCCGCGGGCCGGATTTTGGATACTGTGGGGCCGGATCCGGCCGTAGTTTGGGGACCTCTGCTGTAAAGGCTGGCCTGAGGCTAAGCCAATCGGAGGCCACGATACTGAACAGCATGTCTGATTGGTTGGGTCTCATCTAGTGGGAAATCCTACTATAGCAATAATATAATTTTTTTATTTTGATGCTTGTGAATGCTTAATTTAGTCCAAAAATATATAATATACCCCCAAAAATAAAATAAAAAATCTACGACGTGACAAGGGTCGATTGTTGTGATTACTGATCCTAGTTATTATTAATTAAGAAAAAAAATACAACAAATGAATAAACAAAAAAGGCCTTTCCAAGACAGTGCGTTGACTGAAAATGTACTTATAAACAAATTGCAGTGACTGCTGCACACGTTGTTATTCCCCAATAATTTGGAGCTGGCATTATGATTAGTTCCTTAACAAAATGTAAAGCAAATTTCTCAATTTAGCCCCAATCTTTATACTGTGCAATCATCCCCGTATGACTGTGCACGTACATTATGTCTAACCGGCATAGTGCCAGCAACTTGAGGGTTGCAGGTTCAATTCCCGCTTCCGCCATCCTAGTCACTGCCGTTGTGTCCTTGGGCAAGACACTTTACCCACCTGCTCCCAGTGCCACCCACACTGCTTTAAATGTAACTTAGATATCGGGTTTCACTATGTAAAAGCGCCTTGAGTCACTAGAGAAAAGCGCTATATAAATATAATTCACTTCACTTCAAAACCTTGCAAAAGTTGTATAGTCCAGCTTTAGAAAGCTAAACGTTTAATATCCTGTAAATGTGATGCAAAGACCAAAACACACCAATAAAAGTTCTTGAACCTGACACATTAGTGAAGTGAATTATATTTATATAGCGCTTTTCTCTAGTGACTCAAAGCGCTTTACATAGTGAAACCCAATATCTAAGTGACATTTAAAGCAGTGTGGGTGGCACTGGGAGCAGGTGGGTAAAGTGTCTTGCCCAAGGACACAACGGCAGTGACTAGGATGGCGGAAGCGGGAATCGAACCTGCAACCCTTTGAGTTGCTGGCACGGCCACTCTACCAACCGAGCTATGCCGCCCAGAAGGCACACAGGCATCGATGTAACATTTAACCAGCTTTAAAAACAGTTACATTCCAAGCAATTAAACCAAATGTCATACTTTAGTCGGTTGTTTCTAATATTAATTAAAAACTATTATACAAATAACACACAGCAACAACACGGGGAAAAAAAACAGGGATGAAAATATCATCATTAATCAAACTAATTACAGGTGAGAAATGGCAGCTTTTAAGGCAAACAAGTACTGAAAAATAACATGTGGAACTACTTGGGTATTTATAAAAACGCTAATAAAAACATTAAAATATGTATTTTTTTTACATTCAGTTTTTTTGCATGTGGTATCGTAGATAACTTTTATTAACCTACTCATGTACAGTCGGGAAAAGAACATAATGTCATGGCTGTCTTAGGTTTCTAATAATTTCTACAACTGTTTTGTGATAGAGTGACTGGAGCACATACTTGTTGGTCACAAAAACGCATTCATGAAGTTTGCTTCTTTTATGAATTTATTATGGTTCTCCTGAAAATGTGAGCAAATCTGCTGCATCAAAAGTATACGTACAGTAAGGTTAATATTTGCTCACATGTCCTTTGGCAAGTTTCACTGCAATAAGGCGTTTTTTGTTTGAATTTTTGACCACCCTTCTTGACAAAATTGGTGCAAATGTGTGGGTTTTCTGACATGGACTTGTTTCTTCAGCATTGTCCAAAGTCAGGACTTTGGGAAGGCCATTCTAAAACCTTAATTCTAGACTGATTTAACCATTCCTTTACCACTTTTGATGTGTGTTATGGGTCATTGTCCGGTTGGAACTGCTTTACTAAGTTTACAAAGTACAAAAAAGAAGAATCATGATAAACAATCTGAATTTATTTCATCCATCCATCCTTTCATTCTTAAAATAATATTATCTCATCATATGAAATACAACTTACTTCACCAATCATTGTTTATTTTTATTGGGATTAATTATGGAGTATATTGTGAATAAATTAAGAACAGGAAGTGGAAAAAAGCTTTAGCAACTGTTATGTAAAAGAAAAGGGGTAGGATTAAATAAGCTCTGCTTCCTCCGACACCTTTTCGAAACTGGAAATTGTGATGTATCATGTTGTATGTTTGCATCTTCCAAATAAACTCAAACTCTACGGCGCCCAAGACTCAACCCTTCGGGCTGATAATTGTAGGTTGTCCTGAACAATTTGGAGGTAATCCTCCTTTTTCACAGTCCCATTTACTCTCTGTAAAGCACCAGTTCCATTGGCAGCAGAACAGGCCCCGAGCATAATACTACCACCACCATGCTTGACGGTAGGTATGGTGTTCCTGGGCTCAAAGGCCTCCTCCAAACATATTGCTGGGTATTGTGGCCAAACAGCTAAATTTTTCTTTCATCTGACATCACATGGATAAAGATAAGATCTTCTGGACAAAAAATCTGTGGTCAACTTGTGGATGTCGACCAAAAGCGCCTTATTGCAGTGAAACTTGCCAAGGGAAATGTAAGCAAATATTAACATTGCTGTATGTATACTTTTGACCCAGCAGATTTGCTCACATTTTCAGTAGACCCATAATAAATTCATAAAAGAACCAAACTTCATGAATGTTTATTTTGTGACAAACAAGTATGTGCTCCAATCACTCTATCACAAACAATAAGAGATGTACAAATGATTGGAAACTCAAGACAGCCATGTTCTTTACAAGTGTATGTCAACTTTTGAGGTGGGGCGTGGTTTGGTGGTACCGGGGGTGTATATTGTAGCGTCCCGGAATAGTTAGTGCTGCAAGGGGTTCTGGGTATTTGTTCTGTTGTGTTTATGTTGTGTTACGGTGCGGATGTTCTGCCGAAATGTGTTTGTCATTCTTGTTTGGTGTGGGTTCACAGTGTGGCGCTTATTTTTTTTTACCAGCGTTAAAGTTGTTTTGTAAGACCACCCTCAGTGTGACCTGTATGGCTGTTGACCTTAAGTGTGTGCATAAATATTGGCTGCGCCGACACGATGTTAGTATGTAGGTAAAGCGGACGTAGAGGACACTCAAGGCAGTGCCTTTAAGGCACGCCCCTATATTGTTGACTGGGTAGAAATCGGGAGAAATTTTAGAGAATGGTTGCCCCGGGAGATTTTCGGGAGGGGGCACTGAAATTCAGGAGTCTCCCAGAAAAATCGGGAGGGTTGGCAAGTATGACCTACTTTGAGACAAGAGCTATCGTGATGCATGCCTGGTTACCATGAATTGATTAACGTGGACCAAGTTGAAAAACTTTTTGGGGTGTTACCATTTAGTGGTCAATTGTACGGAATACGTACTGTACTGTGCAATCTACTAATAAAAGTTTTAATCAGTCAATCAATCAATAAATGGCTATACAAAACTTAAGTAAAACTGAACTGGCTGCAAAGTAAACAAAAACAGAATGCTGGACGACAGCAAAGACTTACTGTGGAGCAGAGACGGCGTCCACAAAGTACATCCGTACATGACCGGACAGTCAACAACAAAATAGGAGCGCAAGACAGGAACTAAAAAATCTACACACAGAAAAACAGGAAAAAAACTCGTAATAAGTCGGGGCGTGATGTGACAGGTGATGACAGTACACCTACTTCATACTTGCCAACCTTGAGACCTCCGAATTTGGGAGATGAGGGGCGTTGAGATGGGCGGAGTTTGGTGGTACCGGGGGTGTATATTGTAGCTTTCTGGAAGAGTCAGTGCTGCAAGGGGTTCTGGGTATTTGTTCTGTTGTGTTTATGTTGTGTTACGGTGCGGATGTTCTCCCGAAATGTGTTTGTCATTCTTGTTTGGTGTGGGTTCACAGTGTGGCGCATATTTGTAACAGTGTTAAAGTTGTTTATACGGCCACCCTCAGTGTGACCTGTATGGCTGTTGACCAAGTATGCGTTGCATTCGTTTAAGCATGTGCATAAATGCCGCACACAATGTATGGCTGCGCCGACACGATGTTAGTATGTAGGTAAAAAGGACGTGACGACAGGTTGTAGAAGACGCTCAAGGGCGCCCATATTGGTGACTTGGTGGAAATCGGGAGAAATTTGGGAGAATGGTTGCTACGGGAGATTTTAGGGGCACTGAAATTCGAGAGTCTCCCGGAAAAATCGGGACAGTTGGCAAGTATGACATACTTTGAGACAAGAGCTATCGTGATGGATGCCTGGTTACCATGAATTGATTAATGTGGACCCCGACTTAAACAAGTTGAAAAACTTTTTCGGGTGTTACCATTTAGTGGTCAAAATGTACGGAATATGTACTGTACTGTATAATCTACTATCAAAAGTTTCAATCAATCGATCAATCGATGGCTATACAAAACTAAAGTAAAACTAAACGGGCTGCAAAGTAAACAAAAACAGAATGCTGGACGACAGCAAAGACTTACTGTGGAGCAGAGACGGCGTCCACAAAGTACATCCGTACATGACCGGACAGTCAACAATAAAATAGGAGCGCAAGAAAGGAACTAAAAAACTACACACGGGAAAACAGGAAAAAAACTCATAATATATAAGTCAGGGCGTGATGTGACAGGTGGTGACAGTACACCTACTTTGAGACAAGAGCTATATTGATGCATGGTTAGTTATGGTTTAAATTCATATCCAACAATGGCGAGAATGACTTTTTACTGTCAATATCAGCTGATGAGTTTAATTTTTTAAAATATTTTCTGCTGGTGGTGTGCCTGGAGATTTTTTTCAATGAACAAAATGTGTCTGGGCTCAGAAAAGGTTGAAAAACACTGCAATAAGTAGACGCGCGATGTGGAAACGTACCACACAGACGCTCAGGTTTAGCATGAAAACTGCGACGGCAATGCATAGGAATGCTAAATGTAACTGGCCTAAAAACACACATTTCTACTGCAACATGAACAAAAAAAAAAAAAACAGTGGAAAGCCTGCAAAAGAAGGCCAATTTTTTTCCAAAAACAGCCATACGTTATATCTAGGTGAGTAATTCGAAGATATCCAAGCGTAATACTGCATGTGCTGTCAACCCTTCCTTAGGCGCCGTCAACCCACATCATAAGCCGCAGCTTCCGGGGGAGGGGGCGGGGTTTATTGGTAGAAGCGGGATTTGTCAACCCCCGATCCTGGAGAGTTTCCATCCGGGGAGACTTGAAGTGCGCGTTGTGCTCCATCGAAGTGTTCCTCCTGGCCCGAGCAGAACCCCCTCAAGGGTGAACGAGACGCTTGCGTTTAAGCTTCTGCCTCGCCATCTCCTCCTTTCAGAAAACAGAGAGGGAGAAGAGAGTGACCCGCGCTCCTCCATCGGTCCGCGGCTGGGAGAGAGAGAGCCCTGATCCCAGCATCCATGCATCCCTCAGCCAGCCTTTGTTAGTCACGGCCCTGAAACTGCACCTGCTCCAAACGTCCAGTTCGGTTTCTCCAAGCACAACATGGATCTCTGGAGTTCTTAGTAATACTGCTGAGGTGTCCATGTTTCAATATATTATATCACAAAAAAAAGAAGTCTATTTTAGATGAAAAGGTGGGTTGATAATCAGTTGCAATATACACCGTATCAATATGTACAGATTCCATGCTGCTGGTTAGTCATCACTGCAAAAAGAGGAGGATAAAGGAGATACAGCATTAGTGGCTTAGTAATGAACCAAATAGGAGCCATTTGCATTGAACGAAGACACAGGTGTCAAACTCAAGGCCCCGGGAGCCGGATCTGGCCCGCCACATCAATGGGAAACATTAATAAAATACTTCATTTTTTCTTACAAAATATATTTCGATTATGACTTCCTTATCTTAATTATTGTGTTGAAATCTGGGGAAACAATTACAAATCAAACATCAACTCTATATTCTTACTTCAAAAGAAAGCGATTAGAATTGTAAATTATACGAATTCTCATGACCATACCAATGCTCTGTTCATTATATTAAAAACATTAAAACCGCACGACCTTGTTGACCTCAATACTACTATCGTGGCTTTCAAAGCTCATAACCACATGCTGCCTGGGTGTTTACAAGTGAGATTTAAACTAGGGATGCACCGATTAATCGCTAACCGAATATATTCGGCCGAATATGGCAAAAAAAGCCGCATTCGGCCTTCGGTGGAATGAGTTAAAAACAAGGCCGAATAGTGGCGTGTGACGCAATTTTTTGACGCGGTGACGCAATCAACCAACGTGCAGTGACGTTGGGATATGTTGTGTACCTGTATAAGTGTATGAGGTTACAAGCACACACTTATTGAGATTTAGTGGGGCCTCTGTTTACATTATTAGCCTGTTGTGTAGGCTACCTGTATAAGTGTATGAGGTTACATGCACACACTTATTGAGATTTACTTGAGCCTTCTGTTTACATTATTAGCCTGTTGTGTAGGCTACCTGTATAAGTGTATGAGGTTACAAGCACACACTTAATTGAGATTTACTTGAGCCTTCTGTTTACATTATTAGCATATCTACTGTGGCTAAGCAGACTTTTGCCAAAAGGACAATCATTCATTTGTTGTGGGTTTATCCACTTTAATGCACTTTATTTTTTTTTGGAATGCATGTTTTGTTTGAAGGCCTAATATAAATGAAAAACTTTGTGCTTTTTTTGAAAAGCAAAGGCTACTGGAATATTAAAAAAATGTCAATATTCAATAAAAAATTACTTTATTTGAAAAACATGTCTAAATATTTTTAAAACATATTCTAAAAGTAGCAACAATTCAAAAATCCTTTATAAATATATTTATTGAATAATACTTCGACAAAATATGAATGTAAGTTCATAAACTGTGAAAAGAAATACAAGAATGCATTCGGTGTTGACAGCTAGATTTTTTGTAGACATGTTCCATAAATATTGATAATAAAGATTAAGTTTTTTGTGACGAAATGTTTAGAATGAAGTTGATGAATCAAAATGGATCTCTATTACAATCCCCAAAGAGGGCACTTTAAGTTGATGATTACTTCTTTGTCATGGGTGTCAAACTCTGGCCCGTGGGCCAAATTTGGCCATCCGTGTAATTTAATTTGGCCCTTGAGTTAATATCAAATTAACATGAGAGCTGACCCGCCGGTATTATAACACCGCATTCATCGCTAATACTCATACTTACCAACCCTCCCGATTTTCCCGAGAGACTCTCGGATTTCAGTGCCCTTGCCGAAAATCACCCGGGGCAAACATTCTCCCAAATTTCTCTCGATTTCCACCCAAACAACATTGGGGACGTGCCTTTAGGCACTGCATTCAACGTCCTCTACAACCTGTCGTCCCGTCCGCTTTTTCTCCATACAAACATTGTGTCGGCCCAGTCACATACTATATGCGGACTTTACACACAAACAAGTGAATGCCATGCAAACTTGGTCAACCGCCATACATGTTACACTGAGGGTGGCCGTATAAACATTTTTAACACTGTTACAAATATGCGCCACACTGTGAACCCGCACTAAACAAGAATGACAACCACATTTAGGGAGAACATCCGCACCGTAACCCAACATAAACACAACAGAACAAATACCCAGAACCCCTTGCAGCACAAACTCTTCTGGGATGCTACAATATTTGAAAATCGATTTTGCACGTCACTATAAAGTTATTTGTGGGCCGGATCTGGCCTGAGGACCTTGACTTTGACACCACTGTTCTAAACGTTATTATCTAATCATGCCAAATATTATATTGTTATATAGTGTATCACAAAAAATATGTTAGTAAAGATAACATTAGTTTGTACATGAACAAATGTAATAATGGAGTGCATTATACAATGGTATACCGTATTTCCTTGAATAGTATGCGCCTGCCTAGAATTACTGCCGGGTCAAACTTTTCAAAATAATTAGCTTATGATTAGAATTTCCACAGGGTCAAACTCGTCACGTCACGAGTGACACTTCCCCTGTCATCATTTTCAAAATGGAGGAGGCTGATTTCAATCATTTGAAATTGCATAAAGGGAAGAAGATTAAGAGCTATTCAGTATCATTTAAGGTCCAAACTATTGAATATGCTAAAAAGAACAGTAAGCAGCTATGTTTAATTAATATACCGTAGCTGCGTGTGTCAAATATTAGTCATTAAATGACTCCCGCCTCCTGGTGGTAGAGGGCGCTAGTGATCCTTCTTGCGACTACTCGGCTGCAGAAGAAGTGACAACAAGCAGCGATCGTTTATTTTTTCCTCTCGCTTGCACTTTTAACATGGAGGATTACATATCTAAAATAAAACCGTTTTCTAAACTGGACTTTCAATCGAAGCAGGAGGTAATAAAGGAAGATCTCCGTCGAGACAGAGAGACTTTTAAAACTGAAGAAAGATAAGGAAGACTTCTATAAACAAGTTATCGATGCTTTTGATCAGAAGGAGCTGCGCATGGACTTCATTTATAAGTAAAGGTAAGACCATAATAACGTTTTTTTTAATTAAATGTGCTTTTCATGATGGTATCCTTACATCACACTCAAATTTATAAGTGCAGGCTTAAATTTAACGCATGCCTTTGGTAAACGCCAGAGTGAGAAGAAGTTTTAAATTAATTAGCGCCCCTGTTATGCCCGTTTGATTGTGGACTATTACTGACACCTTGTGGCGATGTGAAATGCTGCGAGTAATTAGTTTGGCACTTCCGGTTTAGTTTGGACACTTCCGGTTTACGATGTTAGTTTAGTTCATTAAAAATGAGAAGTAGACGAGTTGTGTTAACTCTTACAAGCCTTGGAAAAGATACGTCTGTAAGTAAATTGTTTAACTTGTTTATGTAACTCAATACTAAGGTGGAAAGTGGCCAGATTTGATAGTAAGATGTGTATTGAAAAACGATTTTTGTGCACTATTTTAATGAATGTTTGAGGATTTAAAATGGCTGCCGGTCGCATATTTCCACCATCGAAATAGTTTCAACACTCAGCAGTATTTGTTTGGTAATAATGCTGTATATTTATGTAAAGCTAATGTTTACATATTGTTTATTACATTTCAGTTTGTTAATTGAATCATACAGCTTATACATTGTCATTGCGTGTATTTCAGTTTTACAAGAATAATAATAATAATAATAAAAAATAAAAATCCAGTGCAAGACAAAGCAAGATCAACAACAATAAAGAGCCTAAATGGATTCATCTGCTTTGGAACTTTATTAGAATGTCCTGGATTGGTTGTTAGCTGTTTGCCAAGCTTAATAACCTCAACACATTCAGTGAGGGCAGAAAAGCCCCGGCGGCAAGTCAAGGAAATGCGGTAATGTCAAATGATATGGATTTTAAATAATGAGATCCATTTGAATTTGCGGCCCTCTGAAGGCAGACATTACTGCGATGTGGCCCTCGATGAAAACAAGTTTAACACCCCTGAACTAAAATGTCTCAAGTGCTAAACAGGTGAAAGGTTAGACAAATTTCCTTCATTGACTGTTATTATCTTCAAAGTAGCGTCACAACTCTTGTAGGTTCATCCCTCCAGTTGATTGTAGTAGTGAGTACCGTTCACATTTACATCCATACGGTACCAATTCCGGGTACCTGGCAACCGATATTGCTACTGTGTGTTCAAATGTGCTAATAAATGTTCTAAAAAACTGGGCTGTCCAGTTGTTGCCTTGTTTTCTTACACTTCTGTGTCTCATTTGCAAGCGTCTGCACTTTATCTTAGAGTAGACTTTGCATGCAGTAGCCATTCCAAGTTGTTAGATGGCAGTAGTGCATGGACTACAGAGTGACTACAGAGTAGTCTATGCACTAGGAATACTGTAGGAAGTAGTCTTTGCCATTAAGTTGAATGCGCCAGTCTTTTCTTTTGCTAAGTCCTACAACTTGGGGCGGTATAGCTCAGTGGGTAGAGTGGCCTTGCCAGCAACTTGAGGGTTCCAGGTTCGATCCCCGCTTCTGCCATCCTAGTCACTGCCGTTGTGTCCTTGGGCAAGACACTTTACCCACCTGCTCTCAGTGCCAATCACACTGGTTTAAATGTAACTTAGGTATTGGGTTTTACTATGTAAAGTGCTTTGAGTCACTAGAGAAAAGCACAATATAAATATAATTAATTCACTTCACCTGCGATGAGGTGGCGACTTGTCCACGGTGTACCCTGCCTTCCGCCCGATTGTAGCTGAGACAGGCACCAGCGCCCCCCGCGACCCCAAATGGAATAAGTGGTAGAAAATGGATGGATGGATAATTCACTCCACTTCACTAACTGTAAACTGTAGCTATGGTATTTGTTACATTTAACAAGCGGTAGAAAATGGATGGATGGATGGCATATTACATCATTGCAACCTGTTTTATTGTAATATGCATCTTTGATGGAATTTGGAATTGTTGAAATCGCTAATGCGGGCTTCACGGTGGCAGAGGGGTTAGTGCGTCTGCCTCACAATACGAAGGTCCTGAGTAGTCAGGGTTCAATCCCGGGCTTGGGATCTTTCTGTGTGGAGTTTGCATGTTCTCCCCGTGAATGCGTGGGTTCCCTCCGGGTACTCCGGCTTCCTCCCACCTCCAAAGACATGCACCTGGGGATAGGTTGATTGGCAACACTAAATGGTCCCTAGTGTGTGAATGTTGTCTGTCTATCTGTGTTGGCCCTGTGATGAGGTGGCGACTTGTCCAGGGTGTACCCCGCCTTCCGCCCGATTGTAGCTGAGATAAGCACCAGCGCCCCTCGCGACCACAAAGGGAATAAGCGGTAGAAAATGGATGGAGGGATGGATGAAATCGCTAATACTAATCGATAGAATGCCTATTGGTAAATCTCATGTAAATTAGCAGCGAGCTGTCTTATTTTGAACAGTGGAACAGTTACTGTACTTTTCAGCGCCTTTATGTTGCTTTGGTGACATGGGAAACTGTAACATTACGTAGAGGCAGTCCGGCTCTAAGGGCTTGACAGCTTGTTTCCCAACAAAGTGTTAAAGCCGGTTGCAACATGGGCAAAGGTATCAAAATATGGAAAAGCTTTGTAAGGTACCTATGAGAGTACCAAATTCCATACCAATCCCTGTTTGTGTGAGTGACAGGAAGAAAAGCTCTTGTTTTGTTTGTGTTGTGTGAATTATATTTATATAGCGCTTTTCTCTAGTGACTCAAAGCACTTTACATAGTAAAACCCAATATCTAAGTTACATTTAAACCAGTGTGGGTGGCACTGGGAGCAGGTGGGTAAAGTGTCTCATGCCCAAGGACACAACAGCAATGACTAGGATGGAAGAAGCGGGGATCGAACCTGGAACCCCTCAAGTTGCTGGCACGGCCACTCGACCAGCCGAGCTCTGCCGCCCCATGTATAAATCTCGAGATTACTCAACTTTTTCCACCCCAGAGAAAAAAAAGGTGTTTTTTATTCTGATCGATACGATATTGGTCTTATCATCTATCATAGAATGCTCAGAGGTAGTTAGTTTTTAGATATTCGTTGTTGAATAATTGATAACAGAGTAAGACCTACTGTTGACTGGTTTGAACAGATTGAAGAAATCAAAGTTCACGCTGAGATCCCTGAGATGTTTTTGTTTGTATAAAACGTTTGGACACTCCGTGCATTAAACTCAAATATGCAAATGTTAGAAGTGCAAGCTCAAAAACTGTAAAAATGTCTCCGTTTCAAATCCGCACTTGTAGTCGCACATAAAGCATCATAGTTTGCTTAATGAAGTGGACCCGGCTTCTCACCTTGTGCCAGCAGCCTGGTATTGGCAGCCCATCGTGTCCCTGCACAGTCACAAAGCAGAGAAATGGTCAATAATGAGTCACAATACACACTAAAAAGTGCTGGGTTATTCTGATAACCCAATTTATTAGTTGCGAGTGTTGGGTTGAGTTTTGGAGTTATTTTTATGAAGAGCAATCAATTTTTTGGGGTTATAATGGTATTCATTTAATTTAATGTAACCTCAGAGGACAAAGCTACGAGCAATGAAAGACTGGGCTTTCTGCTCTGCCGCTCACAGTCTGTGGAACGCTCTCCCTGACCACCTGAGGGCATCACAGACTGTGGATGCTTTTAAAAAAGGCTTAAAAACCTTTCTTTAAAAAAGAAGCCTTTTTTTAAAATTAGATATATGCATATTAGTTCTAGCTATTAGGCTGTTCTAGTTTTTTTTTTCCATTTATTTTTCTTGTCTTTTTATTTTTGTTTTTTTTATACACTGTAGCACTTTGTGGTTGTTTATGCAATGTAAACAGTGTTTACAAATAAAATATATTATTATTATTAATTAAATAGCTGGGATTTCAAAATTAGGAACCATTTTGGGGTTGTTTTTCAATGAGTAATGCATTTTTGGGTAAAAGGCTTTTTTTATTATTAAAAAGTTATTTTTTTCTCGAAGGAAATTTTATTATGGATTCATTTAATTAAGAATATTTACAATCTTGAACATGAACATATTTGAGCATGCTGTATAGGACTACTATGACCATACATGGCAATTATTGTAAAAAAAAAAATATCAGTCATATCTTGCTTTTGAGTATATTCTAATGGAATAAAAATAATTGTGATCAGTAGCTGGGAAGGAGTAAGACAAACCAGCAGTACAATTGATCATTTTTAACCAACTATTGGGTCAAGAAGCTCTTAATTGCGCAACCCAATATTTGGGTTGGGAATAACCCAACATTATTTGAGCATAACTCAGCTTTTGTGTTAAATAAATTACACTCAATAGTTGGGTTATGAATCAACCAACATTGAGTTAGCATAACTCAACTTTTGAGTTAAATAATTCAACGCCAAAATTGGGTTGAAAAAATTTTACCCAAAATGTTGAGTTAAAATAACTGAAATAAGAATATTAAAAGCCTACTGAAAGCCACTACTAGCGACCACGCAGTCTGATAGTTTATATATCAATGATGAAATATTAACATTGCAACACATGCCAATACGTCCGGGGTCGTTAACTAAATTGCAATTTTAAAATTTTGCGCCGAACTATCCTGCTGAAACGCATTGTAGAGGACATTTTGTTCCAGCACTGTTCCCAGCTATAAGTTGTCTCTTTTCATTGCATAAATCCACAGTATTTTGGACATCTGTGTCGCTGAATCTTTTGCAATTTGTTCAATAAATAAAGGAGACGTCAAAGAAGAAAGCTGTAGGTGGGAAGCGGTGTATAGCGGCCGCCTTTTGCAACACAAACACAGCCGGTGTTTCATTGTTTACATTCCCGAAAGATGACGGCGAAGCTTTACTATGGAACAGAGCGGTCAAGCAAACACGGTACACAAAGTACAGTGTATTATGCAGCGATCATTTCGAAAGATCCAGTTTCGAAGAGGGTCCCTTGCGCAGGGCAGAGATGGGCATCGCCACCACCCGTCGACTGGTGCTGAAGAAAGGTGCGTGGCCGACATTCAGGTTGTACAGGTACGACCATATAATCTCACTAAAACACTAGTAACACAATAAGCAGATAAGGGATTTTCCAGAATTATCCTAGTAAATTTGTCGAATGACATCTGAATCGCTCCCACTGTATAGTTTTTTTTTTTCTAGTCCTTCACGCTCACTTTCCTCATCCATTAATCTTTCATCTTCGCTCAAATTAATGGGGAAATTGCCGCTTTCTCTGTCCGAAATGCTCTCGCTGCTGTTGTTCAGATGTGAGGAGCTCCACAACCCGTGACGTCACGCCCATATCGTCTGCTACTTCCGGTACAGGCAAGGCTTTTTTATCAGCACCAAAAGTTGCGAACTTTATCGTTGATGTTCTCTACTGAATCCTATCAGCAAAAATATGGCAATATCGTGAAATGATGAAGTATGACACATAGAATGGACCTGCTATCCCCGTTTGAATAAGAACATCTCAATTCAGTAGGCCTTTAAACATACCTGTCAAAATATTGTTTTGTTTTCAATGAATACTTAAGCCTACTACGCTACTGTATCTTAATGTTGGTCATAACAGGGTTACTTGGAGATCCAAGTGTTTACTGAGGTGATATTTGGTGAAAAAAGCTTGAGAAGTACAGTAAAGTGGTTTTAACATCTGTAATGTACACAACGTATCAAAGTAGCCCCCACCATACTTTCCTTTCTCGATATGCGGAAAAGGTTTGGACACACCTGCGCTAATGCGAGAAAAGAGAGCAGGAAGAGAGCAGAGTTACTGTACCACAGGACACAGGGCCACAGGGGCGGAAGGAGGAAGAGGAGGAGGCGGAGGAGAAGAAAGTGCTCCTTCCACACCAGACACATCTTTCTTGTCATCACAAGCCTGTCAGCAAGAGTCAGTTAGACACGCACAACTTGGAGGACGGAAATGGAAGAGGTGGGAAATTGGAAAAGAGATGCAGCACTCATTAAGGAGTTGTGTTCAGTGATGGTGTGTGTGTGTGTGTGTGTGTGTGTGTGTGTGTGTGTGTGTGTGTATCCACATACCACAGGACAGGGTTGGTCTAGACCTGGAGGACCCTGTTCTCCCTTCTGACCCTTCAGTCCTCTCTTCCCGACAGTTCCCCTGTCACCCTGAATAGCACAACACACCAAACACGAATGACAAACACATTTCGGAAGAACATCTGCACAGTAACACAACAAAAACATAACGGAACAAATACCCAGGATCCATTGCAGCACTAACTCTTCCGGGACACTACAATACACACAACCCCCACTACCCCCTGCATCCCCACCCCCAGCATCAACCCCGCCCCCCGAACCCCGAGCAAGAGGAGGTTGAGGTGAGCGAGGGTATAGCTCCAGGTTTGATTCCCGCTTCGGCCAACCAAGTCACTACCTTTGTGTCCTTGGGCAAGACACTTCGCCCACCTGCTCCCAGGGCCACCCAAACTGGTTTAAAAATGTAACTTAGATTTTAGGTTTCACTATGTAAAGCGCTTTGAGTCACTAGAGAAAAGCTCTATATAAATATACTTCACTTCACTTCATCTGACGGGTTCTACAGTCTAGTCTACAGCGGTGTGTTCGATCGGAAGAATTTTTTTGATTTATTTTTTTGAATTAAATCAACATAAAAGACACAATATACACTTACAATTAGTGCACCAACCACAAAAACCTCCCTTTTTCAAGACAAAAATGTCCCTTTTTCATGACAAAGAATAAAAATTAAAAATAAAAAAAAGGACCCCCCCTTAAAACAAGTAAAAGACTCTAACATAAAATCTGCTTAGTGAGAAGAATTATCTTATCAGACAGAACATAAGCAAATATTACCCTTATTTGAGATATTTAATCTTACTTAGATTTCAGTTTTTGCAGTGTACAGTATATTCTACAGCAGGGGTCAGCAACCTTTTTGAAACCCAGAGCTACTTCTTGGGTACTGATTAATGCGAAAGGCTCCCAGTTTGATACACACTTAAATAAATTGACAGAAATAACCAATTTGCTCAATTTACCTTAAATAAATAAATTATATATATAAAAAATGGGTATTTCTGTCTGTCAATACGTCGTACATTTATTTTTCTTATTACGAAAGGTTTTTTGTAGAGAATAAATGATGAAAAAAACACTTAATTGAACGGTTTAAAAGAGGAGAAAACAGGAAAAAAATGAAAATTCAATTTTTAATCATAGTTTATCTTCAATTTCGACTCTTTAAAATTCCAAATTCAACCGAAAAAAATGGAGAAAAACTAGCTAATTTGAATCTTTTTGAAAATTTTTTAAAAATAATTTACAGAACATCATTAGAAATTTTTCCTGATTAAGATTAATTTTAGAATTTTGATGACATGTTTTAAATAGCTTAAAATCCAATCTGCTCTTTGTTAGAATATATAACAAATTGGACCAAGCTATATTTCTAACAAAGACAAATCATTATTTATTCTAGATTTTTCCAGAACAAAAATTTTAAAAGAAATTCAAAATACTATGAAATGAGATTTACATTTGATTCTACAGATTTTTTAGATTTGCCAGAATAACTTTTGTTTTTTTTAAATTTTTATCATAATAAGTTTGAAGAAATATTTCACAAATATTCTTCGTCGAAAAAACAGAAGCTAAAATGAAGAACTAAAATAAAATGTATTTATTTGTCTTTACAATAAAAAAAAATACATTTACATGTAAATTGATTAAAATTGTCAGGAAAGAAGAGGAAGGAATTTAAAAGGTAAAAAGGTATATGTGTTTAAAAATCCTAAAATATTTTTTTAGGTTGTATTTTTTACTCTAAAATTGTCTCTCTGAAAGTTATAAGAAGCAAAGTAAAAAAATAAATGAATGTACTTAAACAAGTGAAGACCAAGACTTTAAAATATTTTCTTGGATTTTCAAATTCTATTTGAGTTTTGTCTCTCTTAGAATTATAAATGTCGATCAAAGCGAGACCAGCTTGCTAGTAAATAAATACAATTTAAAAAATAGAGGCAGCTCACTGGTAAGTGCTGCTATTTGAGCTATTTTTAGAACAGGCCAGCGGGCGACTCATCTGGTCCTTACGGGCTACCTGGTGCCCGCGGGCACCGCGTTGGTGACCCATGGTCTACAGTATATTCTACAGTATATTTTGAGTTATATTTTTATATAGCGCTTTTCTCAAGTGACTGAAAGCGCTTTACATAGTAAAACCCAATATCTAAGTTACATTTAAACCAGTGTGGGTGGCACTGGGAGCAGGTGGGTAAAGTGTCTTGCCCAAGGACACAACGGCAGTAACTAGGATGGCACAAGCGGGAATCGAACCTGCAACCCTGAAGTTGCTGACACGGCCACTCTGCCAACTGAGCTATTCCGCCCCACTATTCTACAGTATACAGTATTTTCTACAGCAGTGTTTTTCAACCTTTTTCGAGCAAAGGCAGATGTTTTGCGTTGAAAAAATCCAGAGGCGCACCACCAGCAGAAATCATTAAAAAAAAGAAACTCAGTTGACAGTAAAAAGTCGTCACAATTGTTGGATATGACTTTAAACCATAACCAAGCATGCAACACTATAGCTCTTGTCTCAAAGTAGGTGTACTGTCACCACCTGTCACATCACACCCTGACTTATTTTGAGGTTTTTGTTTGTGCTCCCGTAGTGTTTTAGTTTGTGTCTTGCGTTCTTTTTTGGGTATTTTCCTGTAGCAGTTTCATGTCTTCCTATGAGCGATATTTCACACATCTACTTTGTTTTTATCCTAGGTGGGGACATTGTCGATTGTCATGTTCGGATGTACATTGCAGACGCCATCTTTGCTCCACAGTAAGTCTTTGCTGTCGTCCAGCATTCTGTTTTTGTTGACTTTGTAGCCAGTTCAGTTTTAGTTTTGTTCTTCAATGCTTAGGGAAACGCTCCCCAATAACAATATCACTGACATTTGTGAATGTTTTGTACCCACCTTCTCTCCTCGGTCGCCTCTGTTTCCTTTCTCTCCCGTAAAGCCCGGCAAACCCTGGCCATAACAGAAATGATGAGGTCAGAAGCTACTTTCGATATAAGATTTGAAATATTCAAGTAACCAATTATTTGAGATACTCACATCAAGTCCAGGCTCCCCCTGCCTGCCCTGTAAACACATGACACATGTCTCATTATGGGGTGACACGGAATGGAAGAAATGCTGTAAATGCAGTGCCGGTTCAATGCTTTTTATGGCCCGACACAGGTCTCGAATTTTAACATTTTATGGTTAATGCAAGTGTTGCCTTAAAGGAGAGCTCATATTTTAGTGAAAGGGCACCAAGGCAAAAATGTTCTTTCGAGGCAGGGGCTCCAAAGCATGTATATATATATAAACATGTGTCATATGTATGCATATATGTACATATATGTGTTCTGGGCATGACGTTAAAGTGCATCTGGCAGTGGAGGCCCCTCTATGGGGGTCTTGGGGCCATACTTGCCAGCCCTCCCGGAAATTCAGAGCCTGTCCCGAAAACCTCCCGGGACAAATTTTCTCTCAAAAATCTCCCGTAATTCAGGCGGAGCTGGAGGCCACGCCCCCTCCAGCTCCATGTGGACCTGAGTGAGGACAGCCGGTTTTCACGTCCGCTTTACCACAATATAAACACTAGGGGTGTGGGAAAATATCGATTCCAATACGAATCGAATCGTTTACGTTGTGCAACTCGGTGTGATTCTCTTTTTTTAAAAAATCGCTTTTTTTTTTAATCAATCCAACAAAACAATACACAGCAATACCATAACAATGCAATCCAATTCCAAAACCAAACCTGACCCAGCAACACTCAGAACTGCAATAAACAGAGCAATTGAGAGGAGACACAAACACCACACAGAACAAACCAAAAGTAATGAAACAAAAATGAATATTATCAACAACAGTATCAATATTAGTTATAATTTCAGCATAGCAGTGATTAAAAATCCCTCATTGACATCATCATTAGACATTTATAAAAATAATAAAAAAGAACAATAGTGTCACAGTGGCTTACACTTGCATGGCATCTCATAAGCTGGACAACACACTGTGTCCAATGTTTTCACAAAGATAAAATAAGTCATATTTTTGGTTCCTTTAATAGTTAAAACACATTTACATTATTGCAATCAGTTGATAAAACATTGTCCTTTACAATTATAAAAGCTTTTTACAAAAAAAAAATCTACTACTCTGCTAGCATGTCAGCAGACTGGGGTAGATCCTGCTGAAATCTATGTATTGAATGAATACACAATCCTTTTGAATCGGGAAAAATATCGTTTTTGAATCGAGAATCAAAAAAATCGATATATTATCGAATTGTGACCCCAAGCATCGATATTGAATCGAATCGTGAGACACCCAAAGATTCACAGCCCTAATAAACACCGTGTGTGCCCAATGACATTATAACTGTAGCATGACCGAGGACCAGTTCTTGGTTTCTTATGTGGGTTTATTGTTAGGCAGTTTCATTAACGTCTTCCCAGCGCGGCAACAACACACAACAACAGCAGTCACGTTTTCGTCTACCGTAAAGCAGTTCGTCCGCCATAAACAGCAATGTTGTGACACTCTTAAACAGGAAAATACTGCCATCTACTGTACATGCACCACAACACCTCCAGGCAACTTCAACCCTTTACTGATACCCTCCTCCAATCACATCCCATCTCCCCGATTGTAAATAACCTGACGTAAATAATCAAATGTATTTCTAATGTATATACTTGTTCTTATGCTATGTGAACTCACTATGTTCTCTGCTGGCTGTACATATCCTACTAAGTAAGACCTACACTGTTTCAATGTCCATTTCAGGCCTAGTACCTGACTGCCCCCTAGCCAGGGATACGGTGAAGACCTCAACGGCGGTAGATTTAAGAACTACCACAACGGCTGTAAAGGTAGCAGAAGGCTGCAGCAGAAAAGGGTCCCAGGCGTTTTGGACTCCATGCCACTGGACCCTGACCCCGATTCTGTCAAGGATCGTGGAGTGACTGCCTGTGCCCCAGTCTCCCCACGTAAAACAAAGTCATGCACAGGCAACCACCATAAAGGGATACACCCTTACCAGGAGGATCGTCATACTTGTTCGAGTGACCCCCTTGGATCTAGCATAATATTGTGAGAGTCCAGTCCATAGTGGATCCAACATAATAGTGAGAGTCCAAATAACCGTGTTAATACCAAGGGGCCGGCCCTGGGTAAATGTCTCAATGTTAAAGTGCTTACTCTTTCTCCTTTAGCTCCTGGAAGACCCACCAGGCCCGGAGAGCCAGGTGAACCCTGAAGGCCGTCCATTCCCTGCAGCCAGAGCGTAAGAACACATGAGTCACACGGCCTTATGTTTGATTCCTAAACAAGACGACTGAACAATCGTCACTCACGTGGCTTCCTGGAACACCAACGTTACCCTTCTCCCCTTTTATGCCGAATCCCGGCTCCCCCTGAAGTGCAATAGAGGAGCATTTAACGAAAGAAAATAACACGTTGTAGTCCACATCACATGTTGTCCGTCTTCCGTTCTTACCTTGGGACCAGGCATGCCATGCAGACCCTAAAAAAAAGACGGGATTTGTAAGTATGTGATGACCAAATTGCTTCTCTGGCACCAGCTGTACTCACCATAGATCCAGGTGACCCGGAAAGTCCTGGTGGGCCTGGTGGGCCAGGAGGGCCTGGCTGGGAAATCATTTGAACCTGGGCAAAGAAATCAATCGTCGTAAGCACCAAGTCCATTGCAGTAGATTTCAATAGTCATATTTTATCTTCATGGCCAACCTTTCTATGATTGCTGAGAGACTCAAGCATACTTTTGCTGAATAATTATCATTTTGCAAAGGACTCAAGGTAATCAAAACTACAAGAAAGTGATTGCGTTTCAGCGGTTTTAATGGCAATTTAATTTATTTATGCTTATCAAAGCTCTGACAATTACGCTCACAGGTTTTCTAGCACCATTTTGCAGTTACGGGGCAAAATTACACCAAAACAATTGTTTTTAATAGAGATGTCCGATAATATCGGCAGTCCGATATCGGCCGATAAAAGCTTTAAAATGCAATATCGGAAATCACCGGTATCGGTTTCACAAAGTAAAATTTATGACTTTTTAAAATGCCGCTGATTACATGGACGTAGGGAGAAGTACAGAGCGCCCATAAACATTAGTTTATTGGCCCAGTAACACAATATTGACGGCTTTTCACACACACAAGTGAATGCAAGGCATACTTGGTCAACAGCCATACAGGTCACACTGAGGGTGGCCGTATAAACAACTTTAACACTGTTACAAATATGTGCCACACTGTGAACCCACACCAAACAAGAATGACAAAACACATTTCGGGAGAACATCCGCACCGTAACACGACATAAACACAACAGAACTAATACCCAGAACCCCTTGCAGCACTAACTCTTCCGGGACGCTACAATACACCCCCCCGGACCCCCTACCTCGCCCTCCTCATGAGAGCATGTCCCAAATTCCAAGCTGCTGTTTTCAGGCTTAAAAAAACAACAATAATAATAAATATGGCAATGCCATGTTGGCATTTTTTTTCCATAAATTGATTTGATTTATTTTGGAAAACCTTGTTACATTGTTTAATTCATCCATCGGGGCATCACAACAAAATTAGGCATAATAACGTGTTCATTCCACAACTGTATATATCGGTATGGGTTGATATCGGAATCGGTAATTAGGAGTTGGACAATATCAGAATATCCGATATCGGCAAAAAAGCCATTATCGGACATCTCTAGTTTTCAACATACCTGTATTACAGTTAAAAATGGCAGTTATAACGGGCGTCAATGTAGCAAACACTGTGTTCTTAAGAGAACATGTGTATACCGTATTTTCCAGACCATAGGGCGCACCGGATTATAAGGCGCACTGCCGATGAATGGTTTATTTTCTATTTTTTCTCATATATAAGGCGCACCGTATTTTTGGAGTCATATTATTATTTTTTTTTTTCTAAATGTGAAACCCTATCTTGTGGTCTACATAACATGTAACGGTGGTTCTTTGGTCAGAATGTTGCATAGATGATGTTTTTCAGATCAACTTTAAGTCACTTTCTGACAGTCCCTTCAGGATGCGTTTTGTGGGCGGTCTTATTTACAGCAGCGTCTTTCTCCCCGTCATCTTTGTCGTAACGGTGTAGCGTGCAAGGACGGGAGTGGAAGAAGTGTCAAAAGATGGAACTAACTGTTTTAATGACATTCACACTTTACTTAAATCAACAACGGAGCAGCATCTCCTCATCCGTGGCTCATAAGTGCAATAACGCCGGAACTGTGCCCCCGTGAAAAACTGTCCGACCGGAACGCTCTAATAACCAAAGTTCCTTAGGTGAATACTGTAAATGTCAGGTTTGTCACTGACAGTTTAGCTATATTTTGGTTTTTCCTCTGTCTTTATTTCCTGTCAGCGCTCTTATTTTGGTTATTTACTGCTTTTCTCCCTGAGCGCTGTTTCCCCTCAGCTGCGACTGATTGGCACCTGGCCACACCTGGTGTCAATCAGCCGGCTACTATTTAAACCTGCTTTGTCATCCAGTCAGTGCTGGAGTATTGTCGCTACTACCTGTCATCACTACCTGTTGTGCTAATACTTGTCGTTGTTTGCGGTAAGCTGTTCCTGTTTGGTAGTTCCTAATAGCTATTTACAGTTTGCTGTCTCCTAGCTCTATTGTTTCGTGTTTTCCTGTTAGCTAGATCTTGTTAGCCATTAGCTGTTTCCAGTTTTTCTGTTTGCTGGTTCCTGTTTTCAGTTTGGCTATTCCAAGTTCCTGGTTTGTGTTTTACATTTATTTTGAACATTAAATCATGTTTTCCTGGACAAAGCTGTCATCTCTGCATCTTGGGGTTCGTCACCAACACCTTGTGACAGTAAACTCACTACACCAGTATGTTTTAGCGCTTTCATGACGAGTTTACTGACATACATAAGAAAGAACTTTATGCTACTTTATATTAGAAATGGCAACAGTAGAGGATAATTGTCCCATAACAAGAAGATAGAGAAAAATAAGCTCATCGACTACGGTGTCCAAACGGACTACAAAGGCGGACACACGGAATTTTTCAGGACTTATGCAGATCAGCAGGTACCAGAAGGTAAGAAAAGTTTCTTTTGCATAATATTGCGAAACAAAACGCCAGATAATGTCTTACCTTATACACACAGCATAATAATACTTGTATGTTTAATGCGCCGACAATCCATGAAGCGGTGTGGCTTCACAGTTTACCAAAGTCGTCTTAAAACATTTTAATGGATTTTTAAGCGCCGTGTATAATGTTCTATATTTTCAATGGAACATGTAAACTGTTGGTGTGGTTTACTTGAGTCACATTGCAGTCTGCACGTATCTCTTATGTTTGACTGCCATCTACTGGTCACACTTACCATTTCACCATGTACCAACAAAAATTGCTTTGAGGTCAGTAAGCAAAACCAGAATTATTACGTACATTAAGCGTATCGGGTTATATAAAGGATTTTAAGTCCAGAAAATACAGTACTTTATTTTTATACCCTATTTTAACAATGTTGAAATAAAAAACAACAACAATGCAATTCAATATTTAAAAAAAAAACCCCTGTGAAATTTCAAACCGAACAATCATATCACACAAGTAAGATAATGGATGTTTTGGGGCCCTCGGGATGCCCAAAGACGAATAAGGAAATAGTACTGACCAAGTTGTCATCCAGTCTGCAGTCGCCCTTCTCTCCTTTCTGTCCATCCATACCCTGTGTCACAAAGTGCAAGATGAAGTAAAAACACCTGTTTATACTTGATTCATCCATCTATCCATTTTCTACCGCTCGTCCCTTTTGGGGTCACATTGATAGCCACTAGAATACAACATACTTGCAAACCTTGAGACCTCTGATTTCGGGAGATGGGGGGCGTGGTTTGGGGAAGGGGTGTGGTTGGGGGCGTCGTTAGGAGTCAGGTATTTCATTTATATATATATATATATATATATATATATATATATATATATATATATATATATATATATATATATATATATATATAAATAAAAGAGATACTTGAATTTCAGTGTTCATTTATTTACACATATTCACACACACAACACTCATCTACTCATTGTTGAGTTAAGGGTTGAATTGTCCATCCTTGTTCTATTCTCTGTCACTATTTTTCTAACCATATGCATGTACATAGATGGCAGTATTAACCTGTTTAAGAGTGTCACAACATTGCTGTTTAAGGTAGATGAACTGCTTTACGGTAGAAGAAAACGTGACTGCTGTTGTTGTGTGTTGTTACTGCGCTGGGAGGACGTTAATGAAACTGCCTAACAGTAAACCCACAAACATGCTGTTTATATTGTGGGAAAGTGGAGCTGGAGGGGAGCGTGGCCTCCGGCTCCGCCTGAATTTCGGGAGAAAATTTGTCCCGGGAGGTTTTCGAGAGAGGCGCGAAATTTCGGGAGGGTTGGCAAGTATGGAATACAATTAACATTATGCTTGAGTAAAACACAACAACCGTAAACATGCTGTTAATTAAACATAGCATTATTAAATTATTCAGGCAGATTTCTTTTAAACGACTCGACCATTTTAAGATTGTGCAGGTGTGCCTAATAGAGTGACCAGTTTGTGTGTCAGCTTACAACTTACCGCAGGCCCGGATAGACCCATCTCTCCCTTTTCTCCTCTTTCCCCTTGCTGTCCTATTTCTCCGATGTCACCTTTAGATCCCTGCAGGACAAAAATCAGCACCAATGAACAGCTGAAAAAGAAACAAACAAAAAAAAACATGTACAGTATTGTCATAAATTTCTTGTAAGCACCTTCTGGCCGTCCAATCCAGCCGGCCCCGGTAAACCGAGCTCCCCCTGATGCAAACACAAAGAAGAGCCTCTTTTTATTTCATGCATAATTACAACATTTAATATAATTCTTTGTCAAACACAGCCACTTTAATCGTCAAGATATAATAATAACATTGGCATTACTGTACCTTTTCTCCTTGAGAACCTCGGGGACCTGGTGGTCCAGGTGGGCCCTGGCAAAACAAGCCAAACCAAAGTTGGGTGCTATTTACATTTCAAATGATTGATGGATTGAATTGATTGATTGAAACTTTTATTTGGTAGATTGCAGAGTTCAGTACATATTCCGTGCAATTGACCACAAAACGGTAACACCCCAATAAGTTTTTCAACTTGTTTAAGTTAAAATAACGACATGCAGCCAGTCCAAATCAATCAAAACAAACTAAAAACACCAAACTTCCCAAAACAATTCAGTTCTGAGCCAAAATACACTAAATATCGGACACAGTGTGTTGTCAAGCTTATGAGATGCGATGCAAGTGTAAGCCACTGTGACACTAGTCTTCATATTTTTAATGTTTTTATTTTATTTTTTTTATAAAGGGCTGTGATAATAATGTAAATAAGGGATTTCTATCCACTACTATGTTGGAATTCTTATTATTATTTATACTGTTGTTGATGTTATTCATTTTTGTTGGACTACTTTTGGATTGTTTTGTGTCATGTTTGTGTGTCCTCTTAATTGCTCTGTTGATTGCTATTCTGAATGTTGCTGGGCCAGGTTTTGGAATTTCAATTGCATTATTATGGTATTATTGTGTATTATTTTGTTGGAATGATTAACAAAAAACAAACAAACCAAAAAAAAACCCAACAAAAAAACTCACAAACATTATTTTTTTTGCAGCCAAATCTGATAATATACAATTATTGACGACATAAAAACCCGAAAAGTAATATTTAGTGGCTAAAATTTTAGGTACACCTGCACAATCTAATTTGAAAAAGAGATTCAGAATAAATAATACTGTATAACAATACATTGATATTGATAATAATTAGGGCTGTCAAAGCTAAACAATTAACTAATGCGATTTATCACAAAAGATTATCGCGTTAATCAAGAAAAAAATCATAATAATCGTGCAGTTTATTTCTGGTGACCGTAAAATTGACTGCCTTTTTTTTAACCAAGTAAATAAAACTGTTTTGGGAAAATAAAAGAAAAAAACATTTGAAAAAAATGTTGTTGTATAACATTTGGAATATAGAATTGCATTTATGTCAAAAATATTAGAGTGTCTGTTAAAGTTAATTAAATTAATGATTATTATTAATGATTAAATAATATTGTAATTGGAATTTACTGCGAATAATTGCATCCATCCATCTTCTTCTGCTTATCTGAGGTCGGGTCGCGGGGGCAACAGCCTAAGCAGGGAAACCCAGACTAAATTAGGTCAAAAGTTTTGTATTTGAAAAAAACTAAAGTTTGAAACTGATGAAGACTTGGCGTTGAATAATGAAAAGTACATTAGTCTATTCAAAAGACAAATAAATGCGCACATATTTTTAGGTTGAACATAAATATGATTCACTCTGGTAAAAAAAAAAATAAATAAATAAAAAAAAATATATATAAATATATATATGTCACACCGCGGTGAGGGAAGTCTTGTCTTGGTTTTTCTGTCTTGTGATTTACGTGTTTTATTTTTAAAAGCTACCCTCTTGTTTCAGACCACGGGCCCTTCCTCTTGTGTCACCAGTCTGACGTCATCCCTGATTCCTGATTGTTTCCACCTGTTCCCCATCACTCCCACGTCCTATTTAAGCTCACTTCTCCGTTTGTCCTTTGCCAGATCGTCTCGTCTATCGTGCCTTTCCAGCGTCAGTGTCCATGTCCTTGATTAGCTCCTTGTCTTGCTCCTGTTTTCCTAGTTACCCTAGTTTTTGCTGTAATTTTGAGTTTACTTTTTCCTCCTTCGAGCGTCCTTGGTTATCCTTCGTCTTCCAAATTTCAAATTTATTGCCTCATTGATTGAGTGATTTTTTGTTATTTATAGTTAGTGTTTATATATAGGTTGTTTTTGTGTTTTTCCCTCCTGTTGGAGCGCTTTTCGTTTATTCTTATTAATATTCTTTTTTTGTTGGAATTTCCTTAGATAAGTATTCCTCCTTACTTTTGTGGAGTAATTTTAAGTTAATTGTTTATCCTTGGAATTATTTTTCCGCGTGTTGATTATTCTTGTGAAATTTTTTTGCATTGGAGGTAAAAAGTTGTTTTAAAATAAAAGCTTTATTTTTTTTTTAACTTCTTCTCTGCATCTGGGTCCTCTCCCTACTCCGAGTTGTAACAATATATATCCATCCTATATATCCATCCATTTTCTACCGCTTGTCCTTTTTGGGGTCGCTGGAGCCTATCTTAGCCGCATTCGAGCGGAAGGCAGGCTACACCCTGGAGAAGTCGCCACCTCATCACTGGTATGTATACATATATATATATATATATATATATACATATATATATATATATATATATATATATATATATATATATATGTATATGTATATATATGTATATATATATATATATGTATGTGTGTACAGTATATATACATATATATATGTATGTGTGTACAGTATATATATCTATATGTATGTATGTACAGTATATATATATATATGTATGTATGTATGTACAGTATATATACATATATATATATATATATATATATATACACTCTGCAATGAGGTGGCGACTTGTCCAGGGTGTACCCCGCCTTCCGCCCGATTGTAGCTGGGATAGGCGCCAGCGCCCCCCGCAACCCCAAAAGGGAATAAGCGGTAGAAAATGGATGGATGGATATATATATATATATACTGTACATACATATATATATATATATATATATATATATATGTATGTATGTATGTATATATATATATATATATATATATATATATATATATATATGTATGTATGTACAGTATATATATCTATATGTATGTATGTATGTACAGTATATATATATATACTCTGCAATGAGGTGGCGACTTGTCCAGGGTGTACCCCGCCTTCCGCCCGATTGTAGCTGGGATAGGCGCCAGCGCCCCCCGCAACCCCAAAAAGGGAATAAGCGGTAGAAAATGGATGGATGGATGGATATATATATATATGTATGTACAGTATATATATCTATATGTATGTATGTATGTACAGTATATATATATATACTCTGCAATGAGGTGGCGACTTGTCCAGGGTGTACCCCGCCTTCCGCCCGATTGTAGCTCAGATAGGCGCCAGCGCACCCCGCAACCCCAAAAGGGAATAAGCAGTAGAAAATGGATGGATGGATATATATATATATACTGTACATACATATATATATATATATATATATATATATATATATATATATATATATATATATATATATATATATATACATATATATATATATATATATATATATACATATTTTTTTTATTTTTATATTTGAGCTTTTGTTTCTTTTCATACTGAAATCTCATTTTACATTTTCATTTTAGCTTCAATGCTCAGATTTTTCTTTTTCCGATTCAAATGTATTTTTTTGTCAGATTCGGACTTATTGCTCAAATCTGGCATGGTGGGCGTATCATCAACTGAAAGGGACGTGGCATCATTAAATACAGGTGTGCAAAAGGGATGGGGGGCATGTCGTGTTGCCTTCAGGGGATGCAATACGATGCTGATTATTCATTAGGTATTGAGGATTGATCCAACATGAAATTAAAAACACAAAATGAATGGAATCAATTCATTTTTAGAACTGGGATGGATAAGTGAAATATAGGCTGCTATTTACCATAAGACTGAAAAAAAAACATTTGGAAAAAGAACATTCTGGAAGTGCTTAAAATAGGATTTTAATCTGAAAAAACAGAAGCTAAAATATCAAAACGTATAAAAGTGAAAAAAGCAAATAAATAATTGATTCAAACTAATTACTAGAGTGAAACGATATTATATTCAACATGAAATACATACAGGATAAGATAGGATGCCTATCCTATTCGGATATAATCCGGTTAGGATTGGCAAATATAAACCTTGGCTTCAGCCTATTCCTTTTTCGGTCATTCTTTTTCTTTTCTTTTCTTTTTGTGTGTAAATTTGTATGATTGTTATATATGTATAATCTGTACTGTTTAACTGCTCACACAAAATGGTTAATAATTGATGGTTGACAGAGCGCTACATTTACTACGTTACATCTACTTGAGTAACTTTTGGGATAAATTGTACTTCTAAGAGTAGTTTTAATGCAACATAATTTTACCTGAGTATATTTATAGAGAAGAAACGCTACTTTTACTCCGCTCCATTTGGGCGGTTTAGCTCGGTTGGTAGAGTGGCTGTGCCAGCAACTTGAGGGTTGCAGGTTCGATTCCCGCTTATGCCAACCTAGTCACTGCCGTTGTGTCCTTGGGCAAGACACTTTACCCACCTGCTCCCAGTGCCATCCACACTGGTTTGAATGTAACTTAGATATTGGGTTTCACTATGTAAAGCGCTTTGAGTCACTAGAGAAAAAGCGCTATATAAATATAATTCACTTCACTTCACATCTACTTTCAGCTCACTACTCGCTACTGATTTTTTCGATCTGTTAATGCACGCTTTGTTTGTTTTGTTTTGTCAGACAGACCTTCAAAGTAGGATCTATCACATGCCTGCATTTCACCAATCAAATGCAGTCACCGGTGACCTTTGACTCCATTTCACCAATCAAACAGAGCCAGGCGGTCACATGATTAACTGCACCCTTTTTTAAATTTAAATTTCAACATTTACAAACTGTTGAAAATAATAATCAAAGTAAGTACAAAAACAGTACATAACTGTATAAAAAACGTACTAAACAGCGCCAGGGGGTTGTAAATTCAAAGTAACTAAAATACAATGCAAAAAAAAAAAAATATATATAAAATAAACAATCACCCAATCTCAGTAAATAACTTAAATTTGGAACACAGCATCATTGTTTTCACTGCTTTTTGGTTGTTAGAGATAGAGTGTTTTAATGTAGAGTTGTAAATCCTTTTTAAAGGCACAAAAAACAGGTCGGGTTTTGAGAAACTTACATTTATGAATATAAAACTTAGCCAATAGGTAAAATTCATTTTCCAATTTTTTTTAATACAGTGTAAAACCACATATATATTCTTTAATATATATTATTGTTTTAGTTGCTTAAGAGATATTCTTGGCTCTGAATTTTTTCATTGCTATCTTTATATTTTTGTGCATTACTTGTTGCCGTCATCATTAAACGAACAGGTTACTCATCAGTTACTCAGTACTTGAGTAGTTTTTACAATATACTTTTTACTTTTACTCAAGTAAATATTTAGGTGACTACCCTTTACTTTTACTTGAGTAATACATCTCTAAAGTAACAGTACTCTTACTTGAGTACAATTCCTGGCTACTCTACCCACCTCTGATGGTTGATTATATGACCGAAATAAACTTATTTCATTCATTCATTCACATAATACATTGCTGTAGTTTTCCAAAGTGGTCGCTGGCGATCACTGGAAACGAGTATGATTGTCCTCCTGTTGGTGTGACGCCTGTGCGTGGAATCTTTTAAAGTGGGGCAGACTGCTGCACAGACAGCCACCACACTGTCCTTGGCAAAGAGAAGGCTAGGGTCCAATGGCATGGGGACCAAGATAATTGGGGGCCCCTTTTTGCTGCAGCCTTCTTCCGCCTTTGAGACTGCTGTGGAACTTCTATGCAACCATCATCCACCGGTCTTTTTTTTCCCCAAAGTACAAAACCCTTAATTTAGTTCCTTATGCATAACAACATATTTATTGTCATCCTTTGAGCTCTTTTCAACATTTTTTTTCCACTCTCATAACTCAATAAAGTAAGCGTGATATTGAACATTAAACACCCCCCGCCACAATAAACGTACCGCTGAAAAGGTCATTTTAGATACAGTCCGTGTATCGGCTATCCTTTACCCGTAATTGTGTGCAGGTGTACCTAATAAAGTGTCAGTCATCTGTGATGCAGAATGACAGGCAAATATTCTGGCATGCGTGTGCAACATAAATGAATGACAAGAATTCCCCGCGCATGCTCCTTCCACCCCAGAGCAATTTGTACGCTGGTCAGGGAGGGCCCGCTGCCTTAAATCAAGCTCTTACATCTTACATCCCCAAGAATCCGCAATGCTACACTTATTACTTTTCCCTCTGAAGTAGCCATCTTGAAGTCATAAAAAGAGGAAACCGCGTTGCCTCCTGGAGATGTACATGCTGCTCTTCCTGCTCCCTTCTAATTCATCACCTCGTGTTTGTCTTCCATAACGCCATGGCAACCCTTGGTTTGTTTATATCTTATTTTCTGTCATCGTCCCATGCAAACCATTGTGCAAAACCCAAAACCAGTGAAGTGGGCACGTTGTGTAAATCAGAGGTGCCCACACTTTTTCTGCAGGCGAGCTACTTTTCAATTGACCAACTCGAGGGGATCTACCTCATTTATATATATCATTTATATTTATTTATTTATGAAAGAGACATTTTTGTAAACAAGTTAAATGTGTTTAATGATAATACAAGCATGTGTAACACATATAGATGTCTTTCTTTCACCAAGACAAGAATATAAGTTGGTGTATTACCTGATTCTGATGACTTGCATTGATTGGAATCAGACAGTAATGATGATAACGCCCACATTTTCAAATGGAGGAGAAAAAAAGTTGTCCTTTCTGTACAATACCACATGAAAGTGGTTGGTTTTTGGCATCTAATTCATCCAGCTTCCATACACTTTACAAGAAAAACATTGGCGGCAAATTCCGTAGCTTGCTTGATTGACATTCACGGCACCCGAGGGTCTTGTGAGATGACGCTGGCTGCTGCCAGTTCATTATTATGAAAAAATGACAGAGAGGAAGGCGAGAAACACTTTTTATTTCAACAGACTTTCGCGCCGTCCCTTCCGTCAAAACTCTAAAGGCCGACTGCACATTTCCTATCTTCACAATAAAAGCCCTGCTTCATGCTGCCTGCGCTAACAAAATAAGAGTCTCGGAAAGCTGGCGTGCACAAGTGATGTGCACGCCAGCTTTCTGAGGGATCGCTTGTGCACGCCAGTTTTCCGAGACTCTGTATTTAGTTAGCGCAGGCAGCATGAAGCAGGGCTTTTATTGTGAAGATAGGAAATGTGCAGTCGGCCTTTAGAGTTTTGACGGAAGGTACGGCGCGAGAGTCTGTTGAAATAAAAAGTGTTTCTCGCCTTCCTCTCGGTCATATTTTCATGATAATGATCTTGCAGCAGCCAGCGTCATCTCACAAGACCCTCCGGTACCGTGAATGTCATTTAAGTGACGTCTTGGTGAAGATTGATGATCACTCATTTTTAGGTCTATTTTTTTTAAAAGCCTGGCTGGAGATGGACTGACACACCCCCCGCGGTCGACTGGTAGCTCGTGATCGACGTAATGGGCACCCCTGGTGTGAATGGTAAATAAAAACAGAATACAATTATTTTAAAGTCCTTTTCAACCTATATTTAATTGAATAGAGCAGTGGTTCTCAACCTTTTTTCAGTGATGTACCCCCTGTGAACATTTTTTTTAATTCAAGTACCCCCTAATCAGAGCAAAGCATTTTTAGTTGAAAAAAAAAAGAAATAAAGAAGTAAAATACAGCACTATGTCATCAGTTTCTGATTTATTAAATTGTATAACAGCAAAATATTGCTCATTTGTAGTGGTCTTTCTTGAACTATTTGGAAAAAAAAGATATAGAAATAACTAAAAACTGGATTCATGAAGTTAATTCTAAACATTTCTACATAAAAAAATAATTATTTAACATCAATATTTATTGAACATGTCCAGAAAAAATCTAGCTGTCAACACTGAATATTGCATTGTTGCATTTCTTTTCAAAGTTTATGAACTTACATTCATATTTTGTTGAAGTATTATTCAATAAATCTATTTACAAAGGATTTTTGAATTGTTGCTATTTTTAGAATATTTTCAAAAAATCTCACGTACCCCTTGGCATACCTTCAAGTACCCCCAGGGGTACGCGTACCACTGGAATAGACTGCAAAGACAATATATTTAATTTTCGAACTGGAAAACGTTATTTTTTGCAAATATTAGCTCATTTGGAATTTGATGCCTGGCACAGGTGGCAAAAAAGACTGAGAAAGTTGAGAAACACTTATTTTGGAACCTCCCAGAGGTGAATAGGCTCATTGGGAACAGGTGGGTGCCATGATTGGGTAGAAAAGCAGCTTCCTTGAAATGCCCAGTCATTCCCAAACAAGGATGGGGCGAGGGTCACCACTTTGTGAACAAATGCGTGAGCAAATTGTCGAAAAGTTTAAGAACAACATTTCTCAAAGAGTTATTGCAAGGAATTTAGGGATTTCATCATCTACGGTCTGTAATATAATCAAAAGGTTCAGAGAATCTGAAGAAATTACTTAATGTAAGCTGCAATGCCCATGACCTTCGATCCCTCAGGTGGTACTGCATCAAAACCCCGACATCAGTATGTAAAGGATATCACCACACAGGCTCAAGAACCCTTCAGAACACCGCTGTCGATAACTACAGTTTGTCGCTACATCTGTAAGTGCAACTTGGGACGGTATAGCGTCGCAGGTAGAGCGGCTGTGCCAGAAACCTTGACATCCAGATCGCTGCCGTTGTGTCCTTGGGCAGGAAATTTCACCCTAGCCCCCGGTGCCGCTCACACTGGTGAATGAATGATGAATGAATGATAGGTGGTGGTCGGAGGGGCTGTAGGCGCAAAGTGGCAGCCTCGCTTCCGTCAGTTGCTACAAATATAGCTTACCACCACCAGGTGTGAATGAATGATGGGTTCCCACTTCTCTGTGAGCGCTTTGAGTATCTAATAATAGAAAAGTGCAATATAAAATATAAAAAAATGTAATCCATTATTTTTATGATTTATTATTAACTTAAAACTGTACCATGCAAAGCCAAAGCCTTTTATCAACAACACCCAGAAACTTTGTCGGCTTTGCTGGGCCTGAGCTTATCTAAGATGGGTGGGAAAGTGTTCTGTGGTCTGACGAGTCCACATTTCAAATTGTTTTTGGAAACTGTGGAGGTCGTGTCCTCCGGAACAAAGACGAAAAGAACCATCCGGATTGTTATAAGCGCAAAGTTGAAAAGCCAGCATGTGTGATGGTATGGGGGTGTATTAGTGCCCAAGGCATGGGTAACTTACACATCTGTGAAGGCACCATTAATGCTGAAAGGTACGTACAGGTTTCGGAGCAACATATGTTGCCATCCAAGCTGTTATGGTCCGCTGCCCGGATCATATTATGATTTAGATTTTTGAGTCTGTGTTTTCTGTTAGTTTTGGACTCCTTTTGTTATTGTTTGTGCACCTGTGAGTTTCGTCACCATATTAACTCATTATTTTCACCTGCCGCTTGCTCCTGACGTGCACTTGTTTTGTGATTACTGTCGTTATTTAGCCTGCCTTCTCCCGTCAGTTTGCCTTGCTTCCTAATTTGTTTTCACGCAACAAGTAACGACTTCTGTGTTCCTGCTCACTACCAGCTAGCTTCCAAACTAGGTCCTTTTGTTTACGCTAGCTACCATGCTAAGCGCCTTTTGTTTTCTAGCTCCCATGCTAGCTCTTTTGGTTTTTTGAAAGTCTGTTTTTATTCCCTAAATAAATCATTTCCTACCTGCACGCTGTGTCCGAAGCCCGTCTGCATCACTGGGAGAACGAAATCCGCATCACCATGCAACCAGGTCGTTACACAAGCGATGTTATCATGGACGCCCCTGCTTATTTCAGCAAGACAATGCCAAGCCACGTGTTACAACAGCGTGGCTTCATAGTAAAAGAGTGCGGGTACTAGACTGGCCTGCCTGTAGTTCAGACCTGTCCCCCATTGAAAATGTGTTGGGCATTATGAAGCCTAAAATACCACAACGGACTGTTGAACAACTTCTGCTGTATATCAAGCAAGAATATGAAAGAATTCCACCTGAAAAGCTTCAACAATTGGTGTCCTCAGTTCCTAAACGTTTATTGGGTGTTGTTAGAAGAAAAAGGCCATGTAACACAGTAGTATACAGTGGGGCAAAAAGTATTTAGTCAGCCAGCGATTGTGCAAGTTCTCCCACTTCAAAGGATGACAGAGGTCTGTCATTTTCATCATAGGTACACTTCAACTGTGAGAGACAGAATGTGAAAGAAAATCCTGGAATTCACATTGTAGGAATTTTAAAGAATTTATTTGTAAAATTATGGTGGAAAATAAGTATTTGGTCAACCATTCAAAGCTCTCACTGACGGAAGGAGGTTTTGGCTCCAAATCTCACGATACATGGCCCCATTCATTCTTTCCTTAACACGGATCAATCGTCCTGTCCCCTTAGCAGAAAAACAGCCCCAAAGCATGATGTTTCCACCCCCATGCTTCACAGTAGGTATGGTGTTCTTGGGATGCAACTCAGTATTCTTCTTCCTCCAAACACGACGAGTTGAGTTGATACCAAAATGGATACATGGATGATACAGCAGAGGATTGGGAGAATGTCATGTGGTCAGATGAAACCAAAATAGAACTTTTTGGTATAAACTCAACTGGTGGTGTTTGGAGGAGGAAGAATACTGAGTTGCATCCCAAGAACACCATACCTACTGTGAAGCATGGGGGTGGAAACATCATGCTTTGGCGCTGTTTTTCTGCTAAGGGGACAGGACGATTGATCCGTGTTAAGGAAAGAATGAATGGGGCCATGTATCCTGAGATTTGGAGCCAAAACCTCCTTCCATCAGTGAGAGCTTTGAATGGTTGACCAAATACTTATTTTCCACAAATAAATTCTTTAAAATTCCTACAATGTGAATTCCTGGATTTTTTTTCTTCACATTCTGTCTCTCACAGTTGAAGTGTACCTATGATGAAAATGACAGACCTCTGTCATCCTTTGAAGTGGGAGAACTTGCACAACCGCTGGCTGACTAAATACTTTCTTGCCCCACTGTACATGCCACCGTGCCGACTTTTTTGCAATCTATTGCTGGCATTAATTCTAAGTTAATGATTATTTGCCAAACATGGAACATTACATATCTTGTCTTTGCAGTCTATTGAATTGAATATAAGTTGAAAAGGATTGGCAAATCATCGTATTCTGTTTTTATTTACCATTTACAAAACGTGCCAACTTCACTGGTATGAAATGTATGTTCATTGCACTACGAAGGCATCTGCAATCCAACATGGCCATCAACACAAATGAGTGAAGGCAGGTGATGGGTGAACATTCCCGCGTCCAGCTGAGAAAATGTGTGATTCGCTTCCAACTGATCCCTCCTCCTGATAACATCTCAGGTCCGTGTTTTCTAACCATTCCATGCTGGGTCTGCAGCGTTGCATGCAGAAGCCCAGAGCCCGGGAGGGACCTGGACCCCGTTAGTAGTCCTTTTTAAAAAAAAAATGAAATCCACACTCCAACACTGAGATAAGCATCTCCTAATAGCATGAAGCCCAGCTCATCGGGGCCTTGTGTGCGTGAGGAGGGACGTGATGTTATTTCGCCCACCGTTCTCCTAAATTGTGCACCAGCTGCGTAATGTGGAACAGCAAAAACAAACAAAAAAAAACACCATGCAGCTCGAAAACACTTTCCAAAACAACGTGACAAAAGGCTGTTGATGTTTCTGCACGACTGAGTCTGCCTGCTGGTCTACAGCTTATCTCAGGGGTCATCAACGCGGTGCCCGTGGGCACCAGGTCGCCCGTAAGGACCAGATAAGTCGCCCGCTGGACTGTTCTAAAAAATAACTCAAATAGCAGCACTTACCAGTGAGCTGCCTCTATTTTTTTAAATTGTATTTATTTACTAGCAAGCTCGTCTCGCTTTGCTCCACATTTTTAATTCTAAGAGAGACAAAACTCAAATAGAATTTGAAAATCCAAGAAAATATTTTAAAGACTTGGTCTTCACTTGTTTAAGTAAATTCATTTATTTTTTTTCTTTGCTTCTTATAACTTTCAGACAGACAATTTTAGAGAAAAAATACAACCTTAAAAATGATTGGAGGATTTTTAAATACATATATCTTTTTACCTTTTAAATTCTTTCCTCTTCTTTCCTGACAATTTAAATCAATGTTCAAGTAAATTTATTTTAATTGTAAAGAATAATAAATACATTTTGATTTAATTCTTCATTTTAGCTTCTGTTTTTTCGACGGAGAATCTTTGTGAAATATTTCTTCAAACTTATTATGATTAAAATTAGAAAAAAATATTCTGGTAAATCTAGAAAATCTTTGGAATCAAATTTAAATCTTATTTCAAAGTCTTTTGAATTTCTTTTAAAATATTTGTTCTGGAAAATCTAGAAGAAATAATGATTTGTCTTTGTCAGAAATATAGCTTGGTTCAATTTGTTATATATTCTAACAAAGTGCAGATTGGATTTTAACCTATTTAAAACATGTCATCAAAATTGTAAAATTAATCTTAATCAGGAAAAATTACTAATGATGTTCCATAAATTTGTTTCTTAATTTTTTCAAAAAGATTCAAATTAGCTAGTTTTTTTCTTCTTTTTTTTGGTGGAATTTTGCATTTTAAAGAGTCGAAATTGAAAATAAACTGTTTCAAAATTTAATTTTAATTTTTTTCCTGTTTTCTCTTCTTTTAAACCATTCAATTAAGTGTTTTTTTCATCATTTATTCTCTACAAAAAACCTTCCGTAAAAGGAAAAAAAATGTATGCTGGAATGACGGACAGAAATACCCATTTTTTAACTATATATATATATATATATATATATATATATGTATATATATATATGTATATATGTATATATGTATTTATGTATATATATATATATATATATATATATATATATATACATATATATATATATATATATATATATATATTTATTTATTAAAGGTACATTGAGCAAATTGGCTATTTCTGGCAATTTATTTAAGTGTGTATCAAACTGGGAGCCCTTCGCATTAATCAGAACCCAAGAAATAGCTCTTGGCTTCAAAAAGGTTGCTGACCCCTGCCTTATCTGAGGGAAGTGCACAGCTGAGCTGGATTAGCTGTGGCCGTGCATGACTTCCCAGACTATAGAAGGGTGAATTTCGCAAAAAAATATGACTGGAACTGACATCTTAAAGTGAAGTAGTTAGCGATGAAGGCGTGCGGCTGTGCGACGGCGTGAGTCTGATAGGCCTTCTGATGGCGTTAGTCAGTGTTCACACCAACAAAAAAAAAAACCCATGCAGAAAGATCTAATTACCGAAATACTGATCGTGTTGATGGCCTGTCAAACAAGAAAATTGTGGCATTGACGAGTTTGGTTTGATTCTGAAGAGAAATAAAATGATGTACAGTGCATCTGAAACCTGTTCAAAGCACTTATTACATGTTAGACAGAGCCCAAAAAAACATTTATGGAAAATTAAAATATTTGTCCTCAAAATTCTGCACAAAAGACCCCATAATGACAATGTGAACAAGCGTTTTTTGCATACTTGCTAACCCTCACGATTTTCCCGGGAGACTCCCAAATTTCAGTGTCCCTACTGATAATCTCCCGGGGCAACCATTCTCCCGATTTCCACCCGGACAACAATATTGGGGGCGTGACTTAAAGGCCTACTGAAAGCCACTACTAGCGACCACACAGTCTGATAGTTTATATATCAATGATGAAATATTAACATTGCAACACATGCCAATACGGCCGCTTTAGTTTACTAAATTACAATTTTAAATTCCCCGCGAAGTATCCTGTTGAAAACGTCCACAATGATGACGCGTGCTTGTGACGTTATTGGTTGGAGCGGACATGTTCTCCCAGCACCATTAATGGCTAAAAGTCGTCTGCTTTAATCGTATAAGTACACAGTATTTTGGACATCTGTGTTGCTGAATCTTTTGCAATTTGTTCAATTAATAATGGAGACGTCAAAGAAGAATGCTGTTGGTGGAAAGCGGTGTATAGCAGCTGCCTTTAGCAACCAAAACACAGCCGGTGTTTCTTTGTTTGTTGTGAAGTTTTAATATGGAACAGAGCGGTCAAGCGAACATGTTTCTCTACCACATGTCAACCGGCAGGTTTCGGTGAGAAAATTGTGTTAATAAGTCGGCTCTTCCTGTAAACATGAGCGGAGCTTGTGTCCTCCTGCAGCTGTCAAAAAGGCAGCTGCGACTTTTTTGGCTCCTCCATGGCTTCCATCAGAGACACTGGTGGTCACCACACCCCTCCGACTTTCAAGTATGACTTTTAGGTATCGCACTAAAACACTAGTAACACAATAAGCAGATAAGGGATTTTCCAGAATTATCCTAGTAAATGTGTCTAATAACATCTGAATCGCTCTCACCGCCCTCGCCTTTTTTTCTATTTTTATTTATTTATTTTTTTATAGTGCTTCACTCTCACTTTCCTCATCCACAAATCTTTCATCCTTGCTCAAATTAATGGGGAAATCTTCGCTTTCTCGGTCTGAATCGCTCTCGCTGCTGGTGGCCATGATTATAAACAATGTGAGGATGTGAGGAGCTCCACAACCCGTGACGTCACGTGCACATCGTCTGCTACTTCCGGTACAGGCAAGGCTTTTTTATTAGCGACCAAAAGTTGCTAACTTTATCGTCAATTTTCTCTACTAAATCCTTTCAACAAAAATATGGCAATATCGCGAAATGATCAAGTATGACACATAGAATGGACCTGCTATCCCCGTTTAAATAAGAACATCTCATTTCTGTAGGCCTTTGGAGTCCACTACAATCTGTCGTCACGTCCGCTTCTCCTACATACAAACAGCGTGCCGGTCAAGTCACATAATATAAACGGCTATTACACACACTTAAGTGAATGCAAGGCATACTTGGTCAACAGCCATACAAGTCACACTGAGGGTGGCCGTATAAACAACTGTAACACTGTTACAAATATGCGCCACGCTGTGAACCCACACCAAACAAGAATGACTAACACATTTCGGGGGAACATCTGCACTGTAACACAACATAAACAAAACAGAACAAATACCCAGAATCCCTTGTATCACTAATTCTTCCGGGACGCTACAATATAATAACCCCCCATCTCCCAAATTCGGAGGTCTCAAGGTTGGCAAGTATGTTTTTTGTTTTGCAAATGTATTAAAAAAGCAAAAACACACGTGTATACAAGTATTCACAGCTGTTGGTCAATACTTCGTTAATGCACCTTTGGCAGATGTTTGGCCACAATACCCAGCAATATGTTTGGAGGAGAAAAGGTGAGGCCTTTAATCCCAGGAACAGCATGCCTACCGTCAAGCATGGTGGTGGTAGTATTATGCTCTGGGCCTGTTTTGTTGCCAATGGAATTGGTGCTTTACAGAGAGTAAATGGGACAATGAAAAAGGAGGATTACCTCCAAATTCTTCAGGACAACCTAAAATCATCAGCCCGAAGGTTGGGTTTTGGGCGCAGTTGGGTGTTCCAACAGGACAATGACCCAAACACATGTGAAAACTGATAAAGGAATGGCTAAATCAGGCTAGAATTAAGTTTTTAGAATGGCCTTCCCAAAGTCCTGACTTAAAGGTGTGGACAATGCTGAAGAAACAAGTCCATGTCCGAAAACCAACACATTTAGCTGAACTGCACCAATTCTGTCAAGAGAAGTGGTTAAAAAATTCAACCAGAAGCTTATCAGAAGTTTGTGGATGGCTACCAAAAGTGCCTTATTGCAGTGAAACTTGCTAAAGGACATGTACGCAAATATTAACATTGCTGTACGTATACTTTTGACCCAGCAGATTTGCTCACATTTTCACTAGACCCATAATAAATTCATAAAAGAACCAAACTTCATGAATGTTTTTTTGCGAATAACAAGTATGTTCTCCAATCACTTTATCACAAAAAAATAAAAGTTGTAGAAAGTAATATATTTTCACATTGTCATAATGGGGTATTGTCTGTAGAATTTTGAGGGGAAAAAATTATTTATTCCATTTTGGAATAAGGCTGTAACATAACAAAATGTTAAAAGAGTGAACCAATGCAAATACTTTCCGGATGCACTGTAACATCCTCACAAAAATATGGTGTCGTAAAAAATACAGTCAGGGGTTCTCAACTGGTCTCAACTTGGAAGACATATTTTCCTTAATTTACAACCCATTTTTATTGAAGACAAAAATAGCTCATGGAATCTTTCTTAACCTTAATATATGTGCAAACTATATATCAGAGCATATTATTAAAAACATGCATAAAATTAATGAAAAGTAAAATTTACATACATATATATATATAAATATATATTAAATATATATAAATATTTACAGATTACAGCTCAAACAACCCTATTAAAATATTTTAACTAGTGCTGTCAAATGATATATTTTTAAAATCAAATTATTCACGCTATTAATTTGGATTCATCATGATTAATAAAAGGTTACTACTTTTCTAGAATCTTTCTTAACATTAATATATATGCAAACTGTATATCAGAGAATATTATTAAAAACACGCATACAAATATTGAATAAAGTAAAATTTACATACATACATACATACATACATACATACATATATATATATATATATATATGTATATATATATGTATGTATGTATGGGTGGGAAAAATCACAAGACTACTTTATCTCTACAGAACTGTTTCATGAGGGGTTCCCTTAATCATCAGGAGTTTTCCTGATGATTAAGGGAACCCCTTTCGGGGTCGCGGGGGGCGCTGGCGCCTATCTCAGCTACGAAAGGGAATAAGCGGTAGGAAATGGATGGATGGATAAAGGAACCCCTCATGAAACAGTTCTGTAGAGATAAAGTAGTCTTGTGATTTTTCCCACACATATATATTGCGCTCTACCACGGTATCGAGCACTATTCTCTGGATAATCCAATCAAGACATATATACATATATATATGTAAATATATATTAAATATATAAAAATATTAAATATTTACAGATTACAGCTCAAACAAACCTATTTAAAATATTTTAACTAGTGCTGTCAAATGATATATTTTTAAAATCAGATTATTCACACTATTAATTTAGATTAATCATGATTAATCAAAGGTTACTACTCACTTACACAATTAAAATCACCTTTATAAAACTCCCCAATATTTTAACACAAATGCAATTTTATAGTCAGAATGTTATACAAAATTTAAAATAAAAGTTTTGCCTGATTGAATCCTCCACTTTTTAGGTAAAGGAACATGTGCGGGTCTAAACAAATTGTATGATTAATCTGTGTACATCATTTTTTTGTGATTATTTACATGCGTCAATTAGTTATTTTTGACAGCCCTAATTTGAACGCATTTTTAGACCGACTGGGTGAAAAAGCCACCAGTTGAAAATCCCTGGTCTACTCCACAGTGTGATGTCACTCACCTGGAAAGCGTCAAGAAGCTTCCCGTTAAAGTCGATGATGTCAGAGGAGCCCGATATGCCCTTTTCACCAGGATAACCCTGAGATGAGAGAATGACAAATACATTAAACCCACTTTAATCAGGCAGGTTGACAGCAAAATGTCCCTATTTGTTTTTTTCCCATCATTCAGCAGGCACGCAAATGACATCATTCATTCTTAGCCCAATGATGTCAACACAGTTGATTGGCCGCTGCAGGATTCTTTTGTGATTGTTGTGGCCTATAATGCCACGTCCCCTTATAGCAGGGGTCGGGAACCTTTTTGGCTGAGAGAGCCATGAAAGCAAAATATTTTAAAATGTATTTCCGTGAGAGCCATATCATATTTTTTAACACTGAATACAACTAAATGTGTGCATTTTTGATGTAAAATCAACATTTTTAGAGTATAATTAGTCTCTAATTATTTTTAATAACATTTTTATTTCTTGAACAGGTGCGGTAGGAAACGGATGGATGGATTAAAATGCATGAGAATGTTTCATATTTTGAACGTTATTTTTAACATTGTGATTACCAGTGGAATTATTCGTTCAAGCAATGTCAGCTCAGATTTATCCAAGAGCCAGATGCAGTCATCAAAAGAGCCACATCTGGCTCTAGAGCCATAGGTTCCCTACCCCTGCCTTATAGGCAGAACAGGCGCAGTGCGTAGGGCCCCGCCATCCGTGGGGAAGCTCGTTATGCATGAAGAAGTGCATGTTAGATGTCAATCAAGGAATGACAGAGCGCGTCATATGAAATTTTACCTACGAAAGCAGGGGTCCCCAAACTTTTTGACCCGGGGGTCGTATTGGGTTAAAAAAAAATTTGACCAGGGGCCACGCTATGTATATATATATGTGTATATATATATGTATATATATATATATATATATATATATATATATATATATATATATATTAGGGCTGGGCAACGATTAAAAATTTTAATCAAAGTTAATCGCACTATTTCTCCGATTAATCGCGATTAACTGCATTGTATACGCAAAGCCCAATAATGAATTCAAAAGTAGTGTGTAGTGCACCTTTATTGGAATATTCTCCCACATGAACAAAAGCGCCAAAACATTTGTTGTGCAAACACAATTTAAATCAGTCCTTGTTAAACAGTAGCAGTTAAATAGCATATTTGATGAAAATCAACTCCAAAAATGTAAATACAAACATTTAAGCTTATTGCCACTGCCAGGGTATTTAAGTTATCCTGTTTGTTATGGAAAATAAATATAATCTACATACAAATCTCTGAGCCACAATCATAACATCTGAACAGGCAATTTCTGAGGTAACAGCAGAAACATTTTTTTGATCAGGGATCTTATGTTTAAAAAACCTATATTATAGGTAGTGGGCTGTTTTAGGGAATTTTGGATCAAATTATCCGTAGTAGCAATATTAATAATGTTGTGTTTATTCTGCGTAGTGCACTTAAAATAATTATGACCATATCTAGGAATTGATATGATGGGAATTTTCCGATTGTTTGCTTGGTGCTTTGATAAACTGAAGGCATCATATACATGGTACTATATTGTGATGTTATGAGGCAGGGGAAAAAAGAACTACCCTACCCAGCATGCAACAGGAGTGAGGAGCATGTATAGGTTGTGTCGCCATGACGGCATCTTGTATGTTGTGATATGCACGCTCTGAAAGCAAACGTTAAGAACTCAGCCAACACTCCTGGTCTGCATTATTCATAAATAGACAGACAACACATATACTCCGCTGCTTCACAGGCCGCTGGATGTAGCCGGCAAAGTATTCCCATGCTAGCTAGCAGGTCTAGCAAGCACGCCTCATTCAGTCCAAAACGGCCCGATCTATCCACATCCAGAATTGTCTGGCGGTCGTAAGTGATCCCGGAGTGACCACGCTGTAAGCCAGCCATGACATTTGCAGAATTGTCCGGTATTTTTGCCAAATGTTCCATCTTTACCAAGAGCCCCTCCACGCCGGGCGACGCCATCTTGTTAAGAAAAGGCGCTAACAAAATAAAAGCATGTAAACAACATGCGCAAATGTGCGATAAAATAATTGTCGGCGTTAATAGATTGATGAGTTAACGCGTAATTAACGCATTAATTTGCCCACCCCTAATATATATATATATATATATATATATATATACAATATACAATCTAAACTGTCTTTTCCTTAAACTGAACAAAAGTCACATGTCCACTGATGTTTAAAAACTCTACACTCGGAGTCTAATTTATGTTTCCCCAATGATTTTGCCATTTTTTCCCCCTCCTGCACTAATTGATTGAAAAATCACGCACTTGCCGCCTTTGTGGCGCAAGCGTGATGACGTCCCGTTAGCGCTGGGAAAATGCATTTTTAGACAGTATGATTTGCGTGAACGGCTAGAAGAACCAATAACAGGCGGTAGGAAATGGATTGATGGATGGGCGAAAAAGGACAAATTACATTTTTTTTTATAAATACCATTTTTTTTTTTTAGTCGGGATTACCCGCGGGCCAGATTTTGGACGCTGGCGTGCTGTACCTGCCTAGGAGACCCAGTAACAAGCGGTAGACAATAGATTGAAGGATGGGCGAAAAGGGACAGATTAAAAAAAAAATTATAATTTAAAAAAACAAAAACAACATCTTTTTTTTAATTTATTATTTGTTTTAGTCGGGGATACCCGCGGGATGGATTTTAAAATATTACCCTTCGAGTGCAGTACGTCCGGCACTGATTGTTATTTATTACTTCGGTACTCTTGTCTTGTTCTGTATATTGTACAGTATTTTGTATTTCTATAGTGTTTTGTATATTGTACAGGATTGCTTATTATTTTTATTGGATATTAGTCTGTTTATTTCAATTATTAGTTTTTTTCCTTTATTACCTCTTGTGTTATTTATTTCACCGCATGCGGCTCTTTAGCACCGCCCTAGTGGCTCTCTGGAGCTTTTTCAAAAATATATGAAAAATGGAGCTGATGAGGGGGAAAAAATATATTTTTTGTTTTCATTTGGTGTCTGTAGGACAAACATGACACAAACCTCCCTAATTGCTATAAAGTACACTGTTTGTAATAAACATGCTTCACTGATTCGAGTATTTGTCGAGCGGCGTTTTGTCCTACTAATTTTGGCGGTCCTTGAACTCACCCTAGTTTGTTTACATGTATAACTTTCTCCGACTTTCTCAGACGTGATTTATGCCACTTCTTTTTCTGTCTCATTTTGTCCACCAAACTTTTAACGTTGTGCATGAATGCACAAAGGTGAGTTTTGTTGATGTTATTGACTTGTGGGGAGTTCTAATCAGACATATTTGGTCACTGCATGACTGCAAGCTAATTGATGCTAACATGCTATTTAGGCTAGCTGTATGTACATATTGCATCATTATGCCTCATTTGTAGATATATTTGAGCTCATTTCGTTTCCTTTAAGTAATCATTAAGTAATTTATATCTCATGACACACTATCTGTATGTAATATGGCTTTTATTTTTGTATTTTTGGTCCAATATGGCTCTTTCAACATTTTGGTTTCCCGACCCCTGCACTAGGGGAACATATTCTAAGTAACAAAGACTTAATTTAGAGTTATTTGTTAAAGGTTAGGGTTATAATAAGGCAATGCCGAAAAAGGCATTCATAAGCACTTAATAATGACTAGTTAAGAGCCAATATGTTATTATTTTGCATGTGCATAAGCAACTAATTAATGTTGAATATGTTCCCCATACCAAAGTGTTACGATGTTTTTTTTTACTGGTGCACAAAATGAACCGTGCATGAACATCACCTTGTTCAAACAACAGAACTAAGACAGTGCATAAACTCACAACAAATTAGACACCTGCAAATCAGTATGACTTCTGCTGTTGCCGTATCTGCAATACGCCGATAGGGAGAAGTTTTTATTTACTCCATGAGTCGGGTGCGTCTTGACCTCCGCAGAACCCCTGAGACCGACTCACCGGACGCCTAGGGTTCGATCGAACCCAGGCTAAGAACCACTGCACTAGGGCCAATTTAGTGTTGCCAATCAACCTATCCCCAGGTGCATGTCTTTGGAAGTGGGAGGAAGCCGGAGTACCCGGAGGGAACCCACGTAGTCACAGGGATTGAACCCGGGATTGAACCCAGGACTACTCGGGACCTTCGTATTGTGAGGCAAGACGCACTAACCCCTCTTCCACCTTGCTGCCCCAAGTCAAAGTTATGTTTTTTTTTTACTGGGGCACAAAATGAACCGTGCGTGAACATCACCTTGTTTAAAGAACAAAACCAACACAGTGCATGAACTCACAACAAATTACACACCTGAAAATCAGATAGAAAATTAGGGGGAACATTGTTTGGGGGTATCTATAATATTCTGTAGGGAGAAGTTTTTATTTACACGATGAGTCGGGTGTGTCTTGACCTCCGCGGCAGAGGCTCCACCGAATGCCTGAGGCCGAACTCCTACGGTTCGATCGAACCCAGGTTAAGAACCACTGGTCTAGGTCCAGAGTATATAAAGTCACCATAAAAAAATGGACAATGAAGGTGACCTCCACGGCAGAGGCTCCGCCGAACCCCTGAGGCCCACTCACCGAACCCCTAGGGTTCGATCGAACCCAGGTTAAGAACCACTGGTCTAGGTCCAGAGTATATAAAGTCACCATAAAAAAATGGAAAATGAAGGTGACCTCCACGGCAGAGGCTCCACCAAACCCCTGAGGCCCACTCACGGAACCCCTAGGGTTGGATCGAACCCAGGTTAAAAACCACTGGTCTAGGTCCAGAGTATAGAAAGTCACCATAAAAAAATGGACAATGAAGGTGACCTCCGTGGCAGAGGCTCCGCCGAACCCCTGAGGCCCACTCACCGAACCCAGGTTAAGAACCACTGGTCTAGGTCCAGAGTATATAAAGTCACCATAAAAAAATGGACAATGAAGGTGACCTCCGCGACAGAGGCTCCGCCGAACCCCTGAGGCCCACTCACCGAACCCAGGTTAAAAACCACTGGTCTAGGTCCAGAGTATATAAAGTCACCATAAAAAAATGGCCAATGAAGGTGACCTCCGCGGCAGAGGCTCCGCCGAACCCCTGAGGCCCACTCACCGAACCCAGGTTAAGAACCACTGGTCTAGGTCCAGAGTATATAAAGTCACCATAAAAAAATGGACAATGAAGGTGACCTCCACGGCAGAGGCTCCGCCGAACCCCTGAGGCCCACTCACCGAACCCCTAGGGTTCGATCGAACCCAGGTTAAGAACCACTGCTCTATGGTGACACACTCACCATGGGGCCTTGATCTCCTATTCCTCCTTTATCCCCCTGAGTGATGCATAAAAACATGGTTAAATGCACAGAAAATGCAAGGCGTTACAACGAGAGAAACATAACGTCTTACTTTTAATCCTGGTAGTCCGTCCATGCCTCGCTCTCCCTTTCCTCCCGTACCTGCTTCACCCTGTTTCATACACAGTAATACCAGTAAACCTAATAATCCAGCATATGGTTCAAACACGGCAAAATAACTTATATTGACTCTGGTTTATTACCTTTGCCCCCGGAGGACCCTGTGGTCCTGGAAATCCTGGCTCACCATCTTCCCCCTATCAGATTATAAATCATATCTTTACTACCTTTTGGGCTGTAAATCAAAACTAATTTCCAGGTCAATCATACCGGCTTCCCTTGCAATCCTTGAGGTCCCTGAAGCAGAAATACATCTTTAATAGAAATAATCAAGCGCTTTATTTGTTCAGGTTTAAACAAGAAAGTATATTCACCTCAATGCCATCACGACCTGGTAATCCCTAAAACAGAAAGAAATGAGTTTGAGTCATTGGCTGTGATATAAATATGACCACCAGAGGTCAGTGTTTACAAGGCAAAGCATTCACAGGTTTAATTGAGTCTGTATGGAGCGTTCATGCTATTAGGGGGAAATAATGGATATATCAGTCTTCCATGTGAGGAGTGAATATTAAGTGATGGGCACTTCCAATCCAATCCAATCCACTTTATTTATATAGCACATTTAAAAAAAACAATCAATAGAAGTTTGATAAAGTGCTGCACAGAAGTTGAGACATAAATACTAGGAGAGTCAGTAATATACCATATTTAACTATAAAAGAACAAATACATACAACATATGAGATAAATAGAAAAAAATTGACTTAAAATCACTCAACTCTCATACTAGTTTAAAAGCCAAATAGTATAAATATGTTTTAAGACGTGATTTACAACTCATTAACGAAGGAGCTGAGGGATGTTGTTCCAAAGTTTTGGAGCCCTAGCAGACAATGCACCATCACCTCTAGATTTTAAGCGGGTTTTTGGGACGACAAGAAGAAACTGATCAGCTGACCTCAGAGACTTTGTGGGGGTCTACGTTTATAAAAGGCGTTTAAAAGCCCATCCATCCATCCATCCATTTTCTACCGCTTATTCCCTTTCGGGGTCGCGGGGGGCGCTGGCGCCTATCTCAGCTACAATCGGGCGGAAGGCGGGGTACACCCTGAACGCCAAAGAGTAAAAATATGTTTTAAGACGTGATTTACAACTCATTAAAGAAGGACCTGAGGGATATGGTTCCAAAGTTTTGGAGCCCTAGCAGAAAATGCACTATCACCCTTTGGATTTTAAACGGGTTTTTGGGACGACAAGAAGAAACTGATCAGCTGACCTTAGAGACTTTGTGGGGGTGTACGTTTTTCAAAGGTGTTTAAAAGCCAAAGATTATAAATATGTTTTAAGACATGATTTACAACTCATTAAAGAAGGAACTGAGGGATGTTGTTCCAAAGTTTTGGAGCCCTAGCAGAAAATGCACTATCACCCTTTGGATTTTAAACGGGTTTTTGGGACGACAAGAAGAAACTGATCAGCTGACCTTAGAGACTTTGTGGGGGTGTACGTTTTTCAAAGGTGTTTAAAAGCCAAAGATTATAAATATGTTTTAAGACATGATTTACAACTCATTAAAGAAGGAACTGAGGGATGTTGTTCCAAAGTTTTGGAGCCCTAGCAGAAAATGCACCATCACCTCTGGATTTTAAGCGGGTTTTTGGGACGACAAGAAGAAACTGATCAGCTGACCTTAGAGACTTTGTGGGGGTGTACGTTTTTCAAAGGCGTTTAAAAGCCATCCATCCATCCATTTCCTACCGCTTATTCCCTTTTGGGGTCACTGGCGCCTATCTCAGCTACAATTGGGCGGAAGGCGGCGTACACCCTGGACAAGTCGCTACCTCATCGCAGGACCAACACAGATAGACGGACAACATTCACACTCACATTCAAACACTGGGGCCAATTTTAGTGTTGCCAATGAACCTATCCCCATAAAAGCCAAAGAGTAGAAATATGTTTTAAGACGTGATTTACAACTCATTAAAGAAGGAGCTGAGGGATATTGTTCCAAAGTTTTGGAACCCTAGCAGACAATGGACCATCACCTCTAGATTTTAAGCGGGTTTTTGGGACGACAAGAAGAAACTGATCAGCTGACCTTAGAGACTTTGTGGGGGTGTATGTTTTTCAAAGGCGTTTAAAAGCCAAAGAGTATAAAAATGTTTTAAGACGTGATTTACAACTCATTAAAGAAGGACCTGAGGGATGTTGTTCCAAAGTTTTGGAGCCCTAGCAGAAAATGCACCATCACCTCTGGATTTTAAGCGGGTTTTTGGGACGACAAGAAGAAACTGATCAGCTGACTCTCAGAGACTCTGTGGGGGTCTACGTTTCTAAAAGGCGTTTAAAAGCCAAAGATTATAAATATGTTTTAAGACATGATTTACAACTCATTAAAGAAGGAACTGAGGGATGTTGTTCCAAAGTTTTGGAGCCCTAGCAGAAAATGCACTATCACCCTTTGGATTTTAAACGGGTTTTTGGGACGACAAGAAGAAACTGATCAGCTGACCTTAGAGACTTTGTGGGGGTGTACGTTTTTCAAAGGCGTTTAAAAGCCATCCATCCATCCATTTCCTACCGCTTATTCCCTTTTGGGGGCGCTGGTGCCTATCTCAGCTACAATCGGGCGGAAGGCGGTGTACGCCCTGGACAAGTCGCTACCTCATCGCAGGGCCAACACAGATAGACGGACAACATTCACACTCACATTCAAACACTAGGGCCCATTTTAGTGTTGCCAATCAACCTATCCCCATAAAAGCCAAAGAGTAGAAATATGTTTTAAGACGAGATTTACAACTCATTAAAGAAGGAGCTGAGGGATGTTGTTCCAAAGTTTTGGAGCCCTAGCAGACAATGCACCATCACCTCTGGATTTTAAGCGGGTTTTTGGGACGACAAGAAGAAACTGATCAGCTGACTCTCAGAGACTTTGTGGGGGTCTATGTTTATAAAAGGTGTTTAAAAGCCAAAGAGTAAAAATATGTTTTAAGACGTGATTTACAACTCATTAACGAAGGAGCTGAGGGATGTTGTTCCAAAGTTTTGGAGCCCTAGCAGAAAATGCACTATCACCTTTGGATTTTAAACGGGTTTTTGGGACGACAAGAAGAAACTGATCAGCTGACTCTCAGAGACTTTGTGGGGGTGTATGTTTTTCAAAGGCGTTTAAAAGCCAAAGAGTATAAACATGTTTTAAGACGTGATTTACAACTCATTAAAGAAGGAACTGAGGGATATTGTTCCAAAGTTTTGGAGCCCTAGCAGAAAATGCACTATCACCTCTGGATTTTAAACGGGTTTTTGGGACGACAAGAAGAAACTGATCAGCTGACTCTCAGAGACTCTGTGGGGGTCTATGTTTATAAAAGGTGTTTAAAAGCCAAAGAGTAAAAATATGTTTTAAGACGTGATTTACAACTCATTAAAGAAGGAGCTGAGGGATGTTGTTCCAAAGTTTTGGAGCCCTAGCAGAAAATGCACTATCACCCTTTGGATTTTAAACGGGTTTTTGGGACGACAAGAAGAAACTGATCAGCTGCCCTTAGAGACTTTGTGGGGGTGTACGTTTTTCAAAGGCGTTTAAAAGCCATCCATCCATCCATCCATTTTCTACCGCTTATTCCCTTTTGGGGTCACGGGGGGCACTGGCGCCTATCTCAGCTACAATCGGGCGGAAGGCGGCGTACACCCTGGACAAGTCGCTACCTCATCGCAGGGCCAACACAGATAGACGGACAACATTCACACACATTCAAACACTAGGGCCGATTTTAGTGTTGCCAATCAACCTATCCCCATAAAAGCCAAAGAGTAGAAATATGTTTTAAGACGTGATTTACAACTCATTAAAGAAGGAGCTGAGGGATGTTGTTCCAAAGTTTTGGAGCCCTAGCAGAAAATGCACCATCACCTCTGGATTTTAACCAGGTTTTTGGAATGACAAGAAGAAACTGATCAGCTGAATCAATTGATTTACGTGGACCCCGACTTAAACAAATTGAAAAAAACTATTCGGGTGTTACCATTTAGTGGTCGATCGTACAGAATATGTACTGCACTGTGCAATCTACTAATAAAAGTTTCAATCAATGAATCACACTCTGCTCTCATGAAACATCTCTCAACTGCAGATAGCAGATATTTGAAGATATTCTTATTAAGTAATGTCAATTGTACGGAATATGTACTGTACTGTGCAATCTACTAATTCATGTTTCAATCAATCAATCAATGACCTTGGATTCCTTATGAGAGTGTAACTTTTTAAAAGGCCTGGCTCATACTGCGGCGCCAATCCAGGGGTCGGCGACCCGAAACGTTGAAAGAGCCATATTGGACCGAAAATACAAAAAAACAAATCTGTCTGGGGCCACAAAAAATGGAAAGGCTTATATATATATATATATATATATATATATATATATATATATATATATATATATATATATATATATATATACATATAATGTTTCGTCACTTAACCTCTTAAGGCCCAAGCTGTTTGTTTACATGCTTTTTTTTCATTTTCTTCGCTATTTTGGGCTTATTGGACCCTAATTAGAATAAAAACTAAAAATCATCTTTTGATATGATGTACTTAGTCCATAAGTACACAAACGTGTACTTCATGTGTCGTGACATGCAAATTTTTATTTTTACCCTTTTTTTTTTTTTTTTTACAAATTCCATTGTATGTTATACTCTTCTGACACCACCAGATGGCAGTATAGGTGTCCACATAAGTGGCCATAGGACCCCAATTCAGTTATTACACAATTTTGGAAATAAGAGCTAAAAGGTGCCGTCCACACGTTGCCACTAAGGCCTTTTTAATGCACATTTCGGACAATAGCAACTAACTCATCACTTCATCAGCATGAGGCTCTGACCCCAAAAAGCACAACGTGTTTGTTTTTCCATTCATTTGTCATCCATTTTTGTTCAAATATATATATTTCAGAAAATAATAAAACAAACACAAGCTCGGGTGGCAACGGAATGTTGTAACACGAGCAATAAGCCACCACGGCTTTAACGTAAGCGCTAAATATCCCAGTTCTGCTAGTGATTAGGCTCATTTGGAGTAAACACAACAATTTGCGAGGGCCGCTTGGCCGTCTGGGCCGCTCAACATCTGCCATGAAGTCGTGCATGGCAGTGCATCTTACGAGCGCGCCAACTCTAAATATCGCTCTGCACTATTGCCACACACACTCACAAACCTGGGCTATATCGGGGCAAATGGAACGCGGAAAAATGTGTTGGAAGTCATGCCTAAGAGCTTCCACGGAATGAGGGAGACGCTTCCCGGCAGTGAAGTTGAGGTTGTACCATTTTAGTGTTGTTGATGAATACATTTTAAATATTTAGTGCACAGGAGCTACTTGAAGTACGGCACATTTCATCTCAGTTCCAATTCATCCTCACTTGTTCCGCCAGCCTGTTGCCATTTAAATATAACATTTAGAGCACCCTCCTCCGCTGTAGAGGTTGGATCTTAATATTAAGGTAGAATATAGTCATATTTAAAGAGATCAGAATTTTGTTTGAAAAAAAAACAAAAACTGAATAGACTATCTTTGTAGGCCAGGAAAATATGATAATTATTACATTGAAAAAGTTTATTTTTTTATGAATTTTTTTCATATTAATGTACTTAAAAAAAAAAAAACATTACATAATTGAATAGACTATCTTTGTAGGCCAGGAAAAATAACAAACTAAACTACTTTTACACTTTGTTTTTGTTTGGATATAATCAAATCGAGTTAAAGTCAAATAAAATACAAATAAACCATAAGGCTATGTTTAGGAAGTAGTGAAGTGAAGTGAAGTGAATTATATTTATATAGCGCTTTTTCTCCAGTGACTCAAAGCGCTTTACATAGTGAAACCCAATATCTAAGTTACATTTAAACCAGTGTGGGTGGCACTGGGAGCAGGTGGGTAAAGTGTCTTGCCCAAGGACACAACGGCAGTGACTAGAATGGCGGAAGCGGGAATCGAACCTGCAACCCTCAAGTTGCTGGCACGGCCACTCTACCAACCGAGCTATGCCGGTTGGTAAGTACTAACTTAATTACATGCTTACTAGGGTTGTCCCAATACACTATTTTAGTCCCGGTACCGGTACCAAAATGTATTTCGATACTTTTCGGTACTTTATTAAATAAAGAGGACCACAAAACTATCAATAAATGAAAAAAGTGATGTTAAATAATCTTTTTAAATAACCTATTTTATCCTCATCTGTATTACCAACTTATGTATTTTGCGCTGTTTTCTGCAAGAAAAAGTATATTTAAAGTTAAAGTACCACTGACAGTCACACACACACACTAGGTGTGGTGAAACTACCCTCTGCATTTGACCCATCCCCTTGTTCCCCCTTTTGGGCGGTGAGGGGAGCAGTGAGCAGCAACCATGGCCGCGCTCGGGAACCATTTTGGTGATTAAACCCCCAATTCTAACCTTTGATGCTGAGTGCCAAACAGGGAGGTAATGGGTCCCGTTTTTATAGTCTTTGGTATGACTCGGCCGGGGTTTGAACTCACAACCTACCGATCTCAGGGTTTTTCTTATGAGAAAAATTGCTTCGGTTTTACGCACCATTCAGGTTTTGTCTGAGCTTTTAGAAAAGATTACTAACGAAGCGATACACCACTGTATGTAGATTTTGCATCTAATCTCATTAGTACTCATTAGTGTGAATTTAGATGGATAGATAGGGTATTGATTGTCATATAATTTACTCTAACAGTTTTATTTACAATTTATCACACACTTTGTGTATTCCTGGATGTATCATCACTTTGATAAAGAAGGTGAGAAACACCATTGAATTAAAACAAGAACTTGTGGCATTAAAAAAAAAAAGTTTTTAATAAATATAAAAGTGATGTTAAATGTTCTTTTACCCATTTTATTCATCATCTGTAGCAGGGTTTTTCAACCTTTTCTAAGCTAAGGCACACTTTTTTCATTGAAAAAAATCTCGACGAAAATGAAACATTGACAGTAAAACGTTGTTGGATATGAATTCAAACCGTAACCAAGCATGCATCACTACAGCTCTTGTCTCAAAGTAGGTGTACTGTCACCACCTGTCAAATCACGCCAAGACCTATTTTGACGTTTTTGGTGTTTTTCTGTGTGTAGTGTTTTAATTCTTGTGTGGCGCTCCTATTTTGTTGTTGATCATGTCATGTACGGATGTACTTTGTGGACGCCGTCCGCCGCTTCACACGCTGTAAGTCTTTGCTGTCATCCAGCATTCTGTTTTTTTTGTTTACTTTTCAGCCAGTTCAGTTTCAGCTTTGTTTTGCATAGCCATCCCTAAGCTTCAATGCCTTTTCTTAGCGGCACTTGCCTTTTGTTTATTTTTGGTTTAAAGCATTAAATACTTTTTTTACCTGCACCCTGCCTCCCGCTGTCATCTGCACATTGTGATCACGACAAACTATGTTCCCGACATGTGCAAAGCAATTAGCTAGCTGCTGCCACCTACTGATATAGAAGAGTATTACACGGTTACTCTGCGGAGCTCTAGACAGCACAGACACTCAACAACGGCACATTTGCGGATTATAATTACTAGTTTGCAAAAAATATTTTTAACCCAATTAGGTGAAATGACATAATGTCCCCCGGCACACCAGACTGTATCTCATGCAAACTAGTGTGCCACGGCACTGTGGTTGAAAAACACTGATCTGTAGAACCAATACATGTATTTTGGACTGTTTTCTGCATGCAAACATATATTTATTCATTCATTCTATTTGTTTATTGTGTTAATAGTGTATTTTATACTTTAATTATAAATAAATATAATTAATTTAACAATTTTATAATTTTGTGTAGATTGTCGTATGACTTACTCTAAAAAGCTGTTTTACAATTTATCACACAGTTTGTGTATTCTTGGATATAGCATCACTTTGATAAAGAAGGTGAGAAACACTATTAAAAAAAAGAACTTGTGGCATTTGAAAGTTTTTAATAAATGTAAAAGGGATGTTATTTTACCTATTTTATTCATCATCTGCAGTACCAATACATGGATTTTGCACTGTTTCCTGCATGCAAACATATATTTATTCATTCATTCATTCTATTTGTTTATTGTGTTAATAGTGTATTTTATGATTTAATTATAAATACATATTATAATTAATTTAATAATTTTGTGTAGTTTGTCGTATGACTTACTATAACAGCTGTTTTACAATTCCTCACACAGTTTGTGTATTCTTGGATATAGCATCACTTTGATAAAGAAGGTGAGAAACACTACTGAATTATAAAAAGGACTTGTGGCATTTGAAAAAAAAAAAGTTTGCAATAAATGTAAAAGTGATTTTAAATGTTTTTTTTTACCCATTTTATTCATCATCTGCAATACCAATACATGTATTTTGCACTGTTTTCTGCATGCAAACATACATTTATTCTCCACAAAATTTTGTGTTAATAAGGTATTTTATAATTGTAATTATAAATAATAATTAAATATAATTTAATAATTTTATACATTTGTGTCAATTTTGTGTAGATTGTCGAATGAATTACTCTAACAGCTGCTTATGATAACACAACAATTGTGTTTATAATTTATCACACAGTTTGTGTATTCTTGGATATAGCATCACTTTGATAAAGAAGGTGAGAAACACTATTAAAAAAAAGAAGTTGCGGCATTTGAAAGTTTTTAATAAATGTAAAAGGGATGTTATTTTACCCATTTTATTCATCATCTGCAGTACCAATACATGTATTTTGCACAGTTTTCTGCATGCAAACATACATTTATTCATTCATTCTATTTGTTTATTGTGTTAATAGTGTATTTTATGATTTAATTATAAATAAATATAATTAATTTAATAATGTTGTGTTGATTGTCGTATGACTTACTCTAACAGCTGTTTTACAATTCATCACACAGTTTGTGTATTCTTGGATATAGCATCACTTTGATAAAGAAGGTGAGACACACTACTGAATTAAAAAAAGAACTTGTGGCATTTGAAAAAAAAAAAAGTTTTCAATAAATGTAAAAGTGATTTTAAATGGTTTTTTTTTTACCCATTTTATTCATCATCTGCAATACCAATACATGTATTTTGCACTGTTTTCTGCATGCAAACATACATTTATTCTCCACAAAATTTTGTGTTAATAAGGTATTTTATAATTGTAATTATAAATAATAATTAAAACTAATTTAATAATTTTATACATTTGTGTCAATTTTGAGTAGATTGTCAGATGAATTACTCTAACAGCTGCTTATGATAACACAACAATTGTGTTTATAATTTATCACACAGTTTGTGTATTCTTGGATATATCATCACTTTGATAAAGAAGGTGAGAAACACTATTAAAAAAAAGAACTTGTGGCATTTGAAAGTTTTTAATAAATGTAAAAGGGATGTTATTTTACCCATTTTATTCATCATCTGCAGTACCAATACATGTATTTTGCACTGTTTCCTGCATGCAAACATATTTATTCATTCATTCTATTTGTTTATTGTGTTAATAGTGTATTTTATGATTTAATTATAAATAAATATTATAATTAATTTAATAATTTTGTGTAGATTGTCGTATGACTTACTCTAACAGCTGTTTTACAATTCATCACACAGTTTGTGTATTCTTGGATATAGCATCACTTTGATAAAGAAGGTGAGAAACACTGTTAAAAAAAGAACTTGTGGCATTTGAAAGTTTTTAATAAATGTAAAAGGGATGTTATTTTACCCATTTTATTCATCATCTGCAGTACCAATACATGTATTTTGCACTGTTTCCTGCATGCAAACATACATTTAATCCCCGCAAAATGTTTTGTGTTAACATTTTGGCAGATTTACTGTATTTCTTATGGGAAAAATGGCTTTGTCCGAGCTTTTAGAACGGATTACTAACGACACGATATACCACTGTATATACATTTTGCATCTAATCTCATTAGCACTCATTAGCGTGCATTTAGATGGATGGATAGGGTATTGATTGTCGTATGAATTACTCTAACAGATGTTTACGATAACAGAACAGTTTTATTTACAATTTATCACATTTACACTGACATCGCCCCCTTGCCTGCACGCTCTGTGTGCTACAATATAATGTTCCCATTAATATAATGGGATGCAGGTGTGCCTAATTAAGCGTCTGTTGTGCGAATGAATATTCCGTCAGAATCTCGCGGAGGCGTTAGAATAGCCGACGTTCCTGAACTTCCTTTCACTTTCCAGTTGCATGACATGCATGACAACACACAGGCAGACATCTGCACACAACATGCTCTAGAATCCACACGCAAAGGCCGTGTGAAATTGTCTCCGTCCACGGAGCGTCTTTTTTACTCATCTGTTTACTCTCCTGTCCTGATTGTCAACATGTTGTGCGCCACAGGGTTCAATCCTTTGTTGGGATGTATGGGAACTGTTCTCTTTTTTTGATTGATTGATTGATACTTTTATCGGTATATTGCACAGTTCAGTACATATTCCGTACAATTGACCACTAAATGGTAACACCCCAATAAGTTTTTCAACTTGTTTAAGTCGGGGTCCACGTTAATCAATTCATGGTACAAATATATACTATCAACATAATACAGTCATCACACAAGTTAATCATCATAGTATATACATTGAATTATTTACAATCCGGGGGGTGGGATGAGGAGCTTTGGTTGATATCAGTACTTCAGTCATCAATTGCATCAACAGAGAAATGGACATTGAAACAGTGTAGGTCTTATTTAGTAGGATATGTACAGCCAGCAGAGAACATAGTAAGCTCAGATAGCATAAGAACAAGTATATACATTAGAAGTACATTTGATTATTTACATTAGGTTATTTATGTTACAGGCCTCGCATTGTGTAGCCTGGTCACATCAAGCACTTCGTGTCTTCTTTTTATCCCATAGCTCGGTTGGTAGAACGGCCGTGCCAGCAACTTGAGGGTTGCAGGTTCGATTCCCGCTTCCGGCATCCTAGTCACTACCATTGTGTCCTTGGGCAAGACACTTTACCCACCTGCTCCCAGTGCCACCCACACTGGTTTAAATGTAACTTAGATATTGGGTTTCACTATGTAAAGCGCTTTGAGTCACTAGAGAAAAGCGCTATATAAATATAATTCACTTCACATCCCTATAAAAAGAAGACACAAAGTGCTTGATTGCGTTCTCATCGCAGGGTGTGGCCTGACTTTTTTTTTTATTAAACATTTCTTAATTTCTTTACTCTCATTTACATTTCTGTTGTGCTTTTAATCACATCCAAATGGTTTCGACAATGTAATTTCAAATCCACATTTGTTCATTCACATTGTTTAACAATTATATCTTTACTTTTCAAATGATAAAACAAATCCACAAAAACATGGAGGATTGATCGTTACATATCCCAACACTTTTTGTTCTGACATATGCATCACATAGCGGCACTGTTGCTTTAATAAACCTCTTCATTTGACATGTTTGCACTGTATTCTGACATAGCCTCGTTTCAATATTGCTGCTTTGTTGAACGCTTTTTTTCCATATTGTCACTGTCATTATAAATCAATCACAGTTACACATACTGTTACCTGACTATACCTATAAAACATCTCAACAATCACAGTTACACATACTGTTACCTGACTATACCTACAAAACATCTCAACAATCACAATTACACATACTGTTACCTGACTATACCTACAAAACATCTCAACAATCAGTTACACATACTGTTACCTGACTATACCTATAAAACATCTCAACAATCACAGTTACACATACTGTTACCTGACTATACCTACAAAACATCTCAACAATCAGTTACACATACTGTTACCTGACTATACCTATAAAACATCTCAACAATCAGTTACACATACTGTTACCTGACTATACCTATAAAACATCTCAACAATCACAGTTACACATACTGTTACCTGACTATACCTACAAAACATCTCAACAATCACAATTACACATACTGTTACCTGACTATACCTACAAAACATCTCAACAATCAGTTACACATACTGTTACCTGACTATACCTATAAAACATCTCAACAATCACAGTTACACATACTGTTACCTGACTATACCTACAAAACATCTCAACAATCAGTTACACATACTGTTACCTGACTATACCTATAAAACATCTCAACAATCAGTTACACATACTGTTACCTGACTATACCTATAAAACATCTCAACAATCAGTTACACATACTGTTACCTGACTATACCTATAAAACATCTCAACAATCACAGTTACACATACTGTTACCTGACTATACCTATAAAACATCTCAACAATCAGTTACACATACTGTTACCTGACTATACCTATAAAACATCTCAACAATCAGTTACACATACTGTTACCTGACTATACCTATAAAACATCTCAACAATCACAATTACACATACTGTTACCTGACTATACCTATAAAACATCTCAACAATCACAGTTACACATACTGTTACCTGACTATACCTATAAAACATCTCAACAATCAGTTACACATACTGTTACTTGACTATACCTATAAAACATCTCAACAATCAGTTACACATACTGTTACCTGACTATACCTATAAAACATCTCAACAATCACAATTACACATACTGTTACCTGACTATACCTACAAAACATCTCAACAATCAGCTACACATACTGTTACCTGACTATACCTATAAAACATCTCAACAATCAGTTACACATACTGTTACCTGACTATACCTACAAAACATCTCAACAATCACATTTACACATACTGTTACCTGACTATACCTACAAAACATCTCAACAATCAGCTACACATACTGTTACCTGACTATACCTACAAAACATCTCAACAATCAGTTACACATACTGTTACCTGACTATACCTATAAAACATCTCAACAATCAGTTTCACATACTGTTACCTGACTATACCTATAAAACATCTCAACAATCACAGTTACACATACTGTTACCTGACTATACCTATAAAACATCTCAACAATCAGTTACACATACTGTTACCTGACTATACCTATAAAACATCTCAACAATCAGTTACACATACTGTTACCTGACTATACCTATAAAACATCTCAACAATCAGTTACACATACTGTTACCTGACTATACCTACAAAACATCTCAACAATCAGTTACACATACTGTTACCTGACTATACCTATAAAACATCTCAACAATCAGTTTCACATACTGTTACCTGACTATACCTACAAAACATCTCAACAATCAGTTACACATACTGTTACCTGACTATACCTATAAAACATCTCAACAATCAGTTACACATACTGTTACCTGACTATACCTATAAAACATCTCAACAATCACAGTTACACATACTGTTACCTGACTATACCTATAAAACATCTCAACAATCAGTTACACATACTGTTACCTGACTATACCTATAAAACATCTCAACAATCAGTTACACATACTGTTACCTGACTATACCTATAAAACATCTCAACAATCACAATTACACATACTGTTACCTGACTATACCTATAAAACATCTCAACAATCACAGTTACACATACTGTTACCTGACTATACCTATAAAACATCTCAACAATCAGTTACACATACTGTTACTTGACTATACCTATAAAACATCTCAACAATCAGTTACACATACTGTTACCTGACTATACCTATAAAACATCTCAACAATCACAATTACACATACTGTTACCTGACTATACCTACAAAACATCTCAACAATCAGCTACACATACTGTTACCTGACTATACCTATAAAACATCTCAACAATCAGTTACACATACTGTTACCTGACTATACCTACAAAACATCTCAACAATCACATTTACACATACTGTTACCTGACTATACCTACAAAACATCTCAACAATCAGCTACACATACTGTTACCTGACTATACCTACAAAACATCTCAACAATCAGTTACACATACTGTTACCTGACTATACCTATAAAACATCTCAACAATCAGTTTCACATACTGTTACCTGACTATACCTATAAAACATCTCAACAATCACAGTTACACATACTGTTACCTGACTATACCTATAAAACATCTCAACAATCAGTTACACATACTGTTACCTGACTATACCTATAAAACATCTCAACAATCAGTTACACATACTGTTACCTGACTATACCTATAAAACATCTCAACAATCAGTTACACATACTGTTACCTGACTATACCTACAAAACATCTCAACAATCAGTTACACATACTGTTACCTGACTATACCTATAAAACATCTCAACAATCAGTTTCACATACTGTTACCTGACTATACCTATAAAACATCTCAACAATCACAGTTCCACATACTGTTACCTGACTATACCTATAAAACATCTCAACAATCAGTTACACATACTGTTACCTGACTATACCTATAAAACATCTCAACAATCAGTTACACATACTGTTACCCGACTATACCTATAAAACATCTCAACAATCACAGTTACACATACTGTTACCTGACTATACCTACAAAACATCTCAACAATCAGCTACACATACTGTTACCTGACTATACCTACAAAACATCTCAACAATCAGTTACACATACTGTTACCCGACTATACCTATAAAACATCTCAACAATCACAGTTACACATACTGTTACCTGACTATACCTACAAAACATCTCAACAATCAGTTACACATACTGTTACCTGACTATACCTATAAAACATCTCAACAATCAGTTACACATACTGTTACCTGACTATACCTATAAAACATCTCAACAATCAGTTTCACATACTGTTACCTGACTATACCTATAAAACATCTCAACAATCAGTTACACATACTGTTACCTGACTATACCTACAAAACATCTCAACAATCAGTTACACATACTGTTACCTGACTATACCTACAAAACATCTCAACAATCAGTTACACATACTGTTACCTGACTATACCTATAAAACATCTCAACAATCACAGTTACACATACTGTTACCTGACTATACCTACAAAACATCTCAACAATCAGTTACACATACTGTTACCTGACTATACCTATAAAACATCTCAACAATCAGTTACACATACTGTTACCTGACTATACCTATAAAACATCTCAACAATCAGTTACACATACTGTTACCTGACTATACCTATAAAACATCTCAACAATCAGTTACACATACTGTTACCTGACTATACCTACAAAACATCTCAACAATCAGTTACACATACTGTTACCTGACTATACCTACAAAACATCTCAACAATCAGTTACACATACTGTTACCTGACTATACCTATAAAACATCTCAACAATCAGTTACACATACTGTTACCTGACTATACCTACAAAACATCTCAACAATCAGTTACACATACTGTTACCTGACTATACCTATAAAACATCTCAACAATCAGTTACACATACTGTTACCTGACTATACCTACAAAACATCTCAACAATCAGTTACACATACTGTTACCTGACTATACCTATAAAACATCTCAACAATCACAATTACACATACTGTTACCTGACTATACCTATAAAACATCTCAACAATCAGTTACACATACTGTTACCTGACTATACCTATAAAACATCTCAACAATCAGCTACACATACTGTTACCTGACTATACCTATAAAACATCTCAACAATCAGTTACACATACTGTTACCTGACTATACCTATAAAACATCTCAACAATCAGTTACACATACTGTTACCTGACTATACCTATAAAACATCTCAACAATCACAATTACACATACTGTTACCTGACTATACCTATAAAACATCTCAACAATCAGTTACACATACTGTTACCTGACTATACCTATAAAACATCTCAACAATCAGCTACACATACTGTTACCTGACTATACCTACAAAACATCTCAACAATCAGTTTTTCTTCAACAAGTCCACTTCCGCCGCCATTCCCGCCCAAACACGCGCTCACACACAGCAAAGGGAGACATCGCTTTTTGAACGTTACAAATGTCATCACAAATACACACATTTAAAAAACATACTTCGATATTTCTATATTCAGAAACGCTTATAATTGCTTGGAGACAAATTTGTTAATATCATCACACTTTACCGACCTGTTTTTTTAGGGATAAAAAGAAGACACGAAGTGCTTGATTGCGTTCTCATCGCAGGGCGTGGCCTGACTGAGGCACGGAAACACTAATGAGCACCTCCCATTTCCCTACTTTCCTATACGAGGGCTCCCTCTGCTGGCGTGGCGGAATAACATGTATGTGGCATTCAGCTTGGAACCTTACACTAACTGTGACTTTAGATATGAAAATACCTTGAACTAAATTACGATACTCTATTTACACATTCATTTTACAAAACAATTGTGACTAATTATAAGTGTCACATTTGCAATCCGGGGAGATGGGATGTGAATGGAGGAGGGTATTAGTAAAGTGTTGAAGTTGCCTGGAGGTGTTGTTTTAGAGCGGTTTTGAAGGAATATAGAGATGCTCTTACTTTTACACCTGTTGGGAGTGCATTCCACATTGATGTGGCATAGAAAGAGAATGAGTTAAGACCTTTGTTAGATCGGAATCTGGGTTTAACGTGGTTTGTGGAGCTCCCCCTGGTGTTGTGGTTATGGCGGTCATTTACGTTAAGGAAGTAGTTTGACATGTACTTCGGTATCAAGGAGGTGTAGCGGATTTTATAGACTAGGCTCAGTGCAAGTTGTTTTACTCCAGGGGTCACCAACGCACTGCCCGCGGGCAGCAGGTAGCCCGTAAGGACCAGATTAGTAGCCCGCTGGCCTGTTCTAAAAATAGCAGCACTTACCAGTGAGCTGCATCTATTTTTTATATTTAATTTATTTACTAGCAAGCTGGTCTCGCTTTGCTCAACATTTTTAATTCTAAGAGAGACAAAACCCAAATAGAATTTAAAATTCCAAGAAAATATTTTAAAGACTTGGTCTTCACTTGTTTAAATAAATTAATTTTTTTTTTTTACTTTGCTTCTTATAACTTTCAGAAAGACAGTTTTAGAGACAAAATACAACCTTGAAAATGATTTTAGGATTTTTAAACACATATACCTTTTTATTTTTTAAATTCCTTCCTCTTCTTTCCTGACAATTTAAATCATTGTTCAAGTATTTTTTTTATTCTAAAGAATAATAAATACATTTTAATTTGATTCTTCATTTTAGCTTCTGTTTTTTCAACAAAGAATATTTGTGATATATTTCTTTAAACTTATTATGTTTAAAATTCAAAAAAAATATTCTGGCAAATCTAGAAAAGTCTTTGGATTTTCTTTTAAAACTTTTGTTCTGGAAAATCTAGAAGAAATAATGATTTGTCTTTGTTAGAAATATAGCTTGGTCCAATTTGTTGTATATTCTAACAACGTACATATTGGATTTGAACCTATTTAAAACATGTCATCAAAATTTTAAAATTAATCTTAATCAAGAAAAATGACTAATGATGTTCCTTAGATTATTTTTGTAATTTTTTCAAAAGATTCGAATTAGCTAGTTTTTCTCTTTAATTTTTTCGGTTGAATTTTGAATTTTAAAGAGTTGAAATTGAAGATAAACTATGTTTCAAAATTTAATTTTAATTTTTTTCGTGTTTTCTCCTCTTTTAAATCGTTCAACTAAGTGTTTTTTTCATCATTTATTCTCTACAAAAACCTTCCGTAAAAGGAAAAAAAATGTACGACGGAATGACAGACAGAAATACCCATTTTTTTATATTTACAGATTTATTTATTAAAGGTAAATTGAGCAAATTGGCTATTTCTGGCAACTTATTTAAGTGTGTATCAAACTGGTAGCCCTTCGCATTAATCAGTACCCAAGAAGTAGCTCTTGGTTTCAAAAAGGTTGTTGACCCCTGTTTGACTCTGTCCTCCACCCTGAGCCAGCCCACTTTGGAGAAGTGGGTTGCATTGAGGTGTGATCTGGTGTGGAGGTCTAAAAGTAACCGGACTAGCTGATTCTGGGATGTTTGGAGTCTAGATTTGAGGGTTTTGGAGGTGCTGGGGTACCAGGAGTTGCAAGCGTAATTGAAAAAGGGTTGAATGAGAGTTCCCGCTAGAATCTTCAAGGTGCTTTTGTTGACCAGAGAGGAGATTCTGTAGAGGAATCTAATTCTTTGGTTGACCTTTTTGATTACCTTGGTTGCCATTTTATCACAGGAAAGATTAGCCTCTAGAACGGAACCTAGGTAGGTGATCTCATCCTTCCTGGTGATAACAATGTCACCCACTTTTATAGTGAAGTCACTGACTTTAAGAAGGTTGATATTGGACCCAAATAGGATGGATTCCGTTTTAGCTAAGTGTATGGATAGTAGAGATGCGCGGTTTGCGGTCTCTTCCGCGGAGTCCGCGGATAAACCGCGGGTCGGGCGGTTGAGATGAGGAAATAATAGCTTTAAATTAGTTTCGGGCGGGTGGCGGTTGAACCATCCGGGAATGTTTGATATACATGGTTCTGGGATCGGTATTCTTTGCCATTCAAAGAGCCATTTAGGACTTGTGTATTTAAGCGAAGACGAAATTAGGATACGCTGTTAATCACTTGTATGACTATCGGCAGTCACCCAGATATTAAGCATAGGGCGTGCTATGAAGCCATTGGCTTTGTCGCCTTCTACAACATGTACGATCTGTTTGTCAGTCCAGCATCATGTTGTGTGTGGCTTCCGCATCAACCCGCACACGACTGCAAGGCATACTGGGTGACACAAAGTACACTAATGGTTGTGATATAAACAATTTTAACACTCTTAGTAATATGCGCCACGCTGTGAAGCCACACCAATTAAGAACGACAAACACATTTCGGGAGAACATCCTCACAGTAACACAACATAAACGCAACACAACAAATACCCATAATTGAATTGAATTGAATTATATTTATATAGCGCTTTTCTCTAGTGACTCAAAGCGCTTTACATAGTGAAACCCAATATCTAAGTTACATTTAAACCAGTGTGGGTGGCACTGGGAGCAGGTGGGTAAAGTGTCTTGCTCAAGGACACAACGGCAGTGACTAGGGTGGCGGAAGCGGGAATCGAACCTGCAACCCTCAAGTTGCTGGCACAGCCACTCTACCAACCGAGCTATACCGCCCCCCCATAATCCTTTGTATTCATGACGATTCCTGACTATTTTATACACCCTAAACCCCGCCACCTCCCCGCCCCGTGCGTCGGTAAGGTGGGCGGGGTGGGGGTGTAAAATATATTCAGGAAGTGTCATGAATACAAAGAATTGTGGGTATTTGTTGTGTTGCGTCTATGTTGTGTTACTGTGAGGATGTTCTCCCGAAATGTGTTTGTCAATCTTGTATCGTGTGGCTTCACAGCGTGGCGCATATTAGTAAGTGTTAAAGTTGTTTACATCACAACCATCAGTGTACTCTGTATCACCCAGTATGCCTTTCAGTCTTCTACGTACGATTGCGGAAGCTGCACACAACATGTTGCTGGACTAATAATCGGTTCGTACGTATTGTTGCAGGTGTCTAAGGCAATGATTTCGCAGCATGCCCATATTCTTGTCATCAGGATGAACGCTATCGGAGAGTCGCGAGAACGTTAACAGCTCCAATTGTCTTCAGTACTCTGTGAAATAGGTTCTAAATGGCTCTGTAAGTGGTAGAGATGTCCAACCTCTGATGAAATTTGGCGGGCGGGTACGGCCCTGATAAAATATTGGTTCGGGTAGACGGTGGGTGGATGAAAACTTTGATGATGCGGATGCGGGTGATATAATTGCCTATCCGCGCATCTCTAATGGATAGCTTGTTGTCGGCGAGCCAGGTGCAGATATTAAGGAGTTCAGCACTGAGGATTTGTTCCACCTGTGACTTGTCCTTGCCGGATACCAGCAGGGCCGAGTCAACCGCAAACAGGAACAATTCACAGTGTCATGCTGATGGCATGTCATTTACGTATATTAGGAACAGTAAAGGTCCTAGTATACTGCCTTGGGGGACTCCACAGCTTACTGAGAGGGGAGGGGACATGGTGCCGTTCACCTCTACCACCTGTTTCCTCCCCTCCAAGTAAGATTGTATCCAGCTCCATGAGGTTTCATCGAATCTGATTGCTCGGAGCTTATCCAACAGAATAGCATGGTTAACGGTGTCAAAGACCTTCTGAATGTCCAGCATGACCATGCTGCAGTATTTGCCCGCGTCCACCTCATGTTTGATGTGGTCGGTCAGATACAGAAGGCATGTGTCAGTGGAGTACTTAGTTCTGAAGCCGGATTGGAATTTGTACATTACTTTATCAGTAACAAGGTATCTATCAACCTGTTCATAAACAATTTCTTCCATTACTTTCGAAATGTAACTGAGAATAGAAACAGGTCGGTAGTTACCAGGTTCTAATTTGCTTCCTTTTTTATAAAGGGGGGTTACTCTTGCTATCTTGAAATCCTCGGGTACTTGGCCTTGTTTGAGACCCTCCGTCTCGTAACCGCCGCTCCGTTTTATTTTTAAGTTATCATGCCAAGATGGCGCTGCTGTAGTGGCTGCTGTAGGCAGGAGCTCTGTGCTCTTGTGTCATCCTTTTGTGTTTCTCTCTTGTTTTCATGTGGTATTATATATTTTTTGGCATTTTGGTCCGGGACCCTTTGGGACTGTGTGACAAGGGGTGGCACTTTCGTGACCTCTGTGGTGCTTTTTTTTGTGGACTTCTGGATCTGCCTCCCGGGAGCCTTTTGGCCATGAAGACCAGCTGCTGGGTCTCTGCCACACCGGAGTCGCTTTGGAGGGACTGGAGGAGGTGCGGATGAGGGGACAGGACTGCGGAGCTAGCATTGAGCGCTGGGACGGAGAGGCTTGGCGGTGTCTTGGCTGGGTGAGCAGGTGTCGGACCCCTCAGTCACCTTGGACGTATCCTCGCTCATCCATGCGGACTGGACACTGGCCGAGAGTGGAGTCGGCTGTCTTGGTTGCTTTGTTGGGTCTGCTCCTGTCTCTGGCCATGCTCCCTCCACCCCAGCGGACGATGGCGTGGAACACCGCAGAGGCCACCACAGTGGATATGTTTCTTTTACTTTTTATTCATAGCTGTATGTAGAAGTGTCTGCTTGTATCTGCTGCTTTAATGTCTTTAATGTCCTCTGTGTTCTTTGATGTTTGATGTTTCCCTCTTACACACATGGAAGAGGGATGTGTACTATGGCTATGGGTTTTTTATTTTTTATTTTTTATTTTTCCCTTGGCCTCAGTCTGCACCCCCACTCCAGGGCCTAGGCTAAGACCGATTTTTTAATTTTATTTTAATCTTCAATTTTTTTCTCCCCCCCCTCCCACCCCCCTTGTTTACCTGTATGTCATCTTTTTTGTAAGGGGCGCTGGAAGCCGGCAGACCCGTCAGCGATCCTGTTCTGTCTCCCTGTAATGTTTGTCTGATCTTGAATGGGATTGTGCTGAAAATTGTAATTTTCCTGAAGGAACTCTCCTGACGGAATAAATAAAGTACTATCTATCTATCTATCTATCTATCCATCTATGTCACAGTGATACGAACCAAGCTATTGTTGGGGGGTGCCAGTGAACTCGTATCTGTTTCAGCGAGTGTTGGGGAGGGGGTATGGCGACACGGCGCTGCCTGGAAGGGGAGACGGGGTACTCGGGTGGGCGCTGCTGGGTGGAAGGGAACTTGCGGCTGCTGTCTTTTTACCGAAAACAGATGAAGTCAGGAGGGGTGGTATGCCGGGAGCTTTTAAGGTAGACCACAGCGCATTGGGTTGGATAACTTCTGGGGGTCTCACACCACACTTCATAAGGGGAAACCCTCTGTGGGCTGTGCAAGCATGCATGTAATGCAGATACTAGGGCGGCAAATCTTTGGCTGTCCCACCATTCCATTCAATATCGATTCTTGGGGTCGCGATTCGATATATATCGATTTTTTTCGATTCAACCCGATTCTCGATTAAAAAACGATATTTTTCCGATTCAAAAGGATTCTGTATTCATTCAATACATAGATTTCAGCAGGATCTACCCCAGTCTGCTGACATGCTAGCAGAGTAGTAGATTTTTGTAAAAAAGCTTTTATAATTGTAAAGGACAATGTTTTATCAACTGATTGCAATAATGTAAATTTGTTTTAACTGTCAAGCTTATGAGATGCCATGCAAGTGTAAGCCACTTGACACTATTGTTCTTTTTTGTTATTTTTATAAATGTCTAATGATAATGTCAATGAGGGATTTTTAATCACTGCTATGCTGAAATTATAACTAATATTGATACTGTTGTTGATAATATTCATTTTTTGTTTCACTACTTTTGTTTTTTTTCTGTGTGGTGTTTGTGTCTCCTCTCAATTGCTGTTTATTGCAGTTCTGAGTCTTGCTGGGTCAGGTTTGGTTTTGGAATTGGATTGCATTGTTATGGTATTGCTGTGTATTGTTTTGTTGGATTGATTAAAAAAAATCCCCCCCCCCCAAAATCGATTTTTTTCAAAGTGCGAATCGATTCTGAATCGCACAACGTGAGAATTGCGATTCGTATTCAAATCGATTTTTTTCCCACACCCCTAGCAGATACCCACGTTTTGTTAATCACTAGACGAATGGTCAATGATTTATATACAAGTTAAAAAGTACAGTTAAAGTAAAGTACCAATGATTGTCACACACATACTAGATGAGGCAAAATTATTCTCTGCATTTGACCCATCACCCTTGATCACCCCCTGGGAGATGAGGGGAGCAGTGAGCAGCAGTATTGCCGCGCCCGGGAATTATTTATGATGATTTAACCCCCAATTCCAACCCTTAATGCAGAGTGGTAATGTGTCCCATTTTTATAGTCTTCTGTATGACTCGGCCGGGATTTGAACTCACGACCTACCGATCTCAGGGCGGACACTTTAACCACTAGGCCACTGAGTAGGTTAAATGCCTGGTCCTGGTTCCCTCCGGGTACTCCGGCTTCCTCCCACTTCCAAAGACATGCACCTGGGGATAGGTTGATTGGCAACACTAAATTGGCCCTAGTGTGTGAATGTTGTCTGTCTATCTGTGTTGGCCCTGGGATGAGGTGGCGACTTGTCCAGGGACGGTGTGTCTGACAGGCTGGTCAGCAACACCGGGGTCCCGCAGGGTACAGTCCTCTCCCCCCTCCTCTTCACCATTTACACCACCGATTTCCACTATCAGTCAGAGTCCTGCCACCTTCAGAAGTTTTCTGATGACTCTGCGATAGTGGGGTGAGGATGGTGATGATGAGGAATACAGGGCACTGGTGGAGGACTTTGTCATATGGTGTGGAAAGAACCAACTCCAGCCCAATGTGAGGAAGACCAAGGAGCTGGTTGTGGACCTGGGAAGGAGGAGGAGTACTCTGGCGACCCCTGTTTCTATCAAGGGGGTGGATGTGGACATGGTTGAGGATTATAAATACCTCGGTGTACACATGGACAACAATCTGAATGGGTCAAAACACGCTGAGGGACTCTACAAGAAGGGACAGAGCCACCTCTACTTCTTCAAGAGGCTAAGATCCTTCATGGTCTGTACAAAGATGTTCCACGAGTCAATGGTGGCGGGCGCCTTCTTGTACGCCATGGCCTACTGGGCTGAGAGTGAGGGACACAAACAGACTGGACAAGCTGGTAAAGAAGGCCAGTGACGTGGTGGGAGTGGAGCTGGACTCTCTGGCGGTGGTGTCAGAGAGGAGAAGTCTAGCAAAACTCCTCGCCATTATGGACAACACCTCCCACCATATTTGCCAACCCTCCTGGAATTTTCGGGAGACTCACAAAATTCAGCGCCTCTCCCCGAAAACCTCCCAGAAGAAATTTTCTCCCGAAAATCTCCCGAAACTCACGCCCCCTCCAGGTCCATGCGGACATGAGTGGGGACAGCCTGTTTGCACGTCCGCTTTCCTGTTATATAAACAGCTTGCCTGCCCAGCCATGTTGACGCCGTCTGTAATAGAGTGATCTATGTTGTCTGTCGCCATCTCCTGGTGAATGTTGGCTATAGCATTATGGGGTTGCTTTTTGATTGGGCAACGATTTACGTGGTGTTGTGCATCTGACGGCAAGTGACTCTCGCCAATATGGGACGCAAATGGCCGAACAAAGGTTACTCAAATAGTGAAAGGTAAGTGTTTTTTTTTTTTTTTAAATAACCAGCGAGCACAGTACAATTAGTAGAACAACTGTGTTTTTATTACTGTGTATTTGATAAGTGCCGTCTGAAATTCAACTATTTCTTTTATTTGTATATATATAATAAAATAAATATATATAGCTAGAATTCATTGAAAGTCAAGTATTTCATACATACATATATATATATATATATATATATATGAAATATATAAGAAATATATATTAAATACTCTGTGAATTATACTCGTCCCCTCTTAACCACGCCCCCCGCCCAAACCACGCCTCCTCCCCACCTCCCGAAATCGGAAGTCTCAAGGTTGGCAAGTATGCCTCCCACCCACTACACTCGAACCTTGCTGAGAGAATGAGCACATTCAAGTGGAAGGCTCAGACTCCCTAAATGCAACACGGAACGACACAGGAGGTCCTTCATACCGACAGCCATCAGACTGTATAATGCATATGTTCCTTGACTGCACTTAAATGTAGAATATATGTAGAATATATTTAAATTATTCATATATTCCCATCCATTTTCTACCTTTGGGGTCACGCCTATCTCAGTTACGATTGGGCAAATGGCGGGGTACACCCTGGACAAGTTGCCACCTCATTGCAGGGCTATTCATATATTATATATATAATATATGATATTTAATATATTATTTATTATTATTATTGTCTATTCTGAGTGAACTGTGGTGCTGAATTTCCCCCAAGGATCAATAAAGTACTTTCTATTCTATTGTCCCTATCTCAGCTGCATTCGGACAGAAGGCGGTGTACACCCTGGACAAGTCGCCACCTCATCGCAAGCATGCATGTAATACAGACACCCACATTTTGTAATCATCAGACAAATGCCTCTGACATTTTGCCTAATGGCAGCCATGTTTTCCCACCAATCACCATTGTCATTCCATACGCATGAATAGGCTGCAGTGTTGGGATGGTCCGACTGCAGAGTGCGCTAAAAGTAGTTTCTTTTGAACTAAGTGCGATTCTATACTGCGGAAAAGGTGTTACAGATTACGGATGTGTGCTGCCAGTTCAACAATATCGCACAAAGTTTGGAGAGCACAATCACATGAATGTGTAAGGAAATGAGTGTTTCCATGGCCACTCGCAGAATCCTGTTATCAATTGCACACGCAGTCTTAGTAGATCACACGCAATTGTATAGTTTGCACAGGTTTTAGCACACGGTATTTGGATCAGACCCTTGGTGTACGTCTATCACTCTGACAACAAAAGGAAAATCTCTTACTGGTTCTCCCGTTTGGCCACGGGGTCCGTCTTTGCCTGTGTTCCCAGGGGGGCCTCTTGCACCTGGGGGACCCGGGGGGCCAGGAGGGCCAGCAGGTCCAGCCTGGCCTTGGTCACCCTGATGAGGAAAAATAGACGAATGAGGTTTGGAAAAGACAAAGCCAACATACTTGGGAGCATCTCTCAGGTGTACGTGTGTAGAAAAGCAAGTTTTTTTTTTTTTTTATGGAGACTGAAAACGGTCAGAAAACAATCCAAATCAAAACCTCTCTTGGTGTATGCTAAAGGAACCTAAAACTCAAGGATTTTGTCCCAGTCAAGTTGCTATCTTTTCTGAGAGCAGGAACCATATTTGATAACTTGAGTCGAAATGGATGCACCACACCTTACTACAAAACCCCAAAACCAGTGAAGTTAGCATGTTGTGTAAATGGTAAATAAAAACAGAATACAATGATTTGCAAATCATTTTTAACTTATATTCAATTAAATGGACTGCAAAGACAGGATATTCAATGTTCAAACTGAAAAACGTTATTTTTTGCAAGTATTAGCTCATTTGTTTAAAAAAAAGCTGGCATGAGTGGCAAAAAACACTGAGAAAGTTGAGGAATGCTCATCAAAAACGTATTTGTAACATCCCACTGGTGTGCAGGCTAATTGGGAACAGGTGGGTGCCATGATTGGGTATAAAAGCAGCTTCCATTATATGCTAAGTAATTCACAAACAAGGATGGGGTGAGGTACACCCCTTTGTAAGCAAATTGTCGAACAGTTTAAGAACAGCATTTCTCAACCAATTGTTGCAAGAAATTTAGGGATTTCACCATTTACGGTCTTTAATACCATCAAAAGGTTCAGAGAATCTGGAGAAATCACTGCACTCAAGGGGCAAACCCGTGACTTTCGATCCTTCAGACGGTACTGCATCAAAAAGCGACATCAGTGTGTAAAAGATATCACCACATTGGCTCAGGAACACTTCAGAAAACCACTGTCAGTAACTACAGTTGGTCGCTACATCTGTAAGTCCAAGTTAAAACTCTACTACACAAAGCAAAAGCCATTTATCAACAACACCCAGAAGATGGACTGATGCAAAGTGGAAAAGCGTTCTGTGGTCTGACGAGTCCACATTTCCAAATTGTTTTTTTGGGAAACTGTGGACGTTGCGTTCCTTCGTACCAAGGTGGAAAATAACCATCCAGACTGTTACAGGTGCAAAGTTCAAAAGCCAGCATCTGTGAGGGTATGGGGGTGTATTATGGCTTAAGAAATGGGTAACTTACATATCTGTTAAGGCACCATTAATGCTGAGGTTTTGGAGCAACACATGTTTTTTTCATGGACGCCCCTGCTTATTTCAGCAAGACAATGCCAAGCCACATGTTAAAACAATGTGGCTTCATAGTAAAAGAGTGTGGATACTAGACTGGACTGCCTGTAGTCCAGACCTGTCTCCCATTGAAAATGTGTGGTGGATTATGAAGCCTAAAATACCACAACAGACTGTTGAACTTAAGCTGTGCATCAAGCAAGAATGGGAAATAATTCCACCTGAAAAGCTTCAACAATTAGTTTCCTCAGTTCCCAAACGTTTATTGAGTGTTGTTAAAAGAAAAGGTGATGTAACACAGTGGTAAAAATGCCTCTTTGCCAACTTTTTTGCAATGTGTTGCTGCCATTAAATTCTAAGTTAATGATTATTTGCAAAAAAAACTAGTTTCTCAGTTTGAACATTAAATATCTTGTCTTTGCAGTCTATTTAATTGCATATAAGTTGAATAAGGATTTTCAAATCATTGTATTCTGTTTTTATTTACGATTTACACAACGTGCCAACTTCACTGGTTTTCTATAAGGCAGTGCACCCATGTGACTCGATCCAGCCAATCAGAGAAGAATGAGGATGATAATATTGAAAGAGTATTACAGTAAAATTTACCATACAAACAAATACAAATGCACGACGTTGTACAATTTTTAAAATGTTCTTAAAGTGTTGGTAGTGTTGGCAGCATCTCTAAGTATTTGCTGACACGGCACATCAAGTTCAGTCAAGTTATTGTGAGTATTTTTAAAGAAAGAAGAAAAAAAGTCTTACTCAGCAATAAATGCACTCCCAAGCCACACTGTGACACATACTTATCACCCTCTCATCTTTACCGACATTGTGTGGTTTGCTATTGAATGCCAAACCAGTACATTAGAACTCTATATTATGACAACTCACTGGCTCTATCGCAGGAAACTGTATTTCCTCCCTCTGACAGTTATTCGCTTTTTGAACGCCTGGATTTTTTTTGTTTGCCTTTCTCTTCTCCCGTTAATAAAAAACACACATCCTGCTTTGTTGGGGTCACATTTGAGAATTCTTCCAACAGAATACAAATAATCAGTCATGTTAGTTGGATGAAAACACAACAATGTGTTGAGCTTGAGTTGAGTTTGTGTTTATTTGGCACATGCATGCATGCAGCATGATGCATCACACATGCATGCATGCAGCATGATGCATCACACATGCATGCATACAACATGATGCATCACACATGCATGCGTTCAACATGATGCATCACACATGCATGCATGCAGCATGATGCATCAAACATGCATGCATGCAACATGATACATCACACATGCATGCATACAACATGATGCATCACACATGCATGCATGCAACATGATACATCACACATGCATGCATACAACATGATGCATCACACATGCATGCATGCAACATGATACATCACACATGCATGCATACAACATGATGCATCACACATGCATGCATGCAACATGATGCATCAAACATGCATGCATGCAACATGATACATCACACATGCATGCATACAACATGATGCATCACACATGCATGCATGCAACATGATACATCACACATGCATGCATACAACATGATGCATCACACATGCATGCATGCAACATGATACATCACACATGCATGCATACAACATGATGCATCAAACATGCATGCATGCAACATGATACATCACACATGCATGCATACAACATGATGCATCACACATGCATGCATAAACAATGATGCATCACACATGCATGCATACAACATGATGCATCACACATGCATGCATACAACATGATGCATCACACATGCATGCGTACAACATGATGCATCACACATGCATGCATACAACATGATGCATCACACATGCATGCATACAACATGATGCATCACACATGCATGCGTACAACATGATGCATCACACATGCATGCATACAACATGATGCATCACACATGCATGCATACAACATGTTGCATCAGACATGCATGCACACAACATGATGCATCACACATGCATGCATACAACATGTTGCATCAGACATGCATGCACACAACATGATACATCACACATGCATGCGTACAACATGATGCATCACACATGAATGCATACAACATGATACATCACACATGCATGCATACAACATGATACATCACACATGCATGCATGCAACATGATGCATCACACACGCATGCATACAACATGATGCATCACACATGAATGCATACATGATGCATCACACATGCATGCAAATAACATGATGCATCACACATGCATGCAACATGATGCATCACACATGCATGCGTACAACATGATCTATCACACATGCATGCATACAACATGATGTATCACACATGAATGCGTACAACATGATGCACCACACATGCATGCATACAACATGATGTGTCACACATGCATGCATACAACATGATGTATCACACATGAATGCGTACAACATGATGCACCACACATGCATGCATACAACATGATCTATCACACATGCATGCATACAACATGATGCATCACACATGAATGCATACATGATGCATCACACATGCATGCCCACAACATGATGCATCACACATGCATGCATACAGCATGATGCATCACACATGCATGCGTACAACATGATGCATCACACATGCATGCGTACAGCATGATGCATCACACATGCATGCGTACAACATGATGCATCACACATGCATGCGTACAACATGATGCATCACACATGAATGCATACATGATGCCTCACACATGCATGCGTACAACATGATGCATCACACATGCATGCGTACAGCATGATGCATCACACATGCATGCGTACAACATGATGCATCACACATGAATGCATACATGATGCATCACACATGAATGCATACAACATGATGCATCACACATGAATGCATACAACATGGTGCATCACACATGCATGCATACAACATGATACATCACACATGCATGCAACATGATGCATCACACATGCATGCGTACAACATGATCTATCACACATGCATGCATACAACATGATGTATCACACATGAATGCGTACAACATGATGCACCACACATGCATGCATACAACATGATGTATCACACATGAATGCGTACAACATGATGCACCACACATGCATGCATACAACATGATCTATCACACATGCATGCATACAACATGATGCATCACACATGAATGCATACATGATGCATCACACATGCATGCCCACAACATGATGCATCACACATGCATGCATACAGCATGATGCATCACACATGCATGCGTACAACATGATGCATCACACATGCATGCGTACAGCATGATGCATCACACATGCATGCGTACAACATGATGCATCACACATGCATGCGTACAACATGATGCATCACACATGAATGCATACATGATGCCTCACACATGCATGCGTACAACATGATGCATCACACATGCATGCGTACAGCATGATGCATCACACATGCATGCGTACAACATGATGCATCACACATGAATGCATACATGATGCATCACACATGAATGCATACAACATGATGCATCACACATGAATGCATACAACATGGTGCATCACACATGCATGCATACAACATGATACATCACACATGCATGCATACAACATGATGCATCACACATGCATGCATGCAGCATGATGCATCACACATGAATGCATACAACATGATACATCACACATGAATGCGTACATGATGCATCACACATGCATGCAAACAACATGATGCATCACACATGCATGCATCATGATGCATCACACATGCATGCGTACATTATGCATCACACATGCATGCATACAACATGATGCATCACACATGTATGCATGCAACATTATGCATCACACATGCATGCATGCAACATGATGCATCACACATGCATGCATGCATCATGATGCATCACACATGCATGCATACAACATGATACATCACACATGCATGCATACAACATGATACATCACACATGCATGCATACAACATGATACATCACACATGCATGCATACAACATGATACATCACACATGCATGCATACAACATGATGCATCACACTTGCACACAACATCTCACAGCACACTAGTGTGCCACAGCATAGTGGTAAAAAAACACTAGTATTAGAACCGGCCAGCAGGCCACAGTCGTCTGCTGCTGTTTAGCACGCATCAATACTCCATCAGTGTTGGCACTAGAAATTTTCAAAATGGGGTCCCTGGGACCCCTTCAAGTCATACTAATGTGGCCCCACAGTACATTTTTGGGGTCACACTTTTTTTTAGCCGTTTTGTAAACAAATGATACATGTATGCATTATCCTGTTAAAGCTCACATTCTATATTGTGTTTTGGAAAAAGATTGTCATAAATGTTAATTCATTTAGAAAAATGATGCATATGTAAATGTCTTCAGTTATAATTTTTCAATAATTTTCTTCTATCCGTTCATGCATCTAAACTTTACCGTTGCCAGTATTTTTTTAAAATATTTTTAATTGTAATATTTTAAGAATGTGTTTGTTCTATTTTTGGCCAAAGACAGACAAATAAAAAAAAGTCTGAAGTTGTCTTTGTTTTTTTTGTTTTAATGCCATGATTTTAAACGCGTGTGCACAGATTTTCCTCCATGCGGCCCCTGAGCTAAAATGAGTTTGACAGCCCTGCTCTTCAACATGTTTTGCTTTATTCATTATTGACATGTTTCTTGCTACTTTATGTTGTATATTTTTGTATATGAGATTTCCAGTTAACTTTTCATCATCAATCATTATAGCTAGGAATTTGGTTTCATTGACTCTTTCAATTTCTATAATGTAACGTGAAGAAAGGAATAAATGATTGAAGAAAAGGGAAGGGTTGATGAATAAAGAGTGTTGTTCAAATGTTAAAAGAGCTCACATGCCGTGCAGTTGTGGTGTACCTTCAGAAACCGTCTCTGAAAGGTGCTGGACTGGTCGCCAGAGAGAAAGCCGTGATCGTATCGAGGATAGACCATCTATAGCGGGTGCAGCAAGGACAGAGAAGCAGAGAAACAAGGGAAGAGGACATGAAGTCGGGAAGTGGTAGCAGGAAAAAGGAGGGAAATACAAAGTCTGGAAGGAGAACAGCTGGAGGGAAAAAATAAGGATAAATATCCCAGATCAGCAGCCCGGAGAGAGCGAGCGAGAGAGAGAGAGAGAGAGAGAGCAATGGATGCTGGGAGGCCGCAGGACGGAGTTCACTGCTTGAAGGACAAACCTTGACGGTGAGAATCTGATTACTGTGCAGTCCTGCTGATGTGCTGTAGTTAGGAGGACCCTGAAGAGAATGAGTGACAGGTGAGCAAGGAAGACAACAATATATTTTCCACACATCTGCCCTCAGTCAGCTGCTATAATTGCAGCCGACAAAGCACATTTGATGAAGTACAGCAGGACTATTCAACTGGCGGCCCGGCCACAAGTTCAGTTCAAAATCCGGGAGAGAGCAGCAAATTCCTAAGTACACATGAGCAGGGATCCCAACACTACGGCCCGCGGGCCGGATACAGCCTGCCAGCATCCAAAATCCGGCCCGCGGGAAATCCTAAGTGTTATTTGAAATGTATTTATATTTTTTTAAATCTTTTTTTTAAACAATTTTCTACCACTTGTTATTCTCAGTGTCTAATTGCCTCCCAGGCAAATCATTTGCCTAAAAATGCATTTTCCCAAGTGTGCACTCTTTCAGTCAATCAGTGCACAATTAATATATATATATATATATATATATATATATATATATATATATATATATATATATACATATATAAATATTTATATACACATTTATATATGTATATATACATATATATGTATATATACATATACACATATACATATATATATATACACATATATACATATATATACATATATATATACATATAAACATACATATATATATATATGTATATACATATATATATATATGTATATATATATATGTATATATATATATATATATATATATATATATATATATATACATACATATATGTGGGGGCGGTATAGCTCGGTTGGTAGAGCGGCCGTGCCAGCAACTTGAGGGTTGCAGGTCCGATCCCCGCTTCCACCATCCTGGTCACTGCCGTCGTGTCCTTGGGCAAGACACTTTACCCACCTGCTCCCAGTGCCACCCACACTGGTTTAAATGTAACTTAGATATTGGGTTTCACTATGTAAAGCGCTTTGAGTCACTAGCGAAAAAGTGCTATATAAATATATTTCACTTCACTTCACATATATACACATATATACAGATATGTATATATATATACTGTATATGTACACACACACTATATATATACATAAGCCTATATTGATATATACACACCAAATGCATTTATATATTTATACATATATTGTATATACATGTATATATGTATTTAGATACACATATAAATACATACACAAACAGTATAATATATACGGCCCCCGGCCATATTATTTTAACCCAATGTGGCCCCCGAGTCAATAACGACAGTGTGTTGACTTACTTTTAGTGGATAGTAAATCTATACTGCAATCAATCAATCAATCAATCAATCAATCAATGTTTATTTGTACAGCCCTGAATCCCAAGTGCCTCAAAGGGCTGCAATACAAGCTGTACACTGACTACTCAGAAGCAGAGGCAGGTTTGAGAGCGACTGTAATAAAAATAGTTGCTGATATGTGAGAGGTGAGATATGGAGAGGTATGTAACCTACTTAAGTGTTGAAGTATACTGTATATAGCTGCTTCTCTGCTGGACTTCACATCAATTGAAAGTCAAAGGAGAATGAAGTGAAGCTCCCAGAAGAAATGAAAGATGGATCAGAGGAAGACAAGAGGAGATATGCACATCCACTCATGAGGTTTCTGTTAACTGCTGAGAAATATCCAAAAAAATATTTCAATTGTTTCTTTCACCCCTACATAAAGTGCCTTCTTCACGCACACACATGTTCCTTTAATGGAGTTATTTCACGGTGGGCTTCTCCCGTTCCTCTTTTTCATCACGGCGACCTTAGCTGGATAGTCAGACATTCAAGCTTGGTTTTCTCTGTGTGGGGGCCATCAGAGGAATGCTTTGGTGGAGGATGAAACTTGAACATGGTGTCTTGTCTTTCAGCTCCAGCTAACCTAAACATGCAGTGACAATCTCCTCCATATGCATGCGACGGTACGAGTCCTGCCCTCCGCACGACCTTGTGGGGGCGCCTTTCTGACATTTTCCTGACGTCGGATTAGCTTTTACTGCTGCTTGTTATCCTGCCACCGTCCATCCATGACACTGATGCATCGTAAACTATTGACAGGAAGTTGTAGGCTGACAGGGTGTCAGAATAATTTGCGTTGCCATGAGTTCCTGGTGAGAAGACAAAAGCTGTCTTGGATCCTACCAATCAAAGGGCTTGTAAAACTCCACCGTGTAGGAAGGGAATCAACACGAAGTTGTTCTCTTTCTTTGACGTATTGTAATTTACAGAAATATTTTGTCTGCGGGCTATAGAGCGTTTTCTATTCGGGCTCCAGTACTCTGGAATGCCCTCCCGGTAACAGTTCGAGATGCTACCTCAGTAGAAGCATTTAAGTCTCACCTTAAAACTCATCTGTATACTCTAGCCTTTAAATAGACCTCCTTTTTAGACCAGTTGATCTGCCGCTTCTTTTCCTTTTTCTCCTATGTCCCCCCCTCCCTTGTGGAGGGGGTCCGGTCCGATGACCATGGATGAAGTACTGACTGTCCAGAGTCGAAACCCAGGATGGACCGCTCGCCTGTGTATCGGTTGGGGACATCTCTACGCTGCTGATCCGCCTCCGCTTGAGATGGTTTCCTGTGGACGGGACTCTCGCTGCTGTCTTGGATCCGCTTTGAACTGAACTCTCACGGCTGTGTTAGAGCCACTATGGATTGAACTTTCACAGTATTTACAGAAATATTTTGTCTGCGGGCTATAGAGCGTTTTCCGTTCGGGCTCCAGTACTCTGGAATGCCCTCCCGGTAACAGTTCGAGATGCCACCTCAGTAGAAGCATTTAAGTCTCACCTTAAAACTCATCTGTATACTCTAGCCTTTAAATAGACCTCCTTTTTAGACCAGTTGATCTGCCGCTTCTTTTCCTTTTTCTCCTATGTCCCCCCCTCCCTTGTGGAGGGGGTCCGGTCCGATGACCATGGATGAAGTACTGACTGTCCAGAGTCGAAACCCAGGATGGACCGCTCGTCGGGACCCAGGATGGACCGCTCGCCTGTATCGGTTGGGGACATCTCTACGCTGCTGATCCGCCTCCGCTTGAGATGGTTTCCTGTGGATGGGACTCTCGCTGCTGTCTTGGATCCGCTTTGAACTGAACTCTCACGGCTGTGTTGGAGCCACTATGGATTGAGCTTTCACAGTATTTACAGAAATATTTTGTCTGCGGGCTATAGAGCGTTTTCCGTTTCGGGCTCCAGTACTCTGGAATGCCCTCCCGGTAACAGTTCGAGATGCTACCTCAGTAGAAGCATTTAAGTCTCACCTTAAAACTCATCTGTATACTCTAGCCTTTAAATAGACCTCCTTTTTAGACCAGTTGATCTGCCGCTTCTTTTCTTTCTCCTATGTCCCCCCCCTCCCTTGTGGAGGGGGTCCGGTCCGATGACCATGGATGAAGTACTGGCTGTCCAGAGTCGAGACCCAGGATGGACCGCTCGCCTGTGTATCGGTTGGGGACATCTCTACGCTGCTGATCCGCCTCCGCTTGAGATGGTTTCCTGTGGACGGGACTCTCGCTGCTGTCTTGGATCCGCTTTGAACTGAACTCTCACGGCTGTGTTGGAGCCACTATGGATTGAACTTTCACAGTATCATGTTAGACCCGCTCCACATCCATTGCTTTCGGTCCCCTAGAGGGGGGGGGGGTTGCCCACATCTGAGGTCCTCTCCAAGGTTTCTCATAGTCAGCATTGTCACTGGCGTCCCACTGGATGTGAATTCTCCCTGCCCACTGGGTGTGAGTTTTCCTTGCCCTTTTGTGGGTTCTTCCGAGGATGTTGTAGTCGTAATGATTTGTGCAGTCCTTTGAGACATTTGTGATTTGGGGCTATATAAATAAACATTGATTGATGGTCTTGACCCGAGAACTACAAAGCGGAGAGGAAGCAGGACCAGATTCCCTTGCAGGCGACCTTTTCTTTGAACCTATTTACATCTTTTTTGAACTGTTTTACGACCCTTTTCTTTGAACCAACCTTTTCTTTGAACTGTTTTATGACAAAGGCGATAGCTGTTTACGACCCCCACCTCATAGAAACAGCTGTTGACATGTAATCAGGGAAAGTCCAAATAAAAGAGGAGGAACACAATCTATATGATATGTCTGCCAACAAGGTGACTCTCAGGGCTAATTGGACTTGGGTTGCAAGCTCAGGTCTGATCCTCCTGTAGCTGGCCACCTCTGGAGAGGGTGTATAGTGTTTAAAGGCCCAAACACCCAGTGACCCAGAGGAACACTACTGATGATGCGCACCCGTAAATTATTTTATCCTTCAGGTCTTCCATTCCCGTACACTGTTCACCTACAAGGCCACCAAGTGTATGTGCTCACAAAGGATGCAAACACCTCATTCTGTGTTATTTTGTTTTAGGAGTCTTTTTACATGTTTTTTAGGAGTATTTTTACGTGTTTTATGAGTTTTTTATGTGTTTTAGGAGTCTTACTGTATGTTTTAGGAGTCTTGTTATGTCTTTTAGGAGTATTTTACGTTTTAGATGTCACTGTGCATCTCTTCGGAGTCATTTAATGTGTTTTGGAGTCGTTTTTAATGTTTTAGAAGTTGGTTGTTGGGTTTTTAAACGTTTTACTAGGCATTTTAATGTGTTAAGTCATTTTATGCATTTGAGGTAGAACATCTCACTCTGTGTTTTCTGGAATCTATCGTCAGAGCGTGGAACACTGTACAAGTTTCTCCTCATTGAGCCAAACTTGATTCTGTCTCTGTTTCATTCCTTGCTGCTTGTCTTGTTTAATAGATTTAAATTTTCCTGAAGGAACTCTCCTGAAGGAATCAATAAAGTATTATCTATCCATCCATCTATCCATCTATCTATCTATCTATCTATCTATCTATCTATCTATCTATCTATCTATCTATCCATCTATCTATCTATCTATCTATCTATCTCTCTCTCTATCTATCTATCTATCTATCTGTCATCAGTGTTTGAACCTGACACAGGGATTTATTGCCACTTGCCATTCGCACGTTTTCTGTTTGCCTGTCTGAGAATGCAGTAACTTTGATCTGGCGTGGAAATGATTACTGAGAAACTGCATTCCATGTTCAACGGAGTCCAAAAGTATTCATACCCTGACTCGATTTTTAAAAAGCATGTTACATGTTAAAAATGGCGGTGTTTTGGGAGGGCCAACTACGGATTCAATTGATTGATTGATTTCAATGAACAACGTTGATTTGAGATACAAGTGTTTTGAGTTAAGAGCTCTGTGGTGGAACGTAACATGCTCCCAGGTGGATACATGCCACTGTATCTCATAAAATGTGAATAATTGTCAAAAAATAACTGCGTTCCCGAGTCTTTAATCAGTCTTTTTTTTCCTATTTGGACTCCTTAAACCCCCAGGTGTCAAACTCAAGGCCCGGGGGCCGAATCTGGCCGGCCACATCATTTTAAATGGCCCGCCAAAGCCTGTAAATAATATGCATCAATAAAATACTTACTAAATGTATTCTTTCTTTCCATTTTGACAGAAAAAAAATACATTTTATTGCATGCAATTGTAAATATTTTAATTCAATAATATCTAATAATGTACCAGACACTATATTATTAAACAGTAAACATGTTTTTTCTTAAAACAACAAATAAATACTTCAATATTTTAAATCGATTTATGTATAAATCTGTATTATTAACATTGGTAATGTTAAAAAATGTAGTGTTAGTTACATTTGTGTGAATTTAGGTTGGAAAGTAGTTATCTGGAAGGTGTTTAGGGCACGTCCGACCGGTATGAGACCACGGGGAAGACCCAGGACACTGTGGGAAGACTATGTCTACCGGCTGGCCTGGGAACGCCTCGGGATCCCCCGGGAAGAGCTGGACGAAGTGTCCGGGGAGAGGAAAGTCTGGGCTTCCCTGCTTAGGCTGCTGCCCCCGCGACCCAACCTAGGATAAGCTGAAATCCAGCTCGCGGGCCTTGACTTTGACACCCCTGGTCAAAAGCAGTGGTTCTCAACCATTTCTCAGTGACGTACCACGTGTGAAGATTTTTTTAATTCAAGTACCCCCTAATCAGAGCAAAGCATTTTTGGTTGAAAAAAAGAGATAAATAAGTAAAATACAGCACTGTGTCATCAGTTTCTGATTTATTAAATTGTATAACAGTGCAAAATATTGCTCATTTGTAGTGGTCTTTCTTGAACTATTTGGGACAAAATATATACAAATAACTAAAAACTTGCTGAAAAATAAACAAATGATTCAATTATAAATAAAGATTTCTCCACATAGAAGTAATCATCAACTTAAAGTGCCCTCTTAAGGGATTGTAATAGAGATCCATCTGGATTCATCAACTTACTTCTAAACATTTCTTCACAAAAAAGTGAAGTGAAGTGAATTATATTTATATAGCGCTTTTCTCTAGTGACTCAAAGCGCTTTACATAGTGAAACCCAATATCTAAGTTACATTTAAAGCAGTGTGGGTGGCACTGGGAGCAGGTGGGTAAAGTGTCTTGCCCAAGGACACAACGGCAGTGACAAGGATGGCGGAAGGGGGAATTGAACCTGCAACCCTTTAAGTTGCTGGCACGGCCACTCTACCAACCGAGCTAAAGAAATCTTTAACGTCAATATTTAAAAAATCTAGCTGTCAACACTGAATATTGCATTGTTGTATTTCTTTTTAAAGTTTATGAACTTACATTCATATTTGTTTTAAGTATTATTCAATAAATATATTTATAAAGGATTTTTGATTTGTTGCTATTTTTAGAATAGTTTTTAAAAATCTCACGTACCCCTTGGCATACCTTCAAGTACCCCCAGGGGTACACATATCCCCATTTGAGGATATGTGTATTCCACAAGGCTCTATAAGAATAGTGCAACATTTTTCCTCAAAATTGTCCATTAAGATCAGAGATAAGAGAACACCTTTTTTGGAAGTAAAAAAATAATATAAATGCCAAATATTTATCATTAAAGGCCTACTGAAATGAGATGTTCTTATTTAAACGGGGATAGCAGGTCCATTCTATGTGTCATACTTCATCATTTCGCCATATTGCCATATTTTTGCTGAAAGGATTTAGTAGAGAACATCCACGATAAAGTTCGCTAATAAAAAAACATTGCTTGTACCGGAAGTAGCAGACGATGTGCGCGTGATGTCACGGGTTGTGGAGCTCCTCACTTCCTCACATTGTTTACAATCATGGCCACCAGCAGCTAGAGCGAGTCGGACGAGAAAGCGACGATTTTCCCATTAATTTGAACGAGGATGAAATATTTGTGGATGAGGAAAGTAAGAGTGAAGGCTTCGAAAAAAAAGACGAGGGCAGTGGGAGCGATTCAGATGTTATTAGACACATTTACTAGGATAATTCTGGAAAATCCCTTATCGGCTTATTGTGTTACTAGTGTTTTAGTGAGATTATATAGTCATACCTGTACAACCTGAGGGTCGGAGGGGTGTGGTGACCGGCAGTGTCTCCGAGGGAAGCCACGTTTCTCGGGCTGAGATTTTTTTTTTTGCCCCCCTCCTCCATGGTGTAAGCATCCGACGGTGGGAAGAGGCAAGAGAGTCCGCAGCTGCACGAGGAACGACGCAAGCTCATTTCTACGGTAAGAGCCGACTTATTACCACCATTAGCTCCATCCTATCTTGCCGATTGTATTGTACCATATGTCCCGGCAAGAAATCTGCGTTCAAAGGACTCCGGCTTATTAGTGATTCCCAAAGCCCAAAAAAAAGTCTGCGGGCTATAGAGCGTTTTCATTTCGGGCTCCAGTACTCTGGAATGTCCTCCCGGTAAAAGTTCGAGATGCCACCTCAGTAGAAGCATTTAAGTCTCACCTTAAAACTCATTTGTATACTCTAGCCTTTAAATAGACTCCCTTTTTAGACCAGTTGATCTGCCGTTTCTTTTATTTTTCTTCTATGTCCCACTCTCCCTTGTGGAGGGGGTCCGGTCCGATCCGGTGGCCATGTACTGCTCGCCTGTGTATCGGCTGGGGACATCTCTGCGCTGCTGATCCGCCTCCGCTTGGGATGGTTTCCTGCTGGCTCCGCTGTGAACGGGACTCTCGCTGCTGTGTTGGATCCGCTTTGGACTGGACTCTCGCAGCTGTGTTGGATCCATTATGGATTGAACTTTCACAGTATCATGTTAGACCCGCTCGACATCCATTGCTTTCCTCCTCTCCAAGGTTCTCATAGTCATCATTGTCACCGACGTCCCACTGGGTGTGAGTTTTCCTTGCCCTTATGTGGGCCTACCGAGGATGTCGTAGTGGTTTGTGCAGCCCTTTGAGACACTAGTGATTTAGGGCTATATAAGTAAACATTGATTGATTGATTGATTGATTTTCTCACCAAAACATGTGGTAGGGAACCATGTTCGCTTGGCCGGTCCGTTCCATAGTAAAGCTTCACCATCATCTTTCGGGAATGTAAACAAGGAAACACCGGCTTTGTTTGTGTTGCTAAAGGCGGCCGCAATACACCACTTTTTAGCTACATCTTTCTTCTTTGACGTCTCCATTATTAATTGAAAAAAAATGCAAAAATTCAGCAACACAGATGTCCAGAATACTGTGGAATTATGCGATTATAGCAGACGACTCATAGCTGGGATCGGTGCTGGATCAAAATGTCCGCTCCAATCCGTGACGTCACGCGCACGTGTCATCATACCGCGACGTTTTCAGCAGGATGCTTCGCGCGAAATTTAAAATGGCAATTTAGTAAACTAAAAAGGCCGTATTGGCATGTGTTGCAATGTTAATATTTCATCATTGATATATAAACTATCAGACTGCATGGTCGCTAGTAGTGGCTTTCAGTAGGACTTTAACATGGCAAACATGCAACTTTCTTGTATCATTTACATTCAAACCAATTCAAAACCCTAAAAAAACAATTTTGGGCTTAACCGAAGATGTTTTGTTCAGTAAAATATTGAAGTTGGAGAGTAGTTGTGGATCCAATTTGTTTGTTCTGAGCTTGTGTCTCCTGTGGAAATGCCGAGTTCCATGGGGGGGCCCGCAGAATTATTCAAAGCCTCCACAAGCCTCTTCCAAGGTCAATATTAAACAATGAAGGCATTATGCAAAATGCAAAAAAAGCTATTACTGTATTTCAAAATGTAAAGTGGAGAGGAGGAAATTGATCATACGCACGTTTGCTGTCCATCCAGTGACTCTTTAGGGCGGATGCACAGCCAAAATAAGCAGTTTGAGCCCAAATAGTACACCGGTTACCTCAGAGCGGCCATCCTGACGTTATTATCACGGCATAGCAAAGGCAAACATTCTCAATTGCTCGACTACGTGACTTCTTCAAAGAACCCACAAAGTAAAGCACGGGGGGGTCTATTTTCTAACCACACTGCATGAAGACAATTACATAGTTGTCATGGCGGATGGAATGATATCACATGAAAAGACTGACAACGCGGAGCAGATCCAGCGCCTCACGATGTTTGAATAAGAACCCACTTTTTAATGGAGGCTCGATGGCAGCAGTGCTTTATTTGTTCTGTGGCAAGGTTTTGTCCAAGTCATCGTTTCTCAGCTTAAACCTCATCTGAGGAAGATGCTTATGATTGGTAATTACATATTTCAGTGTTTGAGTTGTGTTATTATTAGACCCTATTGAAACTGCTGTGTTTTATTATTATTCCGCACCTACGAGCTGTAATTTGACCCCCTTAACATGCTTCAAAACTCACCAAATTTGACACACACGTCGGTATAGCAAACCTTCCCAACATATTAAGCAACCAATCCCCCGAAATAAAAATTGCGCTCAAGCGCCCCCTAGGAAAAAAATGACAGACAAAACTGCATGTAACTTCTGTTAGGAATGTCATAGCGACATGAAACAAAAACTCCTATGTAGGTCTGACTTAGACCCAATTTTCATACACTCACTTCTTTCAGCAAAAATCTACAGGAAGTTGGCAAAAACCCCTTCAAAATAAAATGTTTGCAAAAAAATGCAATTTTTGCCTCTTTGCGCTGTAATTTGACCCCTTTAAAATGCTTCAAAAGTCACCAAACTTGGCGCACACATCAGGACTGGCGAATATTGCGATCTAATGAAAAAACCAAACCCCAAAACTCAAAATTGCGCTCTAGCGCTATTTTTGAATAAAACACTGAAAAAACTGCTCCTAGGACGAAAACACAGACAAAATTGCTTGTAACTTCCGGTAAGAATGTCGGAGAGACATGAAACAAAAACCTCTATGTAGGTCTCGCTTAGACCTACATTTCATAGATTGACAACCCCCAACAAAAATCAACAGGAAGTTTGCAATCCCCCCTTCAAAACAAAAGTTTTGTAAAAACCGGTCACCTTTCTTCATACATTATCTCCTCTGAGTGCGTTTGTTGTTTTGGCTTCAAACTCGCACAGGAGAGAGATTGAACCCTTCTGATTAAAAGTATAGAACAGAGTTTTGATAAGTTCTCAGGTTTTGATTTTACGCGCCTTCAAAGAACCCCTGTGTAAAGTCTCCTAAAAAATGTCATTTTTGCGTCTTTGAGCTGTTATTTGACCCCCTTAAAATGCTTCAAAACTCACCAAATTTGACACACACGTCGGTATAGTAAACCTCCCCAACAAATTAAGCAACCAATCCCCCAAGATGAAAATTGCGCTCTAGCGCCCCCTAGGAACAAAGTTACACACAAAACTGCATGTAACTTCTGTTAGGAATGTCATAGCGACATGAAACAAAAACTCCTATGTAGGTCTGACTTAGACCCAATTTTCATACACTCACTTCTTTCAGCAGAAATCTACAGGAAGTTGGCAAAAACCCCTTCAAAATAAAATGTTCGCAAAAAAATGCAATTTTTGCCTCTTTGCGCTGTAATTTGACCCCTTTAAAATGCTTCAAAAGTCACCAAACTTGGCGCACACATAAGGACTGGCGAATATTGCGATCTAATGAAAAAACCAAACCCCAAAACTCAAAATTGCGCTCTAGCGCTATTTTTGAATAATTAGGGTCCTTGGCCCATGGCAAAGGTCTCCTGAGGAGTCCTTTGCCATGGGCCAAGGACCCTATTGAAACTGCTGTGTTTTATTATTATTCCGCACCTACGCGCTGTAATTTGACCTCCTTAACATGCTTCAAAACTCACCAAATTTGACACACACGTCGGTATAGCAAACCTTCCCAACATATTAAGCAACCAATCCCCCAAAATAAAAATTGCGCTCTAGCGCCCCCTAGGAAAAAAATACAGACAAAACTGCATGTAACTTCTGTTAGGAATGTCATAGCGACATGAAACAAAAACTCCTATGTAGGTCTGACTTAGACCCAATTTTCATACACTCACTTCTTTCAGCAAAAATCTACAGGAAGTTGGCAAAAACCCCTTCAAAATAAAATGTTCGCAAAAAAATGCAATTTTTGCCTCTTTGCGCTGTAATTTGACCCCTTTAAAATGCTTCAAAAGTCACCAAACTTGGCGCACACATAAGGACTGGCGAATATTGCGATCTAATGAAAAAAAAACCCCCCAAAACTCAAAATTGCGCTCTAGCGCTATTTTTGAATAATTAGGGTCTGTGGAGTCCTTTGCCATGGGCCAAGGACCCTATTGAAACTGCTGTGTTTTATTATTATTCCGCACCTACGCGCTGTAATTTGACCCCCTTAACATGCTTCAAAACTCACCAAATTCGACACACACGTCGGTATAGCAAACCTTCCCAACATATTAAGCAACCAATCCCCCAAAATGAAAATTGCGCTCTAGCGCCCCCTAGGAAAAAAATGACAGACAAAACTGCATGTAACTTCTGTTAGGAATGTCATAGCCACATGAAACAAAAACTCCTATGTAGGTCTGACTTAGACCCAATTTTCATACACTCACTTCTTTCAGCAAAAATCTACAGGAAGTTGGCAAAAACCCCTTCAAAATAAAATTTTCGCAAAAAAATGCAATTTTTGCCTCTTTGCGCTGTAATTTGACCCCTTTAAAATGCTTCAAAAGTCACCAAACTTGGCGCACACATAAGGACTGGCGAATATTGCGATCTAATGAAAAAACCAAACCCCAAAACTCAAAATTGCGCTCTAGCGCTATTTTTGAATAAAACACTGAAAAAACTGCTCCTAGGACGAAAACACAGACAAAATTGCTTGTAACTTCCGGTAAGAATGTCGGAGAGACATGAAACAAAAACCTCTATGTAGGTCTCGCTTAGACCTACATTTCACAGATTGACAACCCCCAACAAAAATCAACAGGAAGTTTGCAATCCCCCCTTCAAAACAAAAGTTTTGTAAAAACCGGTCACCTTTCTTCATACATTATCTCCTCTGAGTGCGTTTGTTGTTTTGGCTTCAAACTCGCACAGGAGAGAGATTGAACCCTTCTGATTAAAAGTATAGAACAGAGTTTTGATAAATTCTCAGGTTTTGATTTTACGCGCCTTCAAAGAACCCCTGTGCAAAGTCTCCTAAAAAATGTCATTTTTGCCTCTTTGAGCTGTAATTTGACCCCCTTAACATGCTTCATAACTCACCAAATTTGACACACACGTCGGTATAGCAAACCTTCCCAACATATTAAGCAACCAATCCCCCAAAATGAAAATTGCGCTCTAGCGCCCCCCTAGGAAAAAAATGACAGACAAAACTGCATGTAACTTCTGTTAGGAATGTCATAGCGACATGAAACAAAAACTCCTATGTAGGTCTGACTTAGACCCAATTTTCATACACTCACTTCTTTCAGCAAAAATCTACAGGAAGTTGGCAAAAACCCCTTCAAAATAAAATGTTCGCAAAAAAATGCAATTTTTGCCTCTTTGAGCTGTAATTTGACCCCCTTAAAATGCTTCAAAAGTCACCAAACTTGGTGCACACGTAAGGACTGGCGAATATTGCGATCTAATGAAAAAACCAAACCCCAAAACTCAAAATTGCACTCTAGCGCTATTTTTGAATAAAACACTGAAAAAACTGCTCCTAGGAAGAAAACACAGACAAAACTGCTTGTAACTTCCGGTAAGAATGTCGGAGGGACATGAAACAAAAACCTCTATGTAGGTCTCGCTTAGACCTACATTTCACAGATTGACAACCCCCAACAAAAATCAACAGGAAGTTTGCAATCCCCCCTTCAAAACAAAAGTTTTGTAAAAACCGGTCACCTTTCTTCATACATTATCTCCTCTGAGTGCGTTTGTTGTTTTGGCTTCAAACTCGCACAGGAGAGGGATTGAACCCTTCTGATTAAAAGTATAGAACAGAGTTTTGATAAGTTCTCAGGTTTTGATTTTACGCGCCTTCAAAGAACCCCTGTGTAAAGTCTCCTAAAAAATGTCATTTTTGCGTCTTTGAGCTGTTATTTGACCCCCTTAAAATGCTTCAAAACTCACCAAATTTGACACACACGTCGGTATAGCAAACCTCCCCAACAAATTAAGCAACCAATCCCCCAAAGTGAAAATTGCGCTCTAGCGCCCCCTAGGAACAAAATTACAGACAAAACTGCATGTAACTTCTGTTAGGAATGTCATAGCGACATGAAACAAAAACTCCTATGTAGGTCTGACTTAGACCCAATTTTCATACACTCACTTCTTTCAGCAGAAATCTACAGGAAGTTGGCAAAAACCCCTTCAAAATAAAATGTTCGCAAAAAAATGCAATTTTTGCCTCTTTGCGCTGTAATTTGACCCCTTTAAAATGCTTCAAAAGTCACCAAACTTGGTGCACACATAAGGACTGGCGAATATTGCGATCTAATGAAAAAACCAGACCCCAAAACCCAAAATTGCGCTCTATCGCTATTTTTGAATAATTAGGGTCCTTGGCCAAGGACCCTATTGAAACTGCTGTGTTTTATTATTATTCCGCACCTACGCGCTGTAATTTGACCCCCTTAACATGCTTCAAAACTCACCAAATTTGACACACACGTCGGTATAGCAAACCTTCCCAACATATTAAGCAACCAATCCCCCAAAATGAAAATTGCGCTCTAGCGCCCCCTAGGAACAAAATGACAGACAAAACTGCATGTAACTTCTGTTAGGAATGTCATAGCGACATGAAACAAAACCTCCTATGTAGGTCTGACTTAGACCCAATTTTCATACACTCACTTCTTTCAGCAGAAATCTACAGGAAGTTGGCAAAAACCCCTTCAAAATAAAATGTTCGCAAAAAAATGCAATTTTTGCCTCTTTGAGCTGTAATTTGACCCCTTTAAAATGCTTCAAAAGTCACCAAACTTGGTGCACACGTAAGGACTGGCGAATATTGCGATCTAATGAAAAAACCAAACCCCAAAACTCAAAATTGCACTCTAGCGCTATTTTTGAATCAAACACTGAAAAAACTGATCCTAGGAAGAAAACACAGACAAAACTGCTTGTAACTTCCGGTAAGAATGTCGGAGAGACATGAAACAAAAACCTCTATGTAGGTCTCGCTTAGACCTACATTTCACAGATTGACAACCCCCAACAAAAATCAACAGGAAGTTTGCCATCCCCCCTTCAAAACAAAAGTTTTGTAAAAACCGGTCACCTTTCTTCAAACATTATCTCCTCCGAGTGCGTTTGTTGTTTTGGCTTCAAACTCGCACAGGAGAGAGATTGAACCCTTCTGATTAAAAGTATAGAACAGAGTTTTGATAAGTTCTCAGGTTTTGATTTTACGCGCCTTCAAAGAACCCCTGTGTAAAGTCTCCTAAAAAATGTCATTTTTGCGTCTTTGAGCTGTTATTTGACCCCCTTAAAATGCTTCTAAACTCACCAAATTTGACACACACGTCGGTATAGCAAACCTTCCCAACATATTAAGCAACCAATCCCCCAAAGTGAAAATTGCGCTCTAGCGCCCCCTAGGAAAAAAATGACAGACAAAACTGCATGTAACTTCTGTTAGGAATGTCATAGCGACATGAAACAAAAACTCCTATGTAGGTCTGACTTAGACCCAATTTTCATACACTCACTTCTTTCAGCAAAAATCTACAGTATGTAGGCAAAAACCCCTTCAAAATAAAATTTGCGCAAAAAATGCAATTTTTGCCTCTTTGCGCTGTAATTTGACCCCTTTAAAATGCTTCAAAAGTCACCAAACTTGGTGCACACATAAGGACTGGCGAATATTGCGATCTAATGAACAAACCAAACCCCAAAACTCAAAATTGCGCTCTAGCGCTATTTTTGAATAAAACACTGAAAAAACTGCTCCTAGGACGAAAACACAGACAAAACTGCTTGTAACTTCCGGTAAGAATGTCGGAGAGACATGAAACAAAAACCTCTATGTAGGTCTCGCTTAGACCTACATTTCACAGATTGACAACCCCCAACAAAAATCAACAGGAAGTTTGCAATCTTCCCTTCAAAACAAAAGTTTTGTAAAAACCGGTCACCTTTCTTCATACATTATCTCCTCTGAGTGCGTTTGTTGTTTTGGCTTCAAACTCGCACAGGAGAGAGATTGAACCCTTCTGATTAAAAGTATAGAACAGAGTTTTGATAAGTTCTCAGGTTTTGATTTTACGCGCCTTCAAAGAACCCCTGTGTAAAGTCTCCTAAAAAATGTCATTTTTGCGTCTTTGAGCTGTTATTTGACCCCCTTAAAATGCTTCAAAACTCACCAAATTTTACACACACACGTCGGTATAGCAAACCTTCCCAACATATTAAGCAACCAATCCCCCAAAATGAAAATTGCGCTCTAGCGCCCCCTAGGAACAAAATGACAGACAAAACTGCAATGTAACTTCTGTTAGGAATGTCATAGCGACATGAAACAAAAACTCCTATGTAGGTCTGACTTAGACCCAATTTTCATACACTCACTTCTTTCAGCAGAAATCTACAGGAAGTTGGCAAAAACCCCTTCAAAATAAAATGTTTGCAAAAAAATGCAATTTTTGCCTCTTTGCGCTGTAATTTGACCCCTTTAAAATGCTTCAAAAGTCACCAAACTTGGCGCACACATAAGGACTGGCGAATATTACGATCTAATGAAAAAACCAAACCCCAAAACTCAAAATTGCGCTCTGGCGCTATTTTTGAATAAAACACTAAAAAAACTGCTCCTAGGACGAAAACACAGACAAAATTGCTCGTAACTTCCGGTAAGAATGTCGGAGAGACATGAAACAAAAACCTCTATGTAGGTCTCGCTTAGACCTACATTTCACAGATTGACAACCCCCAACAAAAATCAACAGGAAGTTTGCAATCCCCCCTTCAAAACAAAAGTTTTGTAAAAACCGGTCACCTTTCTTCAAACATTATCTCCTCTGAGTGCGTGTGTTGTTTTGGCTTCAAACTCGCACAGGAGAGAGATTGAACCCTTCTGATTAAAAGTATAAAACAGAGTTTTGATAAGTTCTCAGGTTTTGATTTTACGCGCCTTGAAAGAACCCCTGTGCAAAGTCTCCTAAAAAATGTAATTTTTGCCTCTTTGAGCTGCTATTTGACCCCCTTAAAATGCTTCTAAACTCACCAAACTTGACACACACATCAGGTCTGGCAAAAATTGGGATCTGATGAAAAAAACCTAACCTCAAAACTCAAAATTGCGCTCTACCGCCCCCCTAGGAATACAACACCGACAAACTGCTCCTAGGAAGAAAACACAGACAAAACTGCTTGTAACTTCCGGTAGGAATGTCAAAGAGACATGAAACAAAAAACATTATGTAGGTCTCACTTAGACCTACATTTTAATAATTAACATACTTTAGCCAAAATCAACAGGAAGTTTGATATTTTCACTTCAATACAACAACTGCATTTCTTTCACAATGCATTAGATTCTCAAAATAGTGGCTCCAAGGCGTGTTCTAACGTGGGTCTCGGGGGCAGCAGCCAAAGGCGGGCCCGACCAACGCTGCTTGTTATTTTACCTTGTTTTTGTAGTGGCCAAATATTATACGGTACCAAAAATGTCTTTGGCCATAGAAATTGAACTTATTACTACTATTATTGCTGACAGCGCAACCAAACCTTCAAGAACATTCCTTTTTATTCTGCCCGATGACACTTCTAGATAGATAGATAGTATTTTATTGATTCCTTCAGGAGGAATTTACAAACCCCGTTTCCGTATGAGTTGGGAAATTGTGTTAGATGTAAATATAAACAGAATACAATGATTTGCAAATCCTTTTCAAGCCATATTCAGTTGAATATGCTACAAAGACAAGATAAACTTTATTTTTTGTTGTTGCAAATAAATGGGTTGTACTTGTATAGCACCTTTCTACCTTCAAGTTACTCAAAGCGCTTTGACACTACTTCCACATTTACCCATTCACACACTGATGGAGGGAGCTGCCATGCAAGGCGCTAACCAGCACCCATCAGGAGCAAGGGTGAAGTGTCTTGCTCAGGACACAACGGACGTGACGAGGTTGGTACCAGGTGGGGATTGAACCAGGGACCCTCGGGTTGCGCACGGCCACTCTCCCACTGTGCCACGTCATAAATAATAATTAACTTAGAATTTCATTGCTGCAACACGTGCCAAAGTAGTTGGGAAAGGGCATGTTCACCACTGTGTTACATCACCTTTTCTTTTAAAGGGGAACATTATCACAATTTTAAAAGGGTTAAAAACAATAAAAATCAGTTCCCAGTGGCTTGTTGTATTTTTTGAAGTTTTTTTCAAGATTTTACCGGTCCCCGAATATCCCTAAAAAAAGCTTTAAAGTGCTTGATTTTCGCTATTTGATATGCGACTGTCCATTTCCCTGTGACGTCACACAGTGCTGCCAATGTAAACAAACAACGGCGAATACCACAGCAAGATATAGCGACATTAGCTCGGATTCAGACTCGGATTTCAGCGACTTAAGCAATTCAACAGATTACGCATGTATTGAAACGGATGGTTGGAGTATGAAAGTATTGAAGAAGAAACTGAAGCTATTGACGCTATTCATAGCCATAGCATGGCCGAATAGCTGCGTTAGCATCGCCGGTAAAATGTGCGGACCAAACGATCAGGACTTTCGCATCTTTTGACACTGGAGCAACTTAAATCCGTTGATTGGTAAGTGTTTGTTTCGCATTAAATGTGGGTGGAAGGAAACGTAATATAGTTGCAAATGCATCTGCAGGTTATCCATACATCTCTGTGCCATGTCTGCTTTAGCACCGCCGGTAAATAACATGTTAGCATCGATTAGCGTAGCACGTTAGCATCGATTAGCTGGCAGTCAACATCAACAAAACTCACCTTTGTGAATTCGTTGACTTTATCGTTGCAAATGCATCACCAGGTTATCCATACATCTCTGTGCCATGTCTGCTTTAGCACCGCCGGTAAATAACATGTTAGCGTCGATTAGTGTAGCATGTTAGCATCGATTAGCTGGCAGTCACGCCGTAACCAAATCCCCCCACCCCCTCCGTGCGTTGGTTGGGATGGGCAGGGTTGGGGGGGGCAGGGTTTGGTGCTAGCAGGGATGCATGGGATTCTGGGTATTTGTTCTTTTGTGTTTATGTTGTGTTACAGTGCCCATGTTCTCCCGAAATGTGCTTGTCATTCTTGTTTGGTGTGGGTTCACAGTGTGGCGCATAATAGAGAGAGTGTTAAAGTTGTTTATGTTACAGCCCTCAGTGTAACCTGCATGGTTGTTGACTAAGTATGTGTTGCAGTAGCTTTCGTGTTTTAACAAAGGCTGAGTATAAAATGTGATCAGTCGGCACGCAGATCGCGTGATTTAAAAGCTGGAGCAATGACATGTTGTGGAGGTTAAAGGCATTGCAATGACTGCACACCCTCAATATTAAAGTACGGGTGAAAATTGGAGAATGTTATCCCCGGGTGATTTCTGAGAGAGAGGCACCAAAATCCGGAAACCTCCCGGAATAATCGTTGGGGTCGGCAATTTAGCAGCTGAACCACATCAGCGTGATCAAAGAGCCGCGGGTTGCCGACCCGTGCTGTATAGTAATAAATATTAAAGTTACCTGCAAATCTTCATGCAAAAATGAAAAGCGTCCCACTTATTTATATAAAATGAGTCTTACCCTCGGCCCGATGTCTCCTTGGTCACCCTGGAAGAAAAAAAACATTAACAATAAGGATTATCAATCACTATCTCTGTACGGGGGAGTAAATACTCAATACCGCTCGGGCAATTGTAACTGACAAGCCGATAAATGACTTTTGAGAACAAGAAGAAAAATGATCTGGAAGGTAATTGGTCCCATGAAGGAGCTCAGGATGTTGATCCAAACGTAGTCCTCCGACAGTTCCGATGCTGCTGATGAGGACTCCAGGACGCTCTCATCGCGTAGCATGATTACATGACGGCTGCCAGTTTTCCATACTTCAGCGTCGTCTTACGTTCGCAGTCCGCACCTGTCAGACCTTGATGAATGCTGTTTACGTCCGCCCGTATTGTTCTGGCGAGTCCGACTTATCTATTAGATCTAGTGGACTGATGGAGACGACGTAGGAAAAGGCTCTTATGTGACTGGGCCGGCGGTTCAGGGAGCGGGAAAGAACATCTGGCTATGGTCGAGGCCTGTAAACCTGTTAAAGGCCTACTGAAATTACATTTTCTTATTTAAACGGGGATAGCAGGTCCATTCTGTGTCATACTTCATCATTTTGCAATATTGCCATATTTTTGCTGAAAGGATTTAGTTTGATAAAGTTCGCAACTTTTGGTCGCTAATAAAAAATGCCTTGCCTGTGCCGGAAGTAGCAGACCATGTGAGCGTGATGTCACGGGTTGTGGAGCTCATCACATCTGAACATTGTTTGCAATCATGGCCACCAGCAGCGAGAGCGATTCGAAACAAGAAAGCGACAATTTCCCCATTATTTGAGCGAGGATGAAAGATTCGTGGATGAGGAAAGTGAGAGTGAAGGACTAGGGGAAAAAAAAAAGAATAAACCAACTAGACGGCAGAGCGATTCAGATATTATTATACACATTTAATAGGATAACTCTGGAAAATCCCTTATCTGCTTCTTATGTTAGTAGTGTATTGGCGTGAAGAAGGAGCTGAGCCGGAAGGCAAAGCTCTCAATTTACCGGTCGATCTACGTTCCCATCCTCACCTATGGTCATGAGCTTTGGGTCATGACCGAAAGGATAAGATCACGGGTACAAGCGGCCCAAATGAGTTTCCAGGTCTCTCCCTTAGAGATAGGGTGAGAAGCTCTGCCATCCGGGAGGAACTCAAAGTAAAGCCGCTGCTCCTCCACATGGAGAGGAGCCAGATGAGGTGGTTCGGGCATCTGGTCAGGATGCCACCCGAACGCCTCCCTAGGGAGGTGTTTAGGGCACGTCCAACCGGTAGGAGGCCACGGGGAAGACCCAGGACACGTTGGGAAGACTATGTCTCCCGGCTGGCCTGGGAACGCCTCGGGATCCCCCGGGAAGAGCTAGACGAAGTGGCTGGGGAGAGGGAAGTCTGGGTTTCCCTGCTTAGGCTGTTTCCCCCGCGACCCGACCTCGGATAAGCGGAAGATGATGGATGGATGCATGTATTAGCGTTTTAGTGAAAGTCGAAGGGGTGTGGTGACCGCCAGTGTCTCTGAGGGACGCCACGTTTCTCGACGAGGCGAAGCGAAGGAAGCCAATGGGGCCGAGCTGAGATTTCCCCCCCACTCGCTCATCCACGGTGGAAGCATCCCACGGTCGGGGGCGGCCGGTCGGAGGAGGCAAGAGAGTCCGCAGCTGCCTCTTTGACAGGTGCACGAGGAACGAGGCAAGCTCTCCGCTCATGTCTACGGTAAGAGCCGACTTATTACCACCATTTTCTCACCGAAACCTGCCGGTTGACATGTGGTAGGGAACCATGTTCGCTTGACCGCTCTGTTCCAGAGTAAAGCTTCACCGTCAGCTTTCGGGAATGTAAACAAGGTTTGGTCGCTCCTAACTAATGTGAGATACTTGCAAAAAACAAAAACAGGTTGTATCGAAACATACCTTGTCTCCCTTGGGCCCCTGTGGTCCCTGTGGAAGAGGAGTAGACAAATGTGGTTAATATAAATCTTTCGCCGTGTCGTAAGCGGCAAGAGACACGCGTGCAAAAAGAATATTGCGGTATTTCTTGAAATCAAATCAAACTTTGTCTATAAAGCGCGTTTCATACATAAAATACATGCAAAGTGCTTTACAAAGTTAAAAACAACACCCAGTGACCCTTATGAGCATTTAAGTCCCATCTTAAAACTCATTTGTATACTCGAGCCTTTGAAGAGACCCCCCTTTTTAGACCAGTTGACCTGCCGTTTCTTTTCTTTTCTGCTGTATTCCCCCCTCTCTCCCTTTTGGTAGGGGGGGAGGGGTGCACAGGTCCAGTGGCCATGGATGAAGTCGGGACCCGGGGTAGACCACTTGCCTGTGCATCAGTTGGGGACATCTCTGCGCTGCTGGCCTGTCTCCACTCGGGATGGTCTCCTGCTGGCCCCACTATGGACTGGACTCTCACTATTATGTTAGATCCACTATGGACTGGACTCTCACTATTATGTTAGATCCACTATGGACTGGACTCTCACACTATTATGTTAGATCCACTATGGACTGGACTTTCACTATTATGTTAGATCCACTATGGACTGGACTCTCACACAATTATGTTAGATCCACTATGGACTGGACTCTCACTATTATGTTGGATCCACTATGGACTGGACTTTCACAATATTATGCTAGACCCACTAACATAATATTGTGAGAGTCCTGTCCATAGTGGATCTAACATAATAGTGTGAGAGTCCAGTCCATAGTGGATCTAACATAATAGTGAGACTCCAGTCCATAGTGGATCTAACATAATAGTGAGAGTCCAGTCCATAGTGGATCTAACATAATAGTGTGAGAGTCCAGTCCATAGTGGATCTAACATAATAGTGAGACTCCAGTCCATAGTGGATCTAACATAATAGTGAGAGTCCAGTCCATAGTGGATCTAACATAATAGTGTGAGAGTCCAGTCCATAGTGGATCTAACATAATAGTGAGACTCCAGTCCATAGTGGATCTAACATAATAGTGAGAGTCCAGTCCATAGTGGATCTAACATAATAGTGTGAGAGTCCAGTCCATAGTGGATCTAACATAATAGTGAGACTCCAGTCCATAGTGGATCTAACATAATAGTGAGAGTCCAGTCCATAGTGGATCTAACATAATAGTGTGAGAGTCCAGTCCATAGTGGATCTAACATAATAGTGAGACTCCAGTCCATAGTGGATCTAACATAATAGTGAGAGTCCAGTCCATAGTGGATCTAACATAATAGTGTGAGAGTCCAGTCCATAGTGGATCTAACATAATAGTGAGACTCCAGTCCATAGTGGATCTAACATAATAGTGTGAGAGTCCAGTCCATAGTGGATCCAACATAATAGTGAGAGTCCAGTCCATAGTGGATCTAACATAATAGTGTGAGAGTCCAGTCCATAGTGGATCTAACATAATAGTGAGACTCCAGTCCATAGTGGATCTAACATAATAGTGTGAGAGTCCAGTCCATAGTAGATCTAACATAATAGTTTGAGAGTCCAGTCCATAGTGGATCTAACATAATAGTGTGAGAGTCCAGTCCATAGTGGATCTAACATAATAGTGTGAGAGTCCAGTCCATAGTGGATCTAACATAATAGTGAGAGAGTCCAGTCCATAGTGGGTCCAACATAATAGTTTGAGAGTCCAGTCCATAGTGGATCTAACATAATAGTGAAAGTCCAGTCCATAGTGGATCTAACATAATAGCGTGAGAGTCCAGTCCATAGTGGATCTAACATAATAGTGAGAGTCCAGTCCATAGTGGATTTAACATAATAGTTTGAGAGTCCAGTCCATAGTGGATCTAACATAATAGTGAGAGTCTAGTCCACAGTGGATCTAACATAATAGTGTGAGAGTCCAGTCCATAGTGGATCTAACATAATAGTGTGAGAGTCCAGTCCATAGTGGATCTAACATAATAGTGAGAGTCCAGTCCATAGTGGATCCAACATAATAGTGAGAGTCCAGTCCATAGTGGATCCAACATAATAGTGAGAGTCCAGTCCATAGTGGATCTAACATAATAGTGAGAGTCCAGTCCATAGTGGATCTAACATAATAGTGAAAGTCCAGTCCATAGTGGATCTAACATAATAGTGTGAGAGTCCAGTCCATAGTGGATCTAACATAATAGTGAGAGTCCAGTCCATAGTGGATTTAAAATAATAGTTTGAGAGTCCAGTCCATAGTGGATCTAACATAATAGTGAGAGTCTAGTCCACAGTGGATCTAACATAATAGTGTGAGAGTCCAGTCCATAGTGGATCTAACATAATAGTGTGAGAGTCCAGTCCATAGTGGATCTAACATAATAGTGAGAGTCCAGTCCATAGTGGATCCAACATAATAGTGAGAGTCCAGTCCATAGTGGAACAAACATAATGTGGACTGGACTTTCAAAATATTATGCTAGACCCAATAACATAATAGTGTGAGAGTCCAGTCCATAGTGGATCCAACATTATAGTGAGAGTCCAGTCCATAGTGGATCTAACATAATAGTGTGAAAGTCCAGTCCATAGTGGATCCAACATAATAGTGTGAAAGTCCAGTCCATAGTGGATCTAACATAATAGTGAGAGTCCAGTCCATAGTGGATTTAACATAATAGTTTGAGAGTCCAGTCCATAGTGGATCTAACATAATAGTGTGAAAGTCCAGTCCATAGTGGATCTAACATTATAGTGCGAGAGTCCAGTCCATAGTGGATCTAACATAATAGTGAGAGTCCAGTCCATAGTGGATTTAACATAATAGTTTGAGAGTCCAGTCCATAGTGGATCTAACATAATAGTGTGAGAGTCCAGTCCATAGTGGATCTTACATAATAATGAAAGTCCAGTCCATAGTAGCTCTAGCATAATAGTGTGAAAGTCCAGTCCATAGTGGATCTAACATAATAGTTTGAGAGTCCAGTCCATAGTGGATCTAACATAATAGTGAGAGTCCAGTCCATAGTGGATCAAACATAATGTGGACTGGACTTTCACAATATTATGCTAGACCCACTAACATAATAGTGTGAGAGTCCAGTCCATAGTGGATCCAACATAATAGTGAGAGTCCAGTCCATAGTGGATCTAACATAATAGTGAGACTCCAGTCCATAGTGGATCTAACATAATAGTGTGAGAGTCCAGTCCATAGTGGATCCAACATAATAGTGAGAGTCCAGTCCATAGTGGATCCAACGTAATAGTGAGAGTCCAGTCCATAGTGGATCTAACATAATAGTGTGAGAGTCCAGTCCATAGTGGATCTAACATAATAATGAAAGTCCAGTCCATAGTGGATCTAACATAATAGTGTGAAAGTCCAGTCCATAGTGGATCTAACATAATAGCGTGAGAGTCCAGTCCATAGTGGATCTAACATAATAGTGTGAGAGTCCAGTCCATAGTGGATCTAACATAATATTGCAAAAGTCCAGTCCATAGTGGATCTGACATAATAGTGTGAAAGTCCAGTCCATAGTGGATCTAACATAATAGTTTGAGAGTCCAGTCCATAGTGGATCAAACATAATGTGGACTGGACTTTCACAATATTATGCTAGACCCACTAACATAATAGTGTGAGAGTCCAGTCCAGAGTGGATCCAACATAATAGTGAGAGTCCAGTCCATAGTGGATCTAACATTTACTTCTTATGTTTTTTAAGTGTCATTATGAATTTGCACCCAAATAAGTTTGCATGCAATTTTGTTGCACAATGTACAATGACTATAAAGATGCATTCTATTCTATTCCAAACATCAGCTCAGTATTGCAGCATGGAGATCAAGATGTAAAATCCGTGGTTGTTATTTGACCCAATGAAAAGGTGCATCTTGTGGTTCAGGTCCAAGGGACCGGACAGAGGTGCCTTAATGGCCTCATGTGGAAAGCTTTAGAGTCCATCCCCAACTTTGACTCACTGGTGTGTAACCCATTTGCTGGGCTTCCCCGCAACACCTGGGGGTGTCTCGGAATCTAGCGCCGTTCCAGGGGAAGTTCTGATGGATTGGATCCAGAGATGAAGTGCAAAGGGGCTTTCAGCACTTGGTGTAGTTGAGTTCTGACCGATCCCCAAGTCCAACACTAACCAGGATGACTTAGGAGGTTTTTTCTACTCCACTTGAGACATTCTCTTGGGAACAGTAAAAGTGACTGATGAGGCAACAGACCAAACACCCAGATGGACCCACTGCCACGTAAGTGGGAACTCCTCTGGTGCAAAATGACAAGTGCTGATGTGGGCTAAGAACACGCTAAAAGGTGTGTGTGTGTGTGTGTGTGTGGGTGTGTGTGTGTGTGTGTGTGTGTGTGTGGGTGTGTGTGTGAAGAGTGTACCTGGCTTCCCTTGAGACCCGGTAGACCCTGTAAGAAGTTAAAAAGGCAGTTAGAGTTCAAGCGTGTCCGATTCGGCCTAAACCCGGTCTCTGTATTTGTGATTTACGCTCTACTCACTGGTTTGCCATCCAGGCCAAGTGGACCCTGTTAGGAAACACATAAAGAGAATGAATAAAACACACATTTTGGGGGAAGACCTGCTGGCTCGGAATTGATGATAAAACCATGACAACAGTGCGCCTGATTGGTTTAGATAGTCCTCTAATAATTACACAAATGTTTCCACATACTGTACATACTAGGGTTGTGCCGATACCATCAGTTAGGTACTGGTACCGGTACCAAAATGTATTTCGATACTTTTCTAAATAAAGGGGACCACTATTGGCTTTATTTTAACAAAAAATCTTACGATACATTGAACATGTTTCTTATTGCAAGTTTGTCCTTAAATAAAATGTTGAACATACAAGACAACTTGTCTTTTAGTGGGAAGAAAACAAACAAACGCTCCTAATTTAGTCTGCTGACATATGCAGTAACATCCGTCCATCCATTTTCTACCGCTTGTCCCTTTTTTGGGGGGGTCGCTGGTGCCTATCTCAGCTGCATTCGGGGGGAAGGCGGTGTACACCCTGGACAAGTCGCCACCTCGTCGCAAATGCAGTAAGATATTGTGTCATTTATCTGTCAAAACTATAAAATGGATTCTTAATCCACTTCTTCATTTTCTGTTAATATCTGCTTATTTTCTGTTTCAACATGTTCTATCTACACTTCTATTAAAATGTAATAATGTTGTAAAGATACTTAATATTAGTTTTGGATGATACCACAAATTTAAGTATTGATCCGATACCAAGTAGTTACAGCGGGGGTCGGCAAACTGCGGCTCTTTAGCGCCGCCCTAGTGGCTCTCTGGAGCTTTTTCAAAAATGTATGAAAATAGGAAAAAGATGAGGGGAAAAAAATATATTTTTTGTTTTAATATAGTTTCTGTCGGAGGACAAACATGACACAAACCTCCCTAATTGTTATAAAGCACACTGTTTATAATAAACATGCTTCACTGCTTCGAGTATTTGGCGAGCGCCGTTTTGTCCCACTAATTTGGGCGGTCCTTGAACTCACCCTAGTTTGTTTACAATTATAACTTTCTCCGACTTTCTAAGACGTGTTTTATGCCACTTCTTTTTCTGTCTCATTTTGTCCGCCAAACTTTTAACGTTGTGCATGGATGCACAAAGGTGAGTTTTGTTGATGTTATTGACTTGTGTGGAGTGATAATCAGACATATTTGGTCACTGCATGACTGCAAGCTAATCAATGCTAACATGCCATTTAGGCTAGCTGTATGTACATATTGCATCATTATGCCTCATTTGTAGCTATATTTGAGCTCATTTGGTTTCCTTTATGTTCTCTTAATTCGATTTAAATCTCATGACACACTATCTGTATGTAATATGGCTTTTATTTTTTTGCGGCTCCAGACATATTTGTATCCTATCTTGCCGATTGTATTGTACCATATGTCCCGGCAAGAAATCTGCCTTCAAAAGACTCCGGCTTACTAGTGATTCCTAAAGCCCAAAAAAAGTCTGCGGGCTATAGAGCGTTTTCCATTCGGGCTCCAGTACTCTGGAATGCCCTCCCGGTAACAGTTCGAGATGCTACCTCAATAGAAGCATTTAAGTCTCACCTTAAAACTCATTTGTATACTCTAGCCTTTAAATAGACCTCCTTTTTAGACCAGTTGATCTGCCGCTTCTTTTCTTTTTTCTCCTATGTCCCCCCCCTCCCTTGTGGAGGGAGTCCGGTCCGATGACCATGGATGAAGTACTGGCTGTCCAGAGTCGAGACCCAGGATGGACCGCTCGCCTGTGTATCGGTTGGGGACATCTCTACGCTGCTGATCCGCCTCCGCTTGGGATGGTTTCCTGTGGACGGGACTCTCGCTGCTGTCTTGGATCCGCTTTGAACTGAACTCTGGCGGCTGTGTTGGAGCCACTATGGATTGAACTTTCACAGTATCATGTTAGACCCGCTCGACATCCATTGCTTTCGGTCCCCTAGAGGTCCTCTCCAAGGTTTCTCATAGTCATCATTGTCACTGGCGTCCCACTAGGTGTGAGTTTTCCTTTCCCTTTTGTGGGTTCTTCCGAGGATGTTGTAGTCGTAATGATTTGTGCAGTCCTTTGAGACATTTGTGATTTAGGGCTATATAAATAAACATTGATTGATTGATTGATTTTTGTATTTTTGGTCCAATATGGCTCTTTCAATGTTTTAGGTTGCCGACCCCTGAGTTACAGGATCATTCTTAGTCATAATTTAAGCTCTCATGTGTCTAGGGCAGGGGTCGGGAACCTTTTTGGCTGAGAGAGCCAAAAAGCCAAATATTTTAAAATGTATTTCCGTAAGAGCCATATAATATTTTTTTTAACACTGAAAACAACTAAACGCGTGCATTTTTAAGTAAGACCAACATTTCTAGAGTATAATAAGTCTCATTCTTTGTAATAACATTGTTATTCTGAAGCTAACTGTGGAGGGGGCGTGGCCTGCGGGCCTGCAGCGAACTGGGGTGCGCCAGGACCGGCCTCGAAATCAGCGAGAGCTGCGTAGACAACCCACCTGAGCCTTGTTATCTAATCACCTGTCGCTCTGTTATAAGCAGCAGCCAGGAGGAGAGACGGGGTTGGGGCTGGAGCCAGAGCGCGAGTGAGAACGAAAGAGAAAAATACAATTGCTGGAAAGCAACTGAGAGACTTATTGAAAAATAAAACAATATTGTAACCCTGAAACAGGCTCTCATGTCGGTGCTTGGTGGTCTGAAGAACCCCCGGAAGGACAAGCCCTAAACTAACCAATAATAAATACATAACTTCTTAACGCAACTTCTTGAACAGGTGCGGTAGTAAACAGATGGATGGACTAAAAATGCATGAGAATGTTTTATGTTTTCAACATTATTTGTAACACTGTGATTACAAGTGGAATTATTCATTACTTATCGTGTTAAGCAATGTCAGCTCAGATTTATTAGAGAGCCAGATGCAGTCATCAAAAGAACCACATCTGGCTCGCGAGCCATAGGTTTCCTACCCCTGGTCTAGGGACATATTTCCTGAGTTTATGGATATAATATGTATTAAAAAATATATATTTTGCAACAATAAAAAATATCGATGTAATCATAGTAGTATCGACGAGATATGCTCTTGTTGAAGAGGTCCATTTAGCCTAGTGATGTGTGTTTATAAATGGTTTATTTCTATAGGCTAGTAAGGTAAAGTTTTGTATATGACAAGTTTGGGCTACCTTGCTTCTGCAGCCTTCATCAGAGGTGTCAGAGGTGGGATGGAACAATCTACATAACACGTCACAGACGACGTCACGCTAGCATCACGTGACACCTCTGATGAAGGCTGCAGAATTAAGGTAGCCCAAACTTAAATCAACCATTTATTAATAAAAAAGAGATACTCTCTTGTACTTGGTATCATTACAGTGGATGTCAGGTATAGATCCACTCATGGCATTTGTTTACATTGTGACGTCTGTGAACTATTGTATCCTCCGGTATGTAGTGAAGCATGTTTAGCTATTCCTCGTCCTGCAGGGATGATACTTGTAAGAAACATTGCCGATTGCGGATGGACATTAGCCACAAACTAGTTAGTCATGTCTTAAAGGCCTACTGGAATGAGATTTTCTTATTTAAACGGGGATAGCAGGTCCATTCTATGTGTCATACTTCATCATTTCGCAATATTGCCATATTTTTGCTGAAAGGATTTAGTAGAGAACATCCACGATAAAGTTCGCAACTTTTGGTCGCTAATAAAAAAGCCTTGCCTGTACCGGAAGTAGCAGACGATGTGCGTGTGATGTCACGGGTTGTGGAGCTCCTCACATCTGAACATTGTTTATAATCATGGCCACCAGCAGCGAGAGCGATTCGGACCGAGAAAGCGACGATTTCCCCATTAATTTGAGCGAGGATGAAAGATTCGGGGATGAGGAAAGTGAGAGTGAAGGAGTAGGGGGGAAAAAAGTGTGAGGGATCCTCATGTCCTCACATTGTTTTTAATGTGAGCCTCCAGCAGCAAGAGCTATTCGCACCGAGAAAACGACAATTCGTGAATGATGATATTGATAGCGAAGGACTAGAAAAAAAAAGGCGATTGCATTGGGACGGATTCAGATTTTTGTTGGACACATTTACTAGGATAATTCTGGGAAATCCCTTATCTTTCTATTGTGTTGCTAGTGTTTTAGTGAAACTAAATGGTACCTGATAGTCGGAGGGGTGTGTCCACGGGTGTGTTGAGGCCAGTCTCTGAGGGAAGTCATGGCAGATACAAAGACGGCGCAAACTCCACAGATCTCCGGTAAGAGGCGACTTTTTACCACAATTTTCTGACCGAAACCTGACAGTTGACAAGTGGTTGGGATCCATGTTCGCTTGACTGCTCTGATCCATAGTAAAGCTTCACCTCCGGGAATTTTAAACAAGGAATCACCTTGTGTTTGTGTGGCTAAAGGCTAAAGCTTCCCAACTCCATCTTTCTACTTTGACTTCTCCATTATTAATTGAACAAATTGCAAAACATTTAGCAACACAGATGTCCAGAATACTGTTTAATTGCGCAATGAAAAGAGCCGACTTTTAGCCACAAATAGTGCTGCCTATATATGTCCTGACAGTCTGTGATGTCACGCGTTCGCGTCATCATTCTGCGACGTTTTCAACAATAAACTCTGCAGGAAACTTAAAAAAATTGCAATTTAGTAAACTAAAGCGGCCTTATTGGCATGTGTTGCAATGTTAATATTTCATCATTGATATATAAACTATCAGACTGCGTGGTCGCTAGTAGTGGCTTTCAGTAGGACTTTAAAGCACCTCTTCCTGAGGGCGTTTCAGTGTTATAACTTCACCTCGATCATTATTAACCCAAAATGCGTCCGTTCTCCCTTTTCTGTCTACACACTGTGTCTGCTTTTAAGTACTCTGTGATTGTGCACTGCCGAACATGCTCCTCTGCTAGTAAAACCAGCAATGTCACGACGACGCGCCTTCATGCCCGTTAGAAAAAGAAAAAAAAAATAGGCGAACCGGTCTTTTTCAGAGTATAGTACCGTTTTTGATGAATTAGTACCACTGTACTATATAGTACCGGTATAGCGTACAACCCTAGTACATACTTGGACAATGAGCGTCATAATCAACTCATTGAAATAGGTGGAAATGACTGTTGATGGCACTAAAAAGGCTGTAAATTCATCTGTGCTACGGGAAAAAAAGCCTTGAAACAGGAGTTCAGAACACTTCAAGAGAGATTTCACATACAATAATTCAATGATTAGAATAGAAATAGAAGAATGATTTAAAGCTTGTGAAGAATCAGCAGGCAAGGTATGAAGAAGGGATGCATGTTATCCTAAAATGTAGACCAGGGGTGTCCAAACTTTTTCCACTGAGGGCCGCACATGGAAAATTAAAGCATGCGGGGGCATTTTGATGGTTTTCATTTTCATACCATAACAAAATATATGGATTTTTTATTAATTTTTTTATTTGTTTTTACTTTAAGGGCTCCCGGGGACCATACATGGACTCAGTCATTAAAATGTTAAAAACAAGTCAAATTTTTTTTAGACATTTTTTTTTTTTTCAAATTTAACATATACACTAAATCAGGTTGATATAAAGTAAAAAAAAAATTTTTTTTGTCAAAGACAAATGTGGTTTCTATAGTAAAACTGAAATATGCAGTATTTCCCCCACTGCCCAAAACATACAAAAAGCAATGTTTGATGTGAAGTAATAGGAGCCCTAAAAAGATCAATAATGCAGGACACCATCGATTTTAATTAACTATTATTTTTGAGTAATAACAGAGAAAAGATAAATAAATCCCACTAGATATCTTTAGGATCCAAAAGGTCCCCCACTCATAAATTGATACATTTTTATTATTTTTATTTTTTTTTACTTTCAGCACTTAAGTTATGAGATCAAGTTCAGATGTATCTGTCGATTTTACCTTTGAACTATTATTATTTTTTTTATGCTCTTTTAGCAAAGAAAACATCGTTTTTTTATGGCAAACACACAAAATATGCAATATTTTCCACATAAAACATTTTCAAGTTAAATATTTAAAGTAATTGGAGCTTTGAACAGGTCAATAATTCATTATAATAGAGATTTTTTTTAAACATTTTTTTTTGAGCAATGACAAAAAAAGAAAAATAAAGATAGACAATTTGTGTGGAAAAAATAGCAACTTTTTCTAGTTAGATTTCACCTCATTTCACTTTTTTTTTTTTATGTCTTTTTTATGTTTGCAATAAAATTTCCAGAATGTGGCGGGCTGGTCAACAAATGGCGCCCGGGCCTCACTTTGGACACCCCTGATACAGACAGTCCTGCCCCTTTCCTTGAAGACTATCAAGTGGATGTTTTTAATTTCACACGTCACGGTAGATATTATGTTATAATAATTCGGACATATTGTCACAAATATAAACAGTGATGGAATATGGTCATTATGATGTCTTGCAACCACATTTTACCCTCAGGGAACAAAAGGCTGACTTTTTTTGTCCTCTCAGTAAATATTTGCTGAATCTTGGCCATAATTTTTGTTGAGAGGGTTTTTATCACGTTAAAATATAAAATTTATAAAATTTATACAATTTCAACGTCTAATTTTAGGATAGATAGATTTTTTTGCTCAAATATTTTAAACCACTTCATCCCTGAAAAGAAGAATGTAGACCAGGAGGTGCCCACACTTTTTCTGCAGGCGAGCAACTTTTCAATAGACCAAGTCGAGGAGATCTACCTCATTCCTATTTATAATTTATATTTATTTATTTATGAAAGAGACATTTTTGTTAACAAGTTAATGGTGTTTAATGATAATACAAGCATGTTTAATCCAATCCACTTTATTTACATAGCACAGGGTGCCCATTACGTCGATGGCGAGCTACCAGTCGACCGCGGGGGGTGTGTCAGTCGATCTCCAGCCAGGCTTTTAAAAAAAATAGACCTAAAAATGAGTGATCATCAATCTTCACCAAGACGTCACTTAAATGACATTCACGGTACCGGAGGGTCTTGTGAGATGACGCTGGCTGCTGCAAGATCATTATTATGAAAATATGACCGAGAGGAAGGCCAGAAACACTTTTTATTTCAACAGACTCTCGCGCCGTACCTTCCGTCAAAACTCTAAAGGCCGACTGCACATTTCCTATCTTCACAATAAAAGCCCTGCTTCATGCTGCCTGCGCTAACTAAATACAGAGTCTCGGAAAACTGCCGTGCACAAGTGATCCCTCAGAAAGCTGGCGTGCACATCACTTGTGCACGCCAGCTTTCCGAGAATCTTATTTTGTTAGCGCAGGCAGCATGAAGCAGGGCTTTTATTGTGAAGATAGGAAATGTGCAGTCGGCCTTTAGAGTTTTGACGGAAGGTTACGGCGCGAAAGTCTGTTGAAATAAAAAGTGTTTCTCGCCTTCCTCTCTGTCATTTTTTCATAATAATGAACTGGCAGCAGCCAGCGTCATCTCACAAGACCCTCGGGTGCCGTGAATGTCAATCAAGCAAGCTACGGAATTTGCCGCCAATGTTTTTCTTGTAAAGTGTATGGAAGCTGGATGAATTAGATGCCAAAAAGCAACCACTTTCATATGGTATTGTACAGAAAGGACAACTTTTTTTCTCCTCCATTTGAAAATGTGGGCGTTATCATCATTACTGTCTGATTCCAATCAATGCAAGTCATCAGAATCAGGTAATACACCAACTTATATTCTTGTCTTTGTGAAAGAAAGACATCTATATGTGTTACACATGCTTGTATTATCATTAAACACATTTAACTTGTTTACAAAAATGTCTCTTTCATAAATAAATAAATATAAATGATATATATAAATGAGGTAGATCCCCTCGAGTTGGTCAATTGAAAAGTAGCTCGCCTGCAGAAAAAGTGTGGGCACCCCTGATATAGCACATTTAAACAACAATAACGTTTCCAAAGTACTGCACTGCCATGTTAAAAACAATTGTAAAAAAAATAAATAAATAAAATAAATAAATAAATAAAATAAAATAAAATTAAAAAAAAATATTTATATATACATATTATGCTCCAGCAATGACTGAATAAAAACAAAAAATAAATAAATATAAAACCAATAAAAACAAATATGATTAAAAAGTATTGCTTTTAATCATATTAATCAAACTGTTTAACACATATAGATGTCTTTCTTTCACAAAGACAAGAATATAAGTTGGTGTATTACCTGATTCTGATGACTTGCATTGATTGGAATCAGACAGTAATGATGATAACGCCCACATTTTCAAATGGAGGAGAAAAAAAGTCCTCCTTTCTGTTCAATACTTCATGAAAGTGGTTGAATTTGGCATCTCATTTGTTCAACTTGCATACTCCATTTTAAACATTATGTAATGAGAGCAGCATATGTGTGTGTGTGTGTGTGGCCCTTTAATGTGTTGACAGCAGGTGAGTGACGTCAGTGAGCGTGTGGGCGAGCGAGGAGAGGGAGCGGCCGCTGGCATCAAACTCCTTAGCGTGCTAGCTTGTGTACGCTAGCTTTCTGAGACTCTTATTTTGTTAGCACAGGCAGGATGAAGCAGGTCTTTTAAAGTGAAGACAGGAACTCTGCAGTCGGTCTTTAAAGTTTTGACGGCAGGTTCAGCCCAAGAGTCTCTAGAAATAAAAAGTGTTTCTCTCCGTCCTGTCAGCGATTTTTTTCTTAATAATGAACTGGCAGCAGCCAGCGTCGTTTCACAAGATCCTCAGGTGCCGAGAATGTCAAACAACTGACGAAAGTGAAGTCTTAGTGAATTTTTATGTCTATTTTTTTAATGCCTGGCTTGAGATTGACTGACAAACCCTCCGAGATCGACATAATGCCCACCACTGATGTAGATTTTTGCTATCCCTTTGAAGACCTTTTAATTACCGTATTCTTCGGTATAATGCGCATTAAAATCCTTTCATTTTGTCAAAATATGACAGTGCGTTTTATGACGCCTAATGTGAAGTGAATTATATTTATATAGCGCTTTTCTCTTGTGACTCAAAGCACTTTTACATAGTGAAACCCAATATCTAAGTCACATTTAAACCAATGTGGGTGGCACTGAGAGCAGGTGGGTAAAGTGTCTTGCCCAAGGACACAACGGCAGTGATTAGGATGGCGGAAGTGGGGATCGAACATGGAATCCTCAAGTTGCTGGCACGGCCATCAAACCTGGAACCCTCAAGTTGCTGGCACAGTCATTCTACCAACTATACTGCCCGGTAATGTATGGATTAATTCTGGTTGTGCTTACTGACCTCAGGGCAATTTTATTTGGTACATGCTGTAATGGTAAGTGTGACCAGTAGATGGCAGTCACACATAAGAGATACGTGTAGACTGCAGTATGATGGCACTAAACCACACCAAAACTTTAAATGTTGCATTGAGAATGTAGAAAATTACACACGGTGCTCAAAAAAATCTGTCAAAATGTTTTAGTACGACTTTGGTAAGCTATGAAGCCAAACTTGTTGGATTGTCGGAGCATGACGGCTACCGTACTGTGTTATAAAGGTGTGTGTATAAGGACCGCAAAATGGCACTTATAAGCTGACATATGATCTTGTTTTGCAAAATTATGCATGAGCAACTTTTCTTACCATCTGGTACCTGCTGATGTGTATTTGGGATCGGCATAAGTCCTGAAAACGTGCACTAGTCCGTGGCTATGCCGTAGTCAATAAGCTTCTTCTTTTTCTTAATCTTCTTGTTATTGGACATTCACATCCTGCTGTTGTCATTTCTAATATCAAGTAGCTAAAGTTCTAACTTATATCTGTCAGTAAATTTACTATGGAAGTACTAAAAACTACCGGTGTAGTGAGTTTACATTATTCACCCAAGGAACTTCAGTTATTAGAGAGTTCTGGTCGGACGTTGTTGTTGCACTAGTGAGCCACCAATTTTATTAAAATCTGAATGTCATTAAAACATGTTAGCTCCATCTTTTGACACTTCTTCCACTCCCGTCCTTGCACGCTACACCGTTACAACAAAGATGAAGATGATCTGTAAAACATCATCTAATCAACATTTTGACCAAAGAACCACCCTTACATGTTATGTAGACCACAAGGAAGTGTTTTACATTTAGAAAAAAAGTAAAATAAAATGACCCCTTTTAATGCGCCCTTTTATATGAAAATAGAGCTGACTAGGCCCGCTCATCGGCACTGCGCCTCATAATCCGGTGAGCCCTATGGTCCGGAAAATACGGTACATTTTTGTTAACCCTTTGAAGACCTTTTAATTAAATCACGTCACAGTTGTTGATGTGTATCCATCCATCCATTTTCTACATATTTGGATAAGATGAGTGATTCTACTAATTTAAAGCTGTGACATTATTAAAAAGTTAAAGTTAAAGTACCAATGATTGTTACACCCTCGACTGACCCATCAGCCTTGATCATCCCCTGGGAGGTGAGGGGAGCAGTGAGCAGCAGCGGTGGCCACGCCCAGGAATCATTTTTGGTGATTTAACCCCCAATTCCAACCCTTGATGCTGAGTGATAAGCAGGGAGGTAATGGCTCCCATTTCTGTAGCCTTCAGAATAACTTGACCGGGGTTTGAACTCACCACCTCCCGATCTCAAAGCAAATACTCTAACCACAAGTCCACCGTGCAGCGAGAAAATGCCCGATTGCAGCTATTTCGGAAACAAAACATATCAGACGGCAAGAGAACTTGGTCGGGGTTTGAACTCACAAACTACCGATCCCAGCCCTGAGTAGGTTATCTGATCAAAAGGCCTTAAAAAAACAGAAACATATTTGATATTTTAGTTGACGACTGAGAATTTTTGTAAAAATAAAAAAAAAATGGTAAAAAAAAAATTATTCCAAAAACTGTATGTCTTTGTTTGGCTTTGAAGATAATGAAACTCGAGTATCCCCTTAGGGTCGAAGTGGAATCAACTTGCAAACACAGGAACTTTAATAGAAACATGGAACCTGGTCATGTTTGCACTGCTGTTGCTAGGCAACATGTGTAAGGCAAAGGAACCAAACGCCAAACATTGAGGAAGTTAAAAGTTATGATAGTCACACACACACTAGGTGTGGTGATATTATTCTCTTCATTTGACCCCTTGATCACCCCCTGGGAGGTGAGGGGAGCAGTGAGCAGCAGCGGTGGCCACGCCCGGGAATCATTTTTGGTGTTTCAACCCCAAATTCCAACCCTTGATGCTGAGTCCCAAGCAGGGAGGTAATGGCTCCCATTTTTATAGTCTTTGGTATGACTCGGCTGGGGTTTGAACTCACGACCTACCGATCTCAGGGCGGACACTCTAACCCAGGGGTCAGCAACCTTTTTGAAAGCAAGAGCTACTTCTTGGGTACTGATTAATGCAAAGGGCTACCAGTTTGATACACACTTAAATAAATTGCCAGAAATAGCCAATTTGCTTAATTTACCTTTAATAATTATATATATATATATATATATATATATATATATATATATATATATATATATATATATATATATATATATATATATATATACATATATATCCATCCATCCATTGTCTACCGCTTATTCCCTTTTTGGGGTTGCGGGGGGCGCTGGCGCCTATCTCAGATATATATATATATATATATATATATATATATATATATATATATATATATATATATATATATAATGGGTATTTCTGTCTGTTATTCCGTCGTACATTTTTTTTCCTTTTACAGAAGGTTTTTTGTAGAGAATAAATGATGAAAAAAAACACTTGATTGAACGGTTTAAAAGAGGAGAAAACAGGAAAAAAATGAAAATTTAATTTTGAAACAGTTTATCTTCAATTTCGACTCTTTAAAATTCAAAATTCAACTGACAAAAAGAAGAGAAAAACTAGCTAATTCGAATCTTTTTGAAAAAATTTTAAAAATATTTTATGGAACATCATTAGTAATTTTTCCTGATTAATATTAATTTTAGAATTTTGATGACATGTTTTAAATAGGTTAAAATCCAATCTGCACTTTGTTAGAATATATAACAAATTGGACCAAGCTATATTTCTAACAAAGACAAATCATTATTTCTTCTACATTTTCCAGAACAAAAATTTTCAAAGAAATTCAAAAGACTTTCAAATAATATTTAAATTTGATTCTAAAGATTTGCCGGAATAATTTTTAATCATAATAAGTTTGAAGAACTATTTCACAAATATTCTTCTTCGGAAAAACAGAAGTTAAAATGAAGAATTAAATTGAAATGTATTTATAATTCTTTACAATAAAAAAAAATTAAATTTACTTGAACATTGATTTAAATTTACAGGAAAGAAGAGGAAGGAATTTAAAAGGTAAAAAGGAATACGTGTTTAAAACTCCTAAAATCATTTTTAAGGTTGTATTTTTTTCTCTAAAATTGTCTTTCTGAAAGTTAGAAAAAGCAAAGTAAAAAAATAAATGAATTTATTCAAACAAGTGAAGACCAAGTCTTTAAAATATTTTCTTGGATTTTTAAATTCTGTTTGAGTTTTGTCTCTCTTAGAATTAAAAATGTGGAGCAAAGCGAGACCAGCTTGCTAGTAAATAAATAAAATTAAAAAAATAGAGGCAGCTCACTGGTAAGTGCTGCTATCTGAGCTATTTTTAGAACAGGCCAGCGGGCGACTCATCTGGTCCTTACGGGCACCGCGTTGGTGACCCCTGCTCTCACCACAAAGTATAAAATACATAATACAAAGAAAGAAAAAGTTTCCATCTGTTTTTCTAACCGGAGATTTGAACAAAAAAAAAAAACATCTCAAATGTTTGTATAGCGACAAAAACATCCAGCGGGCGCGCCAGCAGCTTGTAAATCTCCGTCTAACCTCAGCAAAGTGCAAAAACAGCAGTGGAAGTTAACCTGGGCAATAAAATAAATGAGGGAGCATCCACTGAAGGACCGCTCCAGTCACTTTAGGGGTCTTTGCAGACCACTTGAACATGAAGTTGGATCAAACTTTTCCAAAAAAAAAAAAAACACTTAAATGCAACGCCTGTAACTTCCTCTTTTAACAGGCATCTACAATGTTAAACTAACAGTTTTTACACGGTCCATTGGGTCACGTTTAAAAAAAAATAAAAAATCTCCTTCCCCCTCATCTTCAACATGTGGCCTTGGAGAGTTTACATAAGCTCGGCTTCTTCTTGATCACACTCTGGGGTGCCATCAGTCCACGTATATACAGTAGGAGGACATGGCGGGGACGGAAGTTTGCGCTTCTGAAACTTTTCTGCTTCTCTTTTGCGCCGTAAACGTCAACAAAGAGATTTACAAAATAGACTGAGAAATTATATTATATATGTATTTCTATAGCGCTTTTTCTCTAGTGACTCAAAGCACTTTACATATCCATCCATCTTCTTCCACTTATCCGAGGTCGGGTCGCGGGGGCAACAACCTAAGCAGGGAAACCCAGACTTCCCTCTCCCCAGCCACTTCGTCTAGCTCTTCCCGGGGGATCCCGAGGCGTTCCCAGGCCAGCCGGGAGACATAGTCTTTCCAACGTGTCCTGGGTCTTCCCCGTGGCCTCCTACCGGTTGGACGTGCCCTAAACACCTCCCTAGGGAGGCGTTCGGGTGGCATCCTGACCAGATGCCCGAACCACCTCATCTGGCTCCTCTCCATGTGGAGGAGCAGCGGCTTTACTTTGAGTTCCTCCCGGATGGCAGAGCTTCTCACCCTATCTCTAAGGGAGAGACCTGGAAACTCATTTGGGCCGCTTGTACCCGTGATCTTATCCTTTCGGTCATGACCCAAAGCTCATGACCATAGGTGAGGATGGGAACGTAGATCGAGCGGTAAATTGAGAGCTTTGCCTTCCGGCTCAGCTCCTTCTTCACCACAACGGATCGGTACAACGTCCGCATTACTGAAGACGCCGCACCGATCCGCCTGTCGATCTCACGATCCACTCTTCCCTCACTCGTGAACAAGACTCCTAGGTACTTGAACTCCTCCACTTGGGGCAGGGTCTCCTCCCCAACCAGGAGATGGCACTCCACCTTTTTCCGGGCGAGAACCATGGACTCGGACTTGGAGGTGCTGATTCTCATTCCGGTCGCTTCACACTCGGCTGCAAACTGATCCAGTGAGAGCTGAAGATCCTGGTCGGATGAAGCCATCAGACCGGGATCACTTTACATAGTGAAACCCAATACCTAAGTTACATTTAAAGCAGTGTGGGTGGCACTGGGAGCAGGTGGGTAAAGTGTCTTGCCCAAGGACACAACGGCAGTGACTAGGATGGCGGAAGCAGGGATTGAACATGCAACCCTCAAGTTGCTGGCACGGCCGCTCTACCAACCGAGCTAAACCCGCCAATAACAAAACATATTTCACAGTTTTGTTCAACAGTAAAACCAAAGTCTGCCCAGTCCTGAAGGACAAGACTTGCTTGAGCAGTTGTCAAAGAAAAAGGAGAAAGAGGGGGAGAAGGAATAGGAAGAGCTGAAGAAGAAGTGAGAAGATAAGAAAGGGGAAAAGGGGAAGGACAAGAAAAGAGAGAAGTGTCAGAAGGATGAGAAAAGGGACTAGAAGAACACAAATAAGAAGGAGTAAGAGAAGGAGAAGAAGAAGGATGAGAAAAGGGACTAGAAGAACACAAAGAAGAAGCAGAAGAAGAAGGATGAGGAAAAGAAGGGCACAAACGACAAGTAAAAAAAGACGGAAAAAGAAGAAAGAGGGACAAAAAGGACAAGAAGCAGAACAAAAAGTACAAGAAGAAGTAGAAGAAGGAGATTGAGAAGGAGAATAAAAGGGAGAAGTGTGAGAAGGATGAGAAAAAGACAAAAAAGAATGAGAAAGAGAAGAAGCAGAAGAAGAAGGGGGAAAAAAAAGGGCCACAAAGGACAAGAAAAAAAAGGAGAAAGAGAAGAAACAGAAGAAGACGAAGAAGAGGGACAAAAAGGACAAGGGAGCAGGTGGGTAAAGTGCCTTGCCCAAGGACACAACGGCAGTGACTAGGATGGCGGAAGCGGGGATCGAACATGCAACCCTCAAGTTGCTGGCACGGCCGCTCTACCAACCGAGTTATACCCGCCAATAACAAAACATATTTCACAGTTTTGTTCAACAGTAAAACCAAAGCCTGCCCAGTCCTGAAGGACAAGACTTGCTTGAGCAGTTGTAAAAGATAAAGGAGAAAGAGGGGGAGAAGGAATAGGAAGAGCTGAAGAAGGAGTGAGAAGATAAGAAAGGGGAAAAGGGGAAGGACAAGAAAAGAGAGGAAGTGTGAGAAGGACGAGAAAAGGGACTCGAAGAACACAAAGAAGAAGCAGAAGAAGAAGGATGAGGAAAAGAAGGGCACAAACGACAAGTAAAAAAAGACGGAAAAAGAAGAAAGAGGGACAAAAAGGACAAGAAGCAGAACAAAAAGTACAAGAAGAAGTAGAAGAAGAAGATTGAGAAGGAGAATAAAAGGGAGAAGTGTGAGAAGGACGAGAAAAAAGACAAAAAAGAAGGAGAAAGAGAAGAAGCAGAAGAAGGAGGAAAAAAAAGGGCCACAAAGGACAAGAAAAAAAAGGAGAAAGAGAAGAAAGAGAAGAAGACGAAGAAGAGGGACAAAAAGTGTCTTGCCCAAGGACACAACGGCAGTGACTAGGATGGCGGAAGCGGGGATCGAACCTGCAACCCTCAAGTTGCTGGCACGGCCACTCTACCAACCGAGCCATACCGCCCCAAACACTTTACATCATGGGTGTCAAACTCTGGCCCGCCGTGTAATTTATTTTGGCCCTTGAGGCAATATCAATTTATCATTATAGCTGGCCCCCAGTGTAATACAGCGTCTGTGCCGCTCTAACACCGCATTCACCGCTAATACTCATACTTGCCAACCCTCCTAATTTTCCCGGTAGACTCCCGAAGTTCAGTGCCCCTCCCGAAAATCTCCCGGGGCAACCATTCTCCTGAATTTCTACCGATTTCCACCTGGACAACTATATTGGGGGCGTGCATTTAAGGCACTGCCTTTAGCCTTCTCTACAACCTGTCGTCACGTCCGATTTTCCTCCATACTAACAGCGAGTCACATAATATTTGTGGCTTTTACACACACGCACAAGTGAATGCAAGGCATACTTGGTCAACAGCCACACAGGTCACACTGAGGGTGGCCGTATAAACAACTTTAGCACTGTTACCAATATGCCCCACACTGTGAACCCACTCCAAACACGAATGACAAACACATTTCGGGTGAACATCCGCACCGTAACACGACGGAACAAATACCCAGAAGCCCTTGCAGCACTAACTCTTCCGGGAAACTTCCAGCAAACTGACCAATAATTAACGTTTTATTCATGCATTTTCTCTTGCTACTTCAAGGCTTGAATGTTTGGTTCATTCATTATTGTTATTTTATTTTCAAATTATTATTAGCCTGTGGAAAAAAAATGATGTTTACCTCAGAAGATTGCAAATAGAAAAAAAGCATAACATTTTTATTTAAATTTTATTTGATATGCCATTGATATTTTTATTATTATTATTATTATTATTATTTCAAACTCAATTTTGCAAGTCACTAAAGTTATATAAGCCTTGCTTGTTCAATATTTAATGCAAAACTTGTTTGGGTCCCTATTAAAAGGTTAATTTGTTCAACCTTTGTTTAAAATGTTGTCCCACTCTGTATTTGACTTTGAAACCCCTGCTTTAAAGGATCCTGATGTCAAACTCAAGGCCCGGGAGCCAGATCTGGCCCGCCACATCATTTTCTATGGCCCGCGAAATGGTAAAATGCTTTTAATCTGCTCCAATTCCATTGTTCTTTGAACCCGTTCACTGTAATAATGACAATAAAATAGAGATGTCCGATATTGTCCAACTCTTAATTACCGATTCCGATATCAACCGATACGATATATAAAGTTGTGGAATTTAACACATTATTATGCCTAATTTTGTTGTGATGCCCCGCTGGATGTATCTTGCTTGTATGAACTGTTTGCTTGCCTCACAGAATTGCTATTGTGACATCCAGTGGACACATTTAGAACAGCAGTTTCTTTCGTTTAAAAAAGAAAAAAACAGCACATTTTTATAATCGGGCCTTGAAAAAACCTTTGATCAGGCCCGCGGGCCGTATGTTTGACACCCCGGAGTTACAGTAAGTAGTACAAAAACAGTTTTAAAGGGGAACATTATCACAATTTCAAAAGGGTTAAAAACAATAAAAATCAGTTCCCTGTGGCTTGTTGTATTTTTTGAATTTTTTTTCTAAATTTTACCGGTCCCGGAATATCCCTAAATAAATCTTTAAAGTGCCTTATTTTCGCTATCTTGGAAACCACTATCCATTTCCCTGTGACGTCACACAGTGCTGCCAATACAAACAACATGGCGGTTACCACAGCAAGATATAGCGACATTAGCTCGGATTCAGACTCGGATTTCAGCGGTTTAAGCGATTCAACAGATTACACATGTTTTGAAACAAATGGTTGGAGTATGAAAGTATTGAAGAAGAAACTGAAGCTATTGAGCGAATAGCTATTGACGCTATTCGGCCATAGCGTGGGTGTACCTAATGAAGTGGCCCATAGCATGGCTGCCTTATTAGCATCGCCGGTAAAATGTGCGGACCAAACGATCAGGACTTTCGCATCTTGTGACACTGGAGCAACTTAAATCCGTCGATTGGTAAGCGTTTGTTTCGCATTAAATGTGGGTATCTAGTTTCAAATGTACATACAGCTAGCGTAAATAGCATGTTAGCATCGATTAGCTGGCAGTCATGCTGCAACCAAATATGTCTGATTAGATAGATAGATAGATAGATAGATAGTACTTTATTGATTCCTTCAGGAGAGTTCCTTCAGGAAAATTAAAATTCCAGCAGCAGTGTACAGAGTTGAGATCAATTTAAAGAAAAAAGTAAATAATGGGGGTTTTAAATGGAAACAAAATAGAGAAATATTACAAAAAGAATAAAAACAATGGGAATAACAATATAACAGTAAAATAAGAATATAACAAGACAAAGTAGGCAGTAGTGACCATGTTATGAAAACGTATTGCACTGTTATTGTTTTGCATCCCCTGTCATCCTAGTACCCCCCCCGCCCCCCGCCCCAGAGAGGAGTTGTACGGTCTAATGGCGTGTGGGACAAAGGAGTTCTTGAGTCTATTAGTCCTGCACTTGGGATGAAGCAGTCTAGAACTGAACAGGCTCCTCTGGCTACTGATAACACTATGCAGAGGGTGACTGGCATCATCCAGGATGCTCACTAGTTTGTCAACAGTCCTCTTCTCTGCCACCCTCACCAGTGAGTCCAGTTTCATTCCCATTGTAGAACCGGCCCGCCTGATCAGTTTCTCAAGTCTGGAGCTGTCCTTCTTAGATGTACTGCCTGACTAGCACATAAGTCAACAACATCAACAAAACTCACCTTTGTGATTTCGTTGACTTTATGGTTGCAAATGCATCTGCAGGTTATCCATACATCTCTGTGCCATGTCTGTCTTAGCATCGCCGCTCAAATGTGAAGACACTCTGGTACATTCAATGGGGGTCTGGCGGCAGATTTCTTGCCGGTGGTGCAACTTGAATCCCTCCCTGTTAGTGTTGTTACACCCTCCGACAACACACCGACGAGGCATGATGTCTCCAAGGTTCCAAAAAATAGTCGAAAAAACGGAAAATAACATAGCTTTGACCCGGTGTTTGTAATGTGAAAATGAACGTTCTGACGTCATCGCTACAAGACTGATAAACAGAAAGACGTTTAATTTGCCAGAATTCACCCATTTAGAGTTCGGAAATCGGTTAAAAAAATACATGGTCTTTTATCTGCACCATCAAGGTATATATTGACGCTTACATAGGTCTGCTGATAATGTTCCCCTTTAAGGGTTGCTAATGAAGACGGTGACAAAGACGAGTCACGTCGCAGACAAACAAAAACAAATGTTTGACACACGTTTTGCCTTCGCTCCACCTGTGTGTAATCACAAGCAGGCATTTCCCGTCAGGAGGGCCGTGCAGTGCCAGGCAGACTGGGAATCAGATCCCAGTCCACCCCCTCCTCCTTGGGGACACCAGCTTCCCAAAACCTCCGGTCAGACAACATGGGGAACAACAAACCAGGGAACACAACTAACATCCCATAATAGCTGAATCTGCTCAATAAAACCTGAGCTGGCGTGGGAGTGAATAAGCGTGTCCTGATGAGAATTAGATGAGGGTTTAACCACAAATCAGGAACAGATCAGAGAGCGGTTCCAATGTCCTCACACAAATCCCTGGGTCTCTCTGCTTATTTAGAGCAGCTGACCCCGGGCCACACGTGTCACTCTCCCTGGATAGACCACCTCTTGATGGCCACGTTGCGGCTCCTTTCAACATGGAAAGAACAGGTCAGCAGCCTTTCTGACCACCAGAGGCCGCCAAACCTCAGCAGAAAAACATTACTGATCAAATCAGTGCTTTTTTTGATTGATTGAGACTTTTATTAGTAGATTGCCCAGTACTGTAGAAATTCTGTACAATTGACCACTAAATGGTAACACCCGAAAAGGTTTTTTAACTTGTTTAAGTTGGGGTCTGTGGAGAGGCGGAGCCGGCGAACGAGCAGCGGGGCGGGGCACGCTGTAGCCCGGCCCAAGATGGCGGCGAGGAGGCGGAGACGATGACCGAGCGGAGAGGTGGGGCGTGCCGGCAGCGACGCTACGAGCGAGATCAGGGGCGTGCACAAAGGCAGAACTACGGAAAGGCCAAAAAGGCCAGGACGACTGACTGGCAAAACAGGCTTAAATGGTCTCTTTGATTAGAGTCAGGTGCGTGTGTCACATGAGGCAGGTGAGACTAATGAGTCGCCATGGTGACCAAACCAGGAAGCGCAAACAGGAACTAAGAGTCCAAAACTACAGAAAAATAACAAAAACATAATCCACTAACAGTCGATTGCGTAGGGTGTCAGTCGATCGCCAGCCAGGCTATAAAAAAAAAAATAGACCTAAAAATTAGTGATCATCAATCGTCACCAAGACGTCACTTTCGTCACTTGATTGACAATCGCGCCGCCAGAGGTTCTTGTGAGATGACGTTGGCTGCTGTGAGTTCATTAATAAGAAAAAACGACCGACAGGAAGGCGGGAAACGCTTTTTTATTTTCATCAATGTGGAGAGGCTTTCCAACAAAATGTCTTTCTCTGTGTTCGTGTCCCTCCCTCTCTCTCTCTCTGGCTCCCACTCCAACTCCAACCGCGTGTCTCATCCCAGCTGCTGCTAATAAAGGCGACAGGTGACTAGATATAAAAGCCCACCTGGGCCATCTACTCACACGTTGTCGTTTTCGAGGCCGGTCCAGGCACACCTAGTTCCGCGGCATGCCCGCAGGCCACGCCCCCCTCCACAGGTACCAATCAAATACATGGAAACACTGGTATCTGTGTGCCTATATATATATATATTTTTTTATTGCTGCTTTTATTCATTTATTAGATGTTTTTTACTGAATATGCTCAAGCACCGTTTTTAATAGTGTATGATAATACCTTTTATACTGCATTTTAGTTTGTTTTAAGTACTGTATGTGATTGTATGTCTACTTGGACATTGAAGTATGCAATAAAGCTTGATGTTGATTAACCTCCTGATGTTGCACGAGTCCGATGCGAAAAGATCATATTTGAAGCACTTTGGAGCGTTAAGACTGGCATAAAAAATCTGGTCTGTCTGCAGGGTAAATTGGGCAATTAGCTCATTAAACTCCCTGTTTGTACAGCCGAGGTTTATTCTCTTCAACCCTTACTTAGAATACGTCAAAATATAATATTGCAGCGTAAAATATTTAGATTCTGTGCTATTCAATCATGGGGCAGGATTGCTGAAGGTTATCATCAAAAATCAGCGAGGATTGAAGGCGTTTAGAAGGAGGAAACAGATACAAGAAAATCAGAAGCATTTTAAAGAAGAGGTTTCAAAGAGTGGTGATTGGCTCAGTAGAGGAGTGACAGGCTATGAAACAAATCCAATTTACCGGGTATCCATCCCGTCCCGCCTTGCCCTGGTGAGGGTTAGAGATTAAAGCAAGAAGCATTGCAACAGGTTAGAACAGGGCTGCAATTTGTTGGATATGTTTAGTGTGTCGTCATTGTGTTAAACTGGGGATGATTCGGGGTTGAATGAATACACAGAAGGCTGGAATGGATACAATGGAACCTAAAAAGTCAAACTTGACAAAGGGGAAAGTATCTGAAGGATCAGAAAGTCTTTATTAGAGCTTTTTGGTAGCAGTTTCATTCCCTGACACTGCTACTCTTGCTCTCGTGCAAACTCCACCCAGGAACTATCCACTGTGCCACCATGCCACTAATAGAATATGATGCATTCTACATTTTGGACTGGGGAATCACAAACCGGAAGGCGGCAGTTGTGTCCATTCAGAACCTGGATGTTTTCTGTGTATATAATCAGGATTTACGAGACCTGGGAGAAGAATAACTAGCTTTTTCTCCCTAACGCACACACACACACACACACACACACACACACACACACACACACACACACACACACACACACACACACACACATATGTGTATGCACACACACGCACACTTCCCTCGGTGGTCCGTTTACTGCTGTATTCTGAGGGTGCAGATGTGTGACAGTTTGTCAGCCGCTGGGTTTTGTTGGTCTTTTTTTTTTTTTTATTTAACACAGTGCACCCCCTGAATGTGAGTTTTATGTGGAATGCTTAGTGTTCCATGCCTTCACACTGGTTAATACTACCTTGCTGGGAGAGATGGAATTGTACTTACAGGAGATCCTGCAACAGAGAGAGAAAAACAGGGATTAGCAACATGCATTGTGTTTTTTTTTTTTTTGCAATCATGTACTGTAGCAAGAACATTAGATCTGCTGCCAGAGGAGTTTGTGGTGAAGATGTTATGACAAACAGACTTCTGGATAATTTGTTATGTTTTGAATTTGGATCTGTATTCACATATGGACATTGACGGAAGACTGCTTTAAAGCAGGGGGCCGCAAGACGTTATTTTGCGGCCCCCATCTTAATAGTTTAATGTTAGTGCCGTCCGCGAGTTTTATATAAAAAGTGCTTGACAGCTTTGTGTTATTTGGGTCCGAAATGGCTCTTTCAACGTTCTGGGTTGCCTACCCCTGCGTTAGTGGAAAAGCGGCAAATGAGTGAAAGCGACACAAACATATATATATATACACACAATCATATTGTTGAAGAATGCATTTTCCCATCAATAACTTGACATCATCAGCGGCAAGTGTGCGCCCTTTCAGTCAATTAATGCGCGAGGAATATATATCCATATATGTGTGTATATATATATATATATATATATATGTGTGTGTATATGTATATATATATATATATATATATATATATATATATATATATATATATATATATATATATATGTGTGTGTGTGTGTGTATATATATATATATATATGTGTGTGTGCGTATATATATACACACACATATATATATATATGTATATATATACATACTGTATATATATATACACACATATATATATATACATATATATAGACACACACACACACACACACACACACACATATATATATATATATATATATATACATATGCTAGCTGTCTTTCTCAGTATTACAGCAAGTTGATCAAAGTGCGGTTTTATGATTATTAAAATTTGATAAAGTGATACTAATTGACAGAAAATTTATCGTTATACCCGTTATCATTACATCCCAAATTTGCGTATTTTTTTCTTAATTGCATTTTTTTTCCTGCCAGTTGGGAATCGTACACCAGTTGAATGTCTATCCAGCAAATACATGTATTGTATTTTTCGGACTATAAGGCACACTTAAAGTCCTTTCATTTTTCCTCAAAACTCGACGGTGCGCCTTGTGCACGACATAATTCTGGTTGTGCCTACCGACCTCGAAGCAATTTTATTTGGTACATGGTGTAATGATTAATGTGACCAGTAGATGGCAGTCATACATAAGAGATACGTGTAGACTGCAAGATGACGCCAGTAAAACGACACCAAACATCTAAATGTTCCTTTGAGAACATAGAACCTTACACACGGCGCTTAAAAATCCGTCAAAATCTTTTGAGTTCGACTTCGGTAAGCTATGAAGCCGCACCGCTTGATGGATTGTCGGCCCATTAAACATATACCAGTATTATTATGGTGTGTGTACAAAGACCGCAAAGTGGCACCTAATAGCAGACATATCTGGCATTTTGTTTCACAAAATTATGCAAAAGCAACTTTTCTTACTTGCTGATCTGTATTTGGGATCTGCATAAGTCCTGAAAATGCGCGCGCTTCCGTCATTGTAGTCCGTGGCTTTTTTCTTTTTCTCTACCTTTTTATGGGACATTCATCCTCCGCTGTTGCCATTTCTAACATAAACTAGCGTAAAGTTCTTACTTATATCTAACAGTAAACTCGCCATGAAAGCGCTAAAACATACCGGTGTAGTGAGTTTACATTATTCACCCAAGGAAGTTTAGTTATTAGAGAGTTCCGGACGGACGATTTTTCACGGGACACAATTCTGGTGTTGTTGTTGCACTAGTGAGCCACGGATGTGGAGATGCTGCTCCGTCATTGATTGAAGTAAAGTCTGAATGTCATTAAAACAGTTAGCTCCATCTTTTGACACTTCTTCCACTCCCGTCCTTGCACGCTACACCGCTACAACAAAAATGATGGGGAGAAGACGCTGTCGAAGGTGAACCATGTAAATAAGACCGCCCACAAAACGGTGCATCCTGAAGCGACTTGAAGATGATCTGTAAAACATAATCCATGCAACAATTTGACCAAAGAACCACCATTACATGTTATGTGGACCACAATATAGTGTTTTACATTTAGAAAAAAATATGCCTTCTGTATGAACATAGACCTGACTAGAGACGCTCCTTATAATCCGGCGTGCCCTCCGGTCCGAAAAACACGGCACATAAAAGTGGCCGACTGGCGGTGATTGGTTCCTACCTGAGATTAGCAGGTTGTGAGTTCAAACCCCGGCCGAGCTGTTCCAAAGACTATAAAAATGGGACCCATTACCTCCCTGCTTGTCACTCAGCATCAAAGGTTGGAATTGTGGGTTAAAGGCCTACTGAAATGAGATTTTATTATTCAAACGGGGATAGCAGGTCCATTCTATGTGTCATACTTGATCATTTCGCGATATTGCCGTATTTTTGCTGAAAGGATTTAGAAGAGAACAAAGTTCGCAACTCTTGGTCGCTAATAAAAAAAGCCTTGCCTGTACCGGAAGTAGCAGACGATGTGCGCGTGACGTCACGGGTTGTAGGGCTCGTCACATCCTCACGTTGTTTATAATCATAGCCACCAGCAGCAAGAGTTATTCGGACCGAGAAAGCAACAAATTCCCTATTAATTTGAGCGAGGATGAAAGATTCGTGGATGAGGAAAGTTAGAGTGAAGCACAAAAAAAAATAAAATAAAAGGCGACGGCTCCAGGCGGCGGCAGTGGGATGTAATTAGACACATTTACCAGGATAATTCTGGAAGATCCCTTATCCGCTTATTGTTTTAATCGTGTTTTAGTGAGATTGTAAAGTCATACCTGTGTTACGCCTGTTTAGCATCGTGGTGCCGGGTTTGATTCCCTCGTGGATGCGTCAACAAGTGAACACAGCAAAGGTAAGATATAAAGAATTTATTTAACGAAAAGGCACTGATGCTAATAAAAAGGCAAACCAAAGACGCTAGCATAAAAGGTAGGATATTCAACAATGGCACGTAGGCACATAAACGAGTAAAACAAAACATACAGCATGAGAGCTGGAATGAACAAATGGCTTAGCGTGAAAAGCTAGCGAGAACGTACATACGTGACAGAGTGCAGGCGTAACTTGTTGCGTGAAAGCAAATTATGAACCCAGAGAGAATAATGAAAAGGGACGGGCTTAAATAGGGAAGTAATCAAAAGTGACAGGTGTGCAGGGATCGTGATTAGCAGGTGGGATCAATGAGCAACCATGGTGACGGACTAAACAGGAAGTAAGAGGGTAGAACGACGGAGTGATACAACAACTGGAAGTATAAACAATAATATGTGGTGATCCGAGTAGCGGATTGCAACAACCTGAAAGTCGGATGGCTGCGGTGAACGCCAGTGTCTCAGAGAGAAGCGGAGGACCCAAGATCACAGCTGCATTTTTGAGCTGCAGTAGGAGGAGGAATAATCCACCGATGTCTCCGGTAAGAGACGACTTAATATCACAATTTTCCCATCCAAAAACTTGCTGGTTGACGTAGAGAAACATGTTCGCTTGACCGCTCTGTGTTAAAGCTTCACAACAAACAAAGAAACACCGGCTGTGTTTCGGTGCTAAAGGCAGCTGCAATCCACCAACAGCATTCTTCTTTGACGTCTCCATTATTAATTGAACAAATTGCAAAAGATTCAGCAACACAGATGTCCAAAATACTGTGTAATTATGCGATGAAAAGAGACGACTTTTAGCCGTGTGTGTGCTGCTGGGCTAATATGTCCGCTCCAACCCGAGACGTCACAAACACGCGTCAACGTTTTCAACAAGAAACTCCGCGGGAAATTTAAAATTGCAATTTAGTAAACTAAAGCGGCCGTATTGGCATGTGTTGCAATGTTAATATTTCATCATTGATATATAAACTATCAGACTGCGTGGTCGCTAGTAGTGGCTTTCAGTAGGCCTTTAAATCACCCAAAATGATTCCCGGGCGTGGCCACCGCTGCTGCTCACTGCTCCCCTCACCTCCCAGGGGGTGATCAAGTGTGATGGAAAGGATAATTTCGCCACACCTAGTGTGTTTGTGACTATCACCGGTACTTTAACTTTAACTATTCAAATACTCGGCTGATATGTCCGTTCTGGTTCAGTGAAGAGAAAAAGCTGCTTCGTCACACAATGAATGAAAAGAAAAAGAGCACAACAAGGTTGTCAAAGGGAGAAGAAGTTGGAAGTGTGTTCATGAGGCATGGAGACTAAGTCAATTATGTGTGGTTGTGTCTAGACGCTGTGACAAGGACCTCCTGCGCCAGACAGTAAACAAACACGCCGGCAACCTGAACCTTGGACTTGATGCTAATGGGAAAGACAGGAACTGGAGAGCAGGAGATATGAATGTGGTCGAGGTTAGCAGGGATTAGGAAAATAACACAAAAAGTCCTATCATTTCTTTTTCCAAATGATGTTCATGTGTGTACTTTATTCTCATAATTCCAGAGCCCACTATACTGTATTTCCTTGAATTGCCGCCGGGTATATAGTATGCGCCTGACTAGAATTACTGCCGGGTCAAACTCGTTTCGCAAAATATAATTTTTATTAGCGCGTGTCTAGAATTTCCGCCGGGTCAAACTTGTTTCGCCAAATAATTAGCATAAGCCTTGAATTTCCGCCGGGTCAAACTCGTCACGTCACGAGTGACACTTCACCTGTCATCATTTTCAAAATGGAGGAGGCTGATTTAAATGATTTGAAATCGCATAAAGGGAAGAAGATTAAGAGCTATTCAGTAGGATTTAAGGTCCAAGCTATTGAGTATGCTAAAAAGAACAGCAAGCAACTATATTTTATTAATATACCGTAGCTGCGTGTGTCAAATATGAGTCATTAAATGACTCCCGCCCCCTGGTGGTAGAGGGCGCTAGTGATCCTTCTTGCGACTACTCGGCTGCAGAAGAAGTGACAACAAGCAGCAAGAGTGAGCAGCGATTGTTTATTTTTCCCTCTCGTTTGCACTTTTAACGTGGAGGATTATATATCTAAAAAAAAAACGTTTTCTAAACTGGACTTTCATTCGAAGCAGGAGGTAATAAAAGAAGATCTCCATCGAGACAGAGAGACTTTTAAAACTGAAGAAAGATAAGGAAGACTTCTATAAACAAGTTATCGATGCTTTTGATCAGAAGGAGCTGAACATGGACTTCATTTATAAGTAAAGGTAAGACCATAATAAAGTTTTTTTTGTTAAATGTGCTTTTCATGATGGTATCCTTACATCACACTCAAATTTATAAGCGCGGGCCTAAATTTACCGCATGCCTTTGGTAAGCGGCGGAGTGAGAAGAGGTTTTAAAATAATTAGCGCCCGCGTACAGGTTTTATTCGGCCCGCAGGAGGAGTTTGCTAAGTATAAAAATTAACCTGAATTATTTTAATGAAATAAACTGCTGTTCTAAATGTGTCCACTAGATGTCGCAATAGCAATTATTGGTATCTTTGTAGTTGATGCTGCATATGTACTAAATAAAGCACATGATGTTAGTACATCAGTGGAGGAAAATGATCAAACTACATGAATTACATGCTGGGGGCGGCATAGTGCAGTTCATCAACTTTAGGGTTCTGGGTTCGATCCCTGCTTCTGCCATCCTAGTTACCGCTGTTGTGTCCTTGGGCAAGACACTTTACCCACCTGCTCCCAGTGCCACCCACACTGGTTTAAATAACATAGATAATGGGTTTGAATGTGAGTGTGAATGTTGTCCGTCTATCTGTGTTGGCCCTGCCATGAGGTGGCGACTTGTCCAGGGTGTACCCCGCCTTCCGCCCGATTGTAGCTGAGATAGGCGCCAGCGGCCCCCGGGACCCCAAAAGGGAATAAGCGGTAGAAAATGGATGGATGGATAATGGGTTTCACTATGTAAAAGCGAAGAGAAAAGTGCTATATATTTTATCTTGATCGAAAATGACCAAAAAATGAACATTATCACATTATTCATTCAGAAAATATAAATAAGGACAAATAAATTATTAACTGTAACATGTAAGTGTACAAAAAAAAACCCAACAACATTATGATCAGTACATTTTCAGAATGTTCTTGTTCTATTTTTAAACAAAGAAAACAATCTGAAGTTGTCTTTATTTTTAAGTTATCATGCCATGATTTTGCCAGTCCGGCCCACTTGGGAGTAGATTTTTCTCCATGTGACCCCCCATCTAAAATGGGTTTCGCACCCCTGACGTAAAGGATGAACGCTTCTTCAGAGTTCCTCGAGAGGTTATCAAAACGGGAATAAGAGTGCAAAGATTTTATGAAACAACGAAAAAAATCATGCAGTTCACACTCCAGTCCAAGGGAGTGGAGTTGAAGAATGTTTGCAGTGATAATAACAAACTTTTAACATTTATTATTTCCCATTTCAGTATTATCTTCATATTATTTGTATTTCCTAAACACATGTTTGCCACGAGTGTTTCAAAAAGCACCAACTCTGTGTGTCTAAATCAGATATTGTATTTTCCGGACCATAGGGCGCACCGGATTATGAGGCGCACTGCCGATGAATGGTCTATTTGTGAGCTTTTTTCATATATAAGGCGCACCAGATTATAAGGCACATTAAAGGAGTCATATTATGATTATTTTTTTCTAATTCTAAAACATTTCCTTGTGGTCTACATAACACGTAATGGTAGTTCTTTGGTCAAAATGTTGCATGGATGTTGTTTTACAGATCAGTCGTTTCAGGATGCGCCGTTTTGTGGGCGGTCTTATTTACGTGGCTCACCTTCGGCAGCGTCTTCTCCCCGTCATCTTTGTTGTAGCGGTGTAGCGTGCAAGGACGGGAGTGGAAGAAGTGTCAAAAGATGGAGCTAACTGTTTTAATGACATTCAGACTTTACTTCAATCAACAACTGAGCAGCTGGAAATGTGTCCCGTAAAAAAAACGCCCGACCGGTACTCTCTAATAACTAAAAGGTCCTCGGGTGAATTATGTGAACTCACTACACCGGTATGTTTTAGTGCTTTCATGGCAGGTGAACTTTACACTACTTTATATTAGAAATGGCAAAATGCGAAGGATGAATGTCCCATAACAAGAAGAAAGAGAAAAAGAAGAAGCTTATCGACTATGGTGTGGCCCTTAACTACATAGGCGGACTCAGTATTCTTCTTCCTCCAAACACGAGGAGTTGAGTTTATACCAAAATGGATACATGGATGATACAGCAGAGGATTGGGAGAATGTCATGTGGTCAGATGAAACCAAAATAGAACTTTTTGGTATAAACTCAACTCGTGGTGTTTGGAGGAAGAAGAATACTGAGTTGCATCCCAAGAACACCATACCTACTGTGAAGCATGGGGGTGGAAACATCATGCTTTGGGGCTGTTTTTCTGCTAAGGGGACAGGACGATTGATCCGTGTTAAGGAAAGAATGAATGGGGCCATGTATCCTGAGATTTTGAGCCAAAACCTCCTTCCATCAGTGAGAGCTTTGAATGGTTGACCAAATACTTATTTTCCACAAATAAATGATTTAAAATTCCTACAATGTGAATTCCTGTTTTTTTTTTCCACATTCTGTCTCTCACAGTTGAAGTGTACCTATGATGAAAATGACAGACCTCTGTCATCATTTTAAGTGGGAGAACTTGCACAATCGCTGGCTGACTAAATACTTTTTTGCCCCACTGTATATATATGTGTGTATATATATATATATATGTGTGTATATATATATATATATATATATATATATATATATATATATATATATATGTGTGTGTATATATTGCATCCTGAAGACATTGTATGTATACTCCTCCTTGTTGTACTTATCAAATAACATTTTTTATACATATTAAAATGCATGACCTACAACGAGAAGGTATCCTCGCAAAATTAATCATGGTGATAATCCGCACATTTCTTTTAAATAAACATCTTTTATTGAATCTTAATTAGTTATTTGAATCCAACCATTCATAGGGTAATCATTGAAATGCAAAATCTGAACCCTCACATAATCGGTGTGTTTGAAATAATAGAAATCTATTATGATAGAAATAATAGAAATCTATGATGAAAATGACAGACCTCTGTCATCATTTTAAGTGGGAGAACTTGCACAATAGCTGGCTGACTAAATACTTTTTTGCCCCACTGTAACGTGTCTAATAACATCTGAATCGCTCCCACTGCAATCGCCTTTATTTTTGTTGTTTTTTTTACTTTTTTTTTCCTAGTCCTTCACTCTGAATTTCCTCATCCACAAATCTATCGTCCTTGCTCATATTAATGGGGAAATTGTCGCTTTCTCGGTCTGAATCGCTCTACCTGCCGGTGGCCATGATTGTAAACAATGTTCAGATGTGAGGAGCTCCACAACCCGTGACATCACGCGCACATCGTCTGCTACTTCCGGTACAGGGAAGGCTTTTTTATTAGCGACCAAAAGTTGCGTACTTTATCGTCGATGTTCTCTACTAAATCCTTTCAGGAAAAATATGGCAATATGGCGAAATGATCAAGTATGACATAGAATGGACCTGCTATCCCCGTTTAAATAAGAACATCTCATTTCAGTAGGCCTTTAAATTTAGGAAGCCACCATTTGGGCACAGATGTATTTTACAAACTGCAGTAATAAGGGACCTAAAAAGCAGAGTCCTCCCCTCTGGAAAAATGGAATTAGGGTTTATCGCGGCAAACCAGCTGGATGTGAACCGAATGCACCGAACTAAAGCTAAAGCGACACAACAGTGGAGGGGCAGCGGCGTTGGCACGCATTATCCTCATCATGACTGCAGCTGCAAGCGCTCAGTGAGCTACTCCGACATCTGGACCCGGTTAGCGCTACCACGTGTTAACGCCAGGAGATGGGGCCTACTCAAGCCTTCCAGTCACCAAGAGCGAAGACAAGGAAGAACGCACGGAAGAAAAGTAACCCAACAGGTGGTGGGATTCACTTACCCGCTTCCCCTCTCCTTCCCATCCTTCCACGCTTCCCGGGAGGCCCTGCGAAAACACAGACGGAGCAATAAATTCCTCAAATCGGCACAGTGGATGCTGGAGTAGAGAACAAGTGAGTCTCCCTGCAGGAAGTCATGTGTTGTCTGGCGTCGGCCGCGTAGAGCCGACCGCACGTTTCGTGTCATCCGTGGACGGATGAGCGGCGCTGACGTGGGCGCGAGGTATGAAAACACAAGTGAAAACATGCCCTCCTGTTCAGAACCAAATGGAAACTAGACCTACAGGTGTGCTGTCTTTGGCTTAGCTCGGTTCTATTACAGCACAGGTGTCAAACTCAAGGAACCCGGGGCCCAAAACTGGGCCGCCACGTTATTTGATGTGGCCCGTGAAAGCCTGGAGATAATATGCGTTAATAAAATGCAGGGTTTGTGAATTATATTTTATATATTTTTATATAGCACTTTCTCAAGTGACTCAAAGCGCTTTACATAGTGAAACCCAATGTCTAAGTTACATTTAAAGCAGTGTGGGTGGCACTGGGAGCAGGTGGGTAAAGTGTCTTGCCCAAGGACACAACGGCAGTAACTAGGATGGCACAAGCGGGAATCGAACCTGCAACTCTCAAGTTGCTGGCACGGCCACTCTACCAACCGAGCTATGCCGTCCCGTAGCGCTTTGGTGTTCAGGCGGTTTCCTTAACAACAAAGTGCCATCGCCTAAACTAAAGTCTTAAAAATAAAAAGACGTTTTTCTTTTTAAAAATTTTTTTTAAATTTATTTTATAAGCCGTAAAAAAAAAAAAACACTGGCTGAAAACCCAACCGGACAAATGACCCATATGGTTGTTATTTGCCATAGAAATATAATATAAATATAACATGACAAGCCAAAGAGGATTAATTCATGTTGTAGACCAGTGTTTTCCAACCACTGTGCTGCGACTAGTGTTGTGAAATACAGTCTGGTGTGCCGTGGAAGATTATGTAATTTCACCTAATTGAGTTAAAAACAGTGAAAAAAAAAGGTGGTTCGGGCATCTGGTCAGGATGCCACCCGAACGCCTCCCTAGGGAGGTGTTTAGGGCACGTCCAACCGGTAGGAGGCCACGGGGAAGACCCAGGACACGTTGGGAAGACTATGTCTCCCGGCTGGCCTGGGAACGCCTCGGGATGCCCCGGGAAGAGCTGGACGAAGTGGCTGGGGAGAGGGAAGTCTGGGTTTCCCTGCTTAGGCTGTTGCCCCCGCGACCTGACCTCGGATAAATGGAAGATGATGGATGGATGGATGATGGATGGAGTTAAAAACATTTTTTTTGCAAACCAGTAATTATAATCTGCAAATGTGCCGTCGTTGAGTGTCTGCACTGTCTAGAGCAGGTATAAGTCAGAACTTTACACTACTTTATATTAGAAATGGCAAAAGCGGAGGATGAATGTCCCATAACAAGAAGAAAGACAAAAAGAAGAAGCTTATCGACAATGGTGTGGCCCCTAACTACATAGGCGGATGCGCGCAAATTTTCTGAACTTATGGAGATCCCAAATACAGATCAGCAGGTACCGGAAGGTAAGAAAAGTTGTTTTTGCATAATAATGCGAAACAAAACGCCATATAATATGTCTTACCTTATACACACACCATAATAATACTCGTATGTTGAAGTACAGTACAATCCACCATTGGCTTCATAGCATGCCAACGTTGTGCTAAAACATTTTGAGAGATTTTTGAGTGCCATGTGTAATGTTCTATATTTTCAATTGGACATATACAATTTCGGTGTTGTTTACTTGAATCATATTGCAGTCTACACCTATCTCTTATGTTTGACTCCCATCAATCAGTCAATCAATCAATGTTTATTTATATAGCCCTAAATCACAAATGTCTCAAAGGACTGCACAAACCACTACGACTACGACATCCTCGGAAGAACCCACATAAGGGCAAGGAAATCTCACACCCAGTGGGACGCCAGTGACAATGATGACTATGAGAAACCTTGGAGAGGACCTCAAATGTGGGCAACCCCCCCACCCCCCCTAGGGGACCGAAAGCAATGGATGTGGAGCGGGTCTAACATGATACTGTGAAAGTTCAATCCATAGTGGATCCAACACAGCCGCGAGAGTTCAGTTCAAAGCGGATCCAAGACTGCAGCGAGTGCTCGGCAGAGTGACCGTGTAATACTCTTCCATATCAGTAGGTAGCTAATTGCTTTGTAGATGTTTGTAATGATCACAATATGCAGGTGACAGCGGGAGGCAGCGTGCAGGTAAAAAGGTATCTAACGCTTAAACCAAAAATAAACAAAAGGCGAGTGCTGCTAAGATAAGCCATTGAAGTTTAGGGATGGCTATGCAAAATGAAACTAAAACTGAACTCGCTGCAAAATCAACAAAAACGGAATGCTGGACGACAGCAAAGACTTACAGCGTGTGGAGCAGACGGCGTCCACAAAGTACACCCGTAGATGGCATGACAATCAACAATGTCCCCAGAAAGAAGGATTACGTTCGCACAACTTAAATACCGTATTTCCTTGAATTTCCGCCAGACGTGTAGTATGTGCCTGCCTTGAATTACTGCCGGGTCAAACTCGCTTCGCAAAATAATTAGCGCATGCTTAGTATTACCGCCGGCTCAAACTCGTCACGTCACGAGCGACACTTCCCCTGTCATCATTTTCAAAACGGAGCAGGCTGATTTCAATACCGGTAATTTGAAATCGCATAAAGGGAAGAAGATTAAGAGCTATTCAGTAGGATTTAAGATCCAAGCTAAAAAGAACAGTAAGCAGCTATGTTTTATTAATATACCGTAGCTGCGTCTGTCAAATATGAGTCATTAAATGACTCCCGCCTCCTGGTGGTAGAGGGCGCTAGTGATCCTTCTTGCGACTACTCGGCTGCAGAAGAAGTGACAATGCGTGACGTGACATGTGCTGGGACAGATATGACGCGGGGGGTGCATGGCGGACCTTTTAGAACAGGGGTCGGGAACCTTTTTGGCTGAAAGAGCCAAGAATCCTATTATTTTAAAATGTATTTCCGTAAGAGCCATATCATTTTTTTTCCAACACTGAACACACCTAAATGCGTGCATTTTTAAGTCAGACCAACATTACTATAGTATAATAGGTCTCTTATTCTTTGTAATAACATTGATATTCTAAAGCTAACTGTGGAGGGGGCGTGGCCTGCCGGCCCGCAGCGAAGCAGCGTGTGCCAGGACCGGCCTCTAAATCAGCGACAGGTGCGTAGACAACCCACCTGGCTCTTGTTATCTAATCACCTGTCGCTCTGTTATAAGCAGCAGCCAGGAGGAGAGACAGGGTTGGAGCTGGAGCCAGAGTGCGAGCGAGAACGAAAGAGAAAAAGACAATTGCTGGACTTATTGAAAAATAAAACAATATCGTAACCCTGAAACAGGTTTTCATGTCGGTGCTTGGTGGTCTGAAGAACCCCCAGGAGGGTAACCCCTAAAAAAAATAATAATAAATAAAGTGCGGTAAAAAAAGGATGGATGGATTCAAATGCATGAGCATGTTTAATATTTTGAACATTATTTTTAATACTTTGATTACAAGTGGAATTAGTCATTACTTATCGTGTTAAGCAGGGTTAGCTCAGATTTATCCGAGAGCCAGATGCAGTCCTCAAAAGAGCCACATCTGGCTCTAGAGCCATAGGTTCCCTACCCCTGTTTTAGGATTTAACACCACTACTCCTACGCTGGCTATGTAAACAACCGGGCTGAAATAAAGCATGTTCCAGTCCTAAATACCCGGTGTATTATTTATACAATAACACTTCATGGTGGCAGCGGTGGGATAAAGAGATCACCCACCCAGCAGAACGGGAGGGGGAGTTGTCCGAGGATAATTCTGTTGTCGCCCGCACTTGAGGAGCCGAGCTAACTGATAGCAGCGGTCTGATAGCAGTTTTCTAAACTGGACTTTCAATGGAAGCAGGAGGTAATAAAGGAAGATCTCCATCGAGACAGAGAGACTTTTAAAACTGAAGAAAGATAAGGAAGACTTCTATAAACAAGTTATCGATGCTTTTGATCAGAAGGAGCTGCACATGGACTTCATTTATAAGTAAAGGATCTTCACGTTTTTTGTTTTTCCATCTTTGTTTCATTCTCCGTCTCACCCGTTTATTTCCTGTTTTGTCCATCACTATGGTTACTCATTAGTTCACCTGCCACACTCGGTCCGCACACCTGCTTCAGCTAATCACCCTCCATTATAAGCCAGCTTCTTCTGTTTATTCTTTCTGGGACTGTAATTTGCTCACATGCAACAAGTAACGTCAGGTATGTTTTTCTCGCTAGCTCATTATCTCAGCCACCTTATTGTCATCTTTAGCTCACATGCTAATCATCTTTGTTTTTACTTCTTTTTGCCATCGTGCCAAGTCTTAGTTCTTTTATATTTCCTAGCTTTCACGCTAGCGTCTTTTGTTTCCCTTTTTATTAGCTCCAGTGTTTTTGTTCGGAGCTCACTTTTTGTTAATAAATTTGTTAGATCCTACCTTTGTTGTGTTCTTCGTTTTGACGCATCCTCGAGGGAATCGAACCCGGTACCACGATGCCATAATAAAGTTTTTTTTTAATAAAATTTGCTTTTCACGATGGTAAAAAGTCTGCGGGCTATAGAACGTTTTCCGTTCGGGCTCCAGTACTCTGGAATGCCCTCCCGGTAACAGTTCGAGATGCTACCTCAGTAGAAGCATTTAAGTCTCACCTTAAAACTCATCTGTATACTCTAGCCTTTAAATAGACCTCCTTTTTAGACCAGTTGATCTGCCGCTTCTTTTCTTTCTCCTATGTCCCCCCCTCCATTGTGGAGGGGGTCCGGTCCGATGACCATGGATGAAGTACTGGGTGTCCAGAGTCGAGACCCAGGATGGACCGCTCGTCGGGACCCAGGATGGACCGCTCGCCTGTATCGGTTGGGGACGTCTCTACGCTGCTGATCCGCTTGAGATGGTTTCCTGTGGACGGGACTCTCGCTGCTGTCTTGGATCCGCTTTGAACTGAACTCTCGCGGCTGTGTTGGAGCCACTATGGATTGAACTTTCACAGTATCATGTTAGTCCCGCTCGACATCCATTGCTTTCGGTCCCCTAGAGGGGGGGTGGGGTTGGGGGTTGGGGGGGGGGGGGGGTTGCCCACATCTGAGGTCCTCTCCAAGGTTTCTCATAGTCAGCATTGTCACTGGCGTCCCACTGGATGTAAATTCTCCCTGCCCACTGGGTGTGAGTTTTCCTTGCCCTTTTGTGGGTTCTTCCGAGGATGTTGTAGTCGTAATGATTTGTGCAGTCCTTTGAGACATTTGTGATTTTGGGGCTATATAAATAAACATTGATTGATTGATTGAGTATCCTTACATCACACTCAGATTTTTACTGCATGCCTTTGGTAAGTGATGGAGTGAGAAGATGTTTTAAAATAATTAGCGCATGCTTGCCTTTACCGCATGCCTTTGGTAAGCGCGGGAGTGAGAAGAGGTTTTAAATTAATTAGCGCCCCGGCGGCAATTCAAGGAAATTCGGTGGTCTTGATTGCGAAAACAAAGCGCTCAAGAAAGACATGAAACTGCAACAGGAAAATACTAACAAATCAGGAAAAGCCACCAAAAATAGGAGCGCAAGACCAGAACTAAAACACTACACACAGGAAAAGACCAAAAACGTCAAAATAGGTCAGGGTGTGATGTGACAGGTGGTGACAGTACACCTACTATGAGACAAGAGCTATAGTGATGCATGCTTGGTTATGGTTTGAATTCATATCCAACAATTGCGAGAATGACTTTTTATTGTCAATATCAGCTGCTGAGTTTCGTTTTTTTTTATGTTTTCCGCTGGTGGTGTGCCTTGGGATTGTTTCAATGAAAACAAAAAGTGCCTTGGCTCAGAAAAGGTTGTAAACCATGTCTTGATATAAATACTGTCATTATATTTTGTACAAGCTCTGCACACAACATAGCATTAGAGTCCTGGCTGGTCCACCAATGTTCCAATCCTAAAGACGCCGTCCTTCTCGTTACAAGTTAAAGTGAGTTTTCACCAGATATTTCAAAGCTGCCGCTTTCAAATTCCCATCGCAGCTTGGACTGCTACCAGTTCTGCAAACACAATCTTGTTCCAATCACACACATAAACACCAGCAGTGTCAGAAAACACACGGCTTCATTGTGACCGAGTATTTGTGTCAACACATGCGGGGATTCACCGGCGGCCCATTCGGGTTTGTTTATGCCAGCTCAGCCTATTTCTAGCATTGTCATGCAAGGACGTGCACCGACTCTTCCCATCGCATTTTGTACGGTTTTCCTGGCTACCAAAAGTGCTTTATTGCAGATGACATGTAAGCAAATAATAACATTGCTGTATGAATACTTTTGACCCAGCAGATTTGGTAACATTTTGATTGATTGATTGAAACCTTTATTAGTACATTGCACAGTACAGTACAAATTCCGTACAATTGACCACTAAATGTTAAAGGGGAACATTATCACCAAACCTATGCAAGAGTCAATATTTTGGTGGCTTTTTCTCTTTATTTGGTATTTTCCTATAGAAGTTCCATGTCTTCCTTGACCGCTTTTCCCCACACCTACTTTGTTTTAGCAATCAAGAATATGTCAGTTGTTTCCATCCTTCTTTGTGGGGCCATTGTTGATTGTCATGTCATGTTCGGATGTACTTTGTGGACGCCGTCTCTGCTCCACAGTAAGTCTTTGCTGTCGTCCAGCATTCTGTTTTTGTTTACTTTGTGGCCAGTTCAGTTTTAGTTTTGTTCTGAATAACCTTCCCTAAGCTTTGATGGCTTTTCTTAGGGGCACTCACCCTTTTATTTATATTTGGTTAAAGCATTAGATACCTTTTTACCTTCACACTGCCTCCCGCTGTTTCCGACACATACAAAGCAATTAGCTACCTGTTGCCACCTACTGATATGGAAGAATATAACGTGATTGATCATGTTTTGTTTTGGTCATGTTCGGTTTTGTTTTTTGGACACTCAGTTCCTGTTTTGCACTTCCTGGTTTGTTTTTGTTACCATGACTACTCATTAGTTTCCACCTTGTCTCCTAGTCACGCCCCGGTCCTCAGTTCTCACACCTGTTAATCATTATCTTAGCTATTATTTAAGTCACAGCTGCCAAGTGTTCAGTCTGGCAACTTCACTTTACCCACGTATATCTCAACTCCGTGCTGTTCATTTTTTTCCACGCCACGGAAGTTTTGCTATTCATGCCACAGTGCAAGTGTTTATTGTTCATGTTTATAGTTTGTAGCCTTTATACTAGTCTTTTGTTTTGTCATTAGCCAAGTTTGTTCTCCGCCATTGTGCGCGCCCTTTGTTTGCCTTTTGTTGTAGTTTGTTTGTGTTAGTAATAAATTAAAATGTACTTACAAAAAAAACAAAAAATGAACATGATCCATAGGCGTGGTTGAAAAATACTGGATTAGAAGGTAGTGCCTTGGCATTTATTTTTATTTTTAATTGTTCCCAGTTGTTTCTAGACTTTGTACTAGTCTTTTGTTTTTTCATTAGTCAAGTTTGTTCTCCGCCATTGTGCGCGCCCTTTGTTTGCTTTTTGTTGTAGTTTGTTTGTGTTAGTAATAAATTAAAAATGTACTTACAAAAAAAACAAAAAACGAACATGATCCATAGGCGTGGTTGAAAAATACTGGATTAGAAGGTAGTGCCTTGGCATTTTGTTTTTATTTAATTGTTCCCAGTTGTTTGTAGCCTTTGTACTAGTCTTTTGTTTTGTCATTAGTCAAGTTTGTTCTCCGCCATTGTGCACAGCCTTTTGTTGTAGTTTGTTTGTGTTAGTAATAAATTAAATGTAACTTACAAAAAAAACAAAAAACGAACATGACCAAAACAAAACATGATCCATAGGCGTGGTTGAAAAATACTGGATTAGAAGGTAGTGCCTTGGCATTTAAAAAAAAAATTGTTTCCAGTTGTTTGTAGCTTTTGTACTAGTCTTTTGTTTTGTCATTAGTCAAGTTTGTTCTCCGCCATTGTGCGTGCCCTTTGTTTGCCTTTTGTTGTAGTTTGTTTGCATTAGTAATAAATAAAATGTACTTACAAAAAAAACAAAAAACGAACATGACCAAAACAAAACATGATCCATAGGCGTGGTTGAAAAATACTGGATTAGAAGGTAGTGCCTTGGCATTTTGTTTGTTTTTAATTGTTCCCAGTTGTTTGTAGCCTTTGTACTAGTCTTTTGTTTTTTCATTAGTCAAGTTTGTTCTCCGCCATTGTGCGCGCCCTTTGTTTGCCTTTTGTTGTAGTTTGTTTGTGTTAGTAATAAATTAAAATGTACTTACAAAAAAAAAAAACGAACATGACCAAAACAAAACATGATCCATAGGCGTGGTTGAAAAATACTGGATTAGAAGGTAGTACCTTGGCATTTTGTTTGTTTTTAATTGTTCCCAGTTGTTTGTAGCCTTTGTACTAGTCTTTTTTTTTTCATTAGTCAAGTTTGTTCTCCGCCATTGTGCGCACCCTTTGTTTGCCTTTTGTTGTAGTTTGTTTGTGTTAGTAATAAATTAAAATGTACTTACAAAAAAAACAAAAAACGAACATGACCAAAACAAAACATGATCCATAGGCGTGGTTGAAAAATACTGGATTAGAAGGTAGTGCCTTGGCATTTTGTTTTTTTTTAATTGTTCCCAGTTGTTTGTAGCCTTTGTACTAGTCTTTTGTTTTGTCATTAGTCAAGTTTGTTCTCCGCCATTGTGCGCAAACTTTTGTTGTAGTTTGTTTGTGTTAGTAATAAATTAAAATGTACTTACAAAAAAAAAAAAAAACGAACATGACCAAAACAAAATATGATCCATAGGCGTGGTTGAAAAATACTGGATTAGAAGGTAGTGCCTTGGCATTTTTTTTTTAAATTGTTTCCAGTTGTTTGTAGCTTTTGTACTAGTCTTTTGTTTTGTCATTAGTCAAGTTTGTTCTCCGCCATTGTGCGCGCCCTTTGTTCGCCTTTTGTTGTAGTTTGTTTGTGTTGGTAATAAATTAAAATGTACTTACAAAAAAAACAAAAAACGAACATGATCCATAGGCGTGGTTGAAAAATACTGGATTAGAAGGTAGTGCCTTGGCATTTTTTTTAATTTTTAATTGTTCCCAGTTGTTTCTAGACTTTGTACTAGTCTTTTGTTTTTTCATTAGTCAAGTTTGTTCTCCGCCATTGTGCGCGCCCTTTGTTTGCTTTTTGTTGTAGTTTGTTTGTGTTAGTAATAAATTAAAAATGTACTTACAAAAAAAACAAAAAACGAACATGACCAAAACAAAACATGATCCATAGGCGTGGTTGAAAAATACTGGATTAGAAGGTAGTGCCTTGGCATTTTGTTTTTATTTAATTGTTCCCAGTTGTTTGTAGCTTTTGTACTAGTCTTTTGTTTTGTCATTAGTCAAGTTTGTTCTCCGCCATTGTGCGTGCCCTTTGTTTGCCTTTTGTTGTAGTTTGTTTGTGTTAGTAATAAATTAAAATGTACTTACAAAAAAAACAAAAAACGAACATGACCAAAACAAAACATGATCCATAGGCCTGGTTGAAAAATACTGGATTAGAAGGTAGTGCCTTGGCATTTAGTTTAATTGTTCCCAGTTGTTTGTAGCCTTTGTACTAGTCTTTTGTTTTTTCATTAGTCAAGTTTGTTCTCCGCCATTGTGCACACCCTTTGTTTGCCTTTTGTTGTAGTTTGTTTGTGTTGGTAATAAATTAAAATGTACTTACGAAAAAAACAAAAACAAAAAAAGAAACATGACCAAAACAAAACATGATCCATAGGCGTGGTTGGTTGAAAAATACTGGATTAGAAGGTAGTGCCTTGGCATTTTGTTTTTTTTGTTCCCAGTTGTTTGTAGCCATTTGTACTAGTCTTTTCTTTTTTCATTAGTCAAGTTTGTTGTCCGCCATTGTGCGCGCCCTTTGTTTGCCTTTTGTTGTAGTTTGTTTGAATTAGTAACAAATTAAAATGTACTTAAAAAAAACCACAAAAAAAAACCGAACATGACCAAAACAAAACATGATCTATAGGCATGGTTGAAAAATACTGGATTAGAAGGTAATGCCTTGGCATGTTTTTTATTTTTAATTGTTCCCAGTTGTTTGTAGCCTTTGTACTAGTCTTTTGTTTTTTCATTAGTCAAGTTTGTTCTCCGCCGTTGTGCGCGCCCTTTGTTTGCCTTTTGTTGTAGTTTGTTTGTGTTAGTAATAAATTAAAATGTACTTACAAAAAAAACAAAAAACGAACATGATCCATAGGCGTGGTTGAAAAATACTGGACTGGAAGGTAGTGCCTTGTTTTTTGTTTTTTTTTAATTGTTCCCAGTTGTTGATGTCAAACACAATGAGACCTAAGAGAAAGGGAAGTTTGGGCGGTCGCTCCTGTGCTTTGTTACCTGGAAGCACTTTGTTTGGAGTAAATGTCACAGTAGCGTAATCAGGGCGAGCTGTGAGAAGCAGATAGAGCTGATGTCGCCGAGGCACAGCAGCAGTGCTACTATAAAT